>NW_024424008.1:26982499-27123628 GCF_017311325.1 Ursus maritimus
AAAAAAAAATTCTACCCTAAAATATAATCTGAAAAAAAATACTCTGTTGTGACAAATTTTAATAAGTCATAAATTGGGACATAATATTTGCACATATATATGACAAAATTCTTTTATCAGAAAAATAAACAACTGCTTACACTACTACATCTCTTTAATAAAAAACAATACCAAGTGTTCTCCAAGATCTAATATTAGAACTTTCGTGCAATTTCATGAGAGTGTAAAATGGTACAATCACATTAGAAAGAGTGTGGCAGTTTCTTAAACAGCTAAATCTACATTTTCTATGTGCCCCAGGAATTCCATTTCTAGGTACTAGAGAAGAGAAATAAGAATTTATATCCACTTTTTGCATAAATATTCAATATAGCTTTGTTTATAGTATCCCCAAACAAAAAAAAAGTCCCAAAATTCCAGATACCACAAACTGCTTATCTCTTGCCTTCCAAAAATTAATTGACTAGTTAGCAATACAAAAGAACTACTAATACATTACAGAACCTAGATGTAGCTCAAAAACATGCTCAAAGAAAGAAGCCAGGCATAAAAGAGTATGTACTATATAATTCCATTTATATTAATCTCCATTGACAGAAATTAGATCAGTTGTTACCTGGAACAGTGTGTGTGTAAAGAGGTATGATTACAGAGGAAAAAAAAACTCATTTGGTGTGATGGAATTGTCTATTTCTGGAAAAAAGTTATAGGGGTTACATATTTGCATACATATAGTTACAGGCATGTACATTTGCCAAAATTCTTCAAACTGTGAGCTTAAAATTTGTGTGTCTGTGTGTAAATTATACTTCAATAAAATTGAAAAATAAAAATCAAAACAAAAGTAAAAAGTGGAGATTTTAAAAATTAACTGGAAATTAAAAACTCTAAAAATTTAAAAATTAAAATTAGTTTATAGGGGCGCCTGGGTAGTGCAGTCGTTAAGCGTCTGCCTTTGGCTCAGGGCGTGATCCCGGCGTTCCGGGATCGAGTCCCATATCGGGCTCCTCTGCTGGGAGCCTGCTTCTTCCTCTCCCACTCCCCTGCTGTGTTCCCTCTCTCGCTGGCTGTCTCTCTGTCACATAAATAAATAAAATCTTTAAAAAAATAGTTTATATATATGTTAATATTTGGAAAATTACTTCTACATTAATAGTATATAAAACAAATATACATTGTAAAGAACAATTATAAAGAACTATAAAAACTCTATTTGGACAGGAATTTTTTTGAGGGGTTTATTTTTTACAGTTAAATAATACAAAGTTTTGCCAGGTTTTGAGGATTTACATAAATGAAATCATACCATATGTTCTCTTTGGTGTCTTCCTGAGCAGTGTTTCACTCTATTAATATACTATAATTTCTTTATGTCTTCCACTGCTCCTACTAGATAGATGTTCAGGTTGTTTCTATTTTGAGGCTATTATAAATACTGCTTCAGGCACATTGTATATACACATTGGAAGATGAGGTTTTATAGGATAAAACCTGAGTGGAATAGCTGGGTCATAGGTTATACATTTCACTTTGTACAGATAATGTCAAAAATGTGTGTCCTTGTGTATGTGTGTGTGTTTGCACATTCCAAAGGTAAATGAATTCTATCAATTTATTTGCTTATTAGTTAAGAAAATGTTGCTGTATCATTATGATATGCTGAGATGTAAGACTTATGCACTTGCATCACTTAAATAACTTTTAAAAGTTTTGCATTAGCGTTTGCTGGCTTAAAATTTACTTATTATTTTTCTTATGTTCTCCCTTTTTAATGGTTGGTAGTCTTAGAAAAATACTAATGGTACTGGCTTTTTCAATGTTTTTGTTGTTATTGTTATTGAATGATATCCTTCCTGAAACTGTTAATTTAACATGTATTAAGGAGGCAGAGTATAAATAAGATTTCTTTCTAAAACAGTCCACATGTTTACCCACAAGATATCTAGAAGTGGAAAGAAGAAGAGATACTGTTTTTGTTTCATTTTGCATCATCTATTAAAAATACTCTATTCCAAAATAAAACCCTGTTAACTTAAATCAGCATTTAAACATGGATTATGATCTTTTATAATCCTCATGTTTTTGGTTTATTATTTTAAGTTAAACAATGTAAAGTTTTGTCAGGTTTTGAGGATTTATTGTGCCCTGTTTTATAGTGAGAATTGAGAGGCACAATCATCCCATCAAAGTTTCAGTCCCAAAATCATTTTGATTTTTCATTCAATAGATTTCAAAGCTTAAAGGAACAGGGAAACTTGTTTTTAAACAGGAACAACCATAATAATGTTTTTATACTGGCTTCTGCTGAATAGAATCAAATTCATCTGAAGCCATGTTACTGTGAAAGACAAACATCTTAATTTATGAAAGTTTTCTTGAAGCAATTCAACCATGATGTATCAGTCAATAAAAATAAGAATAAGAAAAATAAAAATCACAACAGATATTTTTAACAGATAAAACCCATTTTTAAAAAATGTCTAGGGGCTCCTGGGTGAGGTTAAGCACGAGACTCTTGATTTCAGCTCAGGTCATGATCTCAAGGTCCTGAGATGGACCCCACAGTGGCTCTGTGCTGGGGATGGAGCCTGCTTAAGATTCTCAGTCTTTCCCTTTCCCTTAGCCTCTCCCTCCACCCTTCTCCCTCTTCTTCTCTATAAAAAAGGAGAAAAAAATATCTAAACGTGTTAGCTGTAAAAATAGAGCAGTGAATTATCACAGAGATGGTAATTGCATGAAGCAACTGGGGGAACAAAGGGAACAAAGGATCTTGGAGCAGGGCTCCCAGGGCTGGGACCAAGATCTCTGAAAATAAGTCCTCACTCACTAAACTAATACCTTGGTAGATTGGAAGAAACGCCAACTAGAGCTAGGGCATGGATTTTTGAGAAGGAGGAACTGTTTGGCTACTGCCAAGGGGGCTGTTCTGCTGGTCTGAAAATAAAAATAAAAACAAAAACATAAACTAACAAATCCTGGAAATTGAAATCAACTGCTGCTACTGGAATGAACAACTACTGCCTTGGTGCACAGTTACCGCTTCTGTGAAGGTTTCAGAACCAGGAAGCAAACGGAAAGGAACCAGTCTGCTTCTCTCCTCAAGCCTACTAATCTTTCCTAGCACCCCCCGCAGCTGACAGCGTATGACAGGAATCCAGCCGGTACAGGAGAAATGTGCCCACAAAACACCTTTAGAAAAGCAGGTTTGAAGCTATGAGACAATACCTTATAAACTGGCACACATAGAATTTCATAAAATCCTTCATACCTTACCTAATAAAAAGTGTATAATAACTAACATTTGATGAAAGCAGTTCAGTTTTTGAAAGCACAAAAAGATTATGTGTGTGTGTTTGCTATTGATTCTAAGAATATTGCTTCTTCTGAATGATTAAAAGACATTCTTCCACTAAAACGAAACAATGAATTAAATATGGATGGAATTCAATATTTTTTTAGTGATGTAGAAGAAAATATATTCTTATTTTACACACATACATGCAGTCTCTGAAAATCAGCTATATGTTTAATTATAAGGTTAAATAATGAAAAATAAGAATGGAAAAAAGGTAACACAAAATCATTTAGCTTTTGAACTAAAACAAGATTCTTAAATTAGTTGTATATATGTTATTTCTATATTCATTATATCATGATTTATATTGAAATTATTTTATTACCAGGATGACTAAGAATTCAAATAATGAAAGAGCAGTGACTCATGCTATACTGTTTAATGAATCATCGAGATAACACTTGTGTTCAAATTAATAAATTTTATCTGACAAAAGTTTTTTTTATTGTGAAGTATAAAACCCCACAAAATAGAAGTATTATTCATATATGGTAACATTGTTTTTAAAGGGATAAAAAACAAAATTCAGTACGATTTTGTCTTTACGGAAAACATGCAATTGGTAATAGGTACTTTGTCATGCTCATAGTTACTGTAATTTTTTATATCCTAAGCTTGATGATGGATACATGGATTTGTATTTTACCAATATTAAAGCTAATACATTTATTCATTCATGTTTTCTGTGTATTTCGAATACAATCATAATAACAAATTTGAACTATTTTGTGGATTTATTTATTTATTCACAAATTAAATTTGAGTCTTCAGAAAGCTAAAACAGTTATGCTCATTGCTTGGAATGAAAGTATTAAAAAGCAGTGGTGCAATTTAAGCAAGTTTAATACTAAAAACCCCAAAGTAAATAAAAGAATTGCTAATACAGCATTTAATTTAAGATTAACGGTTTAGAATTAACTGTTGGTTTCAAGCACGTGGGATGGCATGGTAAAATTTGAGGAATGGAATCATCAAAGTGAATTTACAAAATGATCCCAGGAATATCCAAAAAAGATGAATCAATTGTTCTTGGTAAAATATTGTTATACTCTCCTTCATTACCTTATAGAAAATGCCTTAATTTCAAATATGAGACTTCAGTGCTAGAAATCCTTGTTATTCCAAAGAAACCACTTTGCTAATTTGACTTGGGCCACATTGATGCTGCTTCTTTTCCCTGAGGCTTTTTCTCCTTTTCTGGGTGACACAACTGATAGTCAGCAGCTCGCTGAGCAGATGTTGTTCCCCAACTAGTGCATGATTATTTTCTTCTAAGGGTAAATGTTCCCATGTGTGTAACTTTCATTTCTCATCAGCTTCTCTGTTACATAAACAACAGATTGTGTTGTTTTCTTAGAATATAGATTTTCAAGAGATCTCCATATATGCATGTGTTTTTCTAAAAACTTTTGGTAATTAAGACAAGCTTTACTTCATTCTTTTTTAATGTTCTCATTCTGTCTTTTAAATCTGGCCCTTAAAAATTAGTTAGCCTTTCCAGTGCTGTTATAGCATAAATTCTGTTTAATTACATCATCCAATTTCAATATACTTATTTTCATTTTCATTATTTTATCTACAGTATAAATATATTAACCTTTTCCCACATTCTCAGATGTTAACACATTTTATCTTAATTTTATTAAGATGATAGAAAAACACTGGACTAGGAATGAATTTTGAATTCATTCATATAATTTTCCATGTGTTACTCTTTTTTGTAATCTTTTCTTCAATTCTTAAGCTGTCAATTCTATCTCCTAAGACCTGGAAAGGGTGCCTGCGTGGCTCAGTCCATTAAGCGTCAGAGTCTTAGTTTCAGCTCAGGTCATGATCTCTGGGTTGTGAGATCAAGCACCATGTCTGATTTCCTCTGTGCTCCATGCTCAGCACAGTCTGCTTAGGATTCTTTTTCCCTCTCCATCCTCCTCTGTCCCTCCCGCCTCCCCTGCTCTCTCCTCAAACAAACAAACAAATCTTAAACAAACAAACAAAACTGGTAATTGAAATTCAGAGATTTCATCCAACTGTCTTTTACTTCAGAAGTTTATTGGGAACACAGCTCCTGATTCCACAACTCTTTACTGCTTCTTCCTAGACAAATAAAAGCAAGCTTCTACTCTCAACCTCCACCCCAAAAAATTAGAATAAAAAAGAATAAAACTTAGATTTCCCCTTAAAACTAAGGAGAAGTGATAGAGTATGTATTATTTCATGGCATTACATGAATCATATCACCACTCATCCAGAGACTGAGCACAAACAACACAAAAGTATTTAAGTATAGATTTCAAAGAAATCTTACTCTTTCTAGACTATTTATTTTACAAATAGCAAGATCATATCCTAGAGAGGAAATTATGCTTTCTCATGATTACACATCACTTAACAGCACAACTAATTCAGAATAACCTAGACTTTATTAAATTGATTATTATGCTTTTGTGTTTACTGTTTAGCTCAATCAAAATTAAAAAGTCAAAACTCTCTATGTTGAAGTGTACTTTTTTCTCTGGCAATTTGCTCAAGACTGGTTTCGGAATATAACCTATAAGCAGTGCTAAGCTTGGATGATAGGACTTACTCAAACTCATATGTTTGCATATATGAGTGTGTAAGTTGCAGAGGCAGACCTCCACCCATCATTTGTTGAGTGTTTCCTAGCTACGTAAACAGATGAGGACAGTGAGTCCTTGCCTCCATGGTAGGATTTTAAGCATGCTTGAAGAAAAACTAACCCCGATCTTCACAAATAAGATTTGCTGTTTTGTTTTGGGTACTCCTGTGTCTGTAGTTGTCAATTTCTTTAGTTATAGACTTTGACTTTTTTGAAAATTTAATTGTCCTTTCAAAGGATAGGATGTTAAGAAAATAAGTATTGATAGAATTACATTGTAATGGTATAAATAGCTTTCTTTCTTGGAGTTTTCATGGTTGGAGAATTCAGACTGACTCCAGTCTTTATTATTTTTTTTTAAAGATTTTATTTATTTATTTGAGAGAGAGAGAGAAAGAGCACAAGCAGGGAGGAGGGACAGAGGGAGAAGAAGACTTCCTGCTGAGCAGGGAGCCCGATGTGGGGCTCGATCTTGGAACTCTGGGATTATGACCTGAGCCGAAGGCAGACGCTTAACCAACTGAGCCACCCAGGTGCCCTCTTTAGTGATGTCTTATCTGGTTTTGGTATCAGGATATTGTTGGACTTACAGAATGAATTTGGAAGTTTTCCTTTTCCTTCTATTTTTTGAGGTAGTTTGAAAAGAATAGGTGTTAATTATTCTTTACATGTTTTGTAGAATTTGCCTATGAAGCTATCTGGTCCTGGACTTTTGTTAGTTGGGAGATTTTTGATTACTGATTCAATTTCTCTGCAGGTTATGGGTTTGTTCAAGTTTTCTATTTCTACCTGTTTCAGTTTTGGTAGTTTATGCATTTCTAGGTATTTATCCATTTTTTCTAGGTGGTTCAATTTGTTGGCATACAGTTTTGCTTAATAATTTCTTAATAATTATTATTTTGGTTTGTTGGTTGTTTCTTCTCTCTCATTTGTGATTTTATTTATTTGGGTCCTTTCTCTTTTCTTTTCGATAAGTCTTGTTAGAGGTTTATCAGTTTTATTAATTTTTTCAAAGAACCAGCTCCTTGTTTCATTAATCTGTTCTTTTTTTAAAATTTCCTGTATCATTTATTTCTACTCTAGTCCTTATTATTTCTTCCCTTTTGCTGACTTTCGGCTTCATTTGTTGTTCTTTTTCTAGCTCCTTTAGGTGTAAGGTTAGGCTGTTTATTTAAGGTTTTTCTTGCTTCTTGAGGTAGGCCTCTATTGCTATATACTTCCCTCTTAGGACCACTTTTGCTTCGTGCCAAAGGTCTTGCACTGTTGTATTTTCATTTGTTTCCATTTACTTTTTATTTATTTTTTGATTTCTTGGTTGACCCATTCATTGGTAGCATGCTGTTTAATCTCCATGTATTTGTGGTCTTTCATGTATTCAAAAAAATTAAAATTTGCAGATACAGATTAAAGAACAAATTCTCGTGTACTCACCACCTAAGCTTGACACCTAAGCTCACCATTTATTCATAAATAGAACTTTACAATAATTCAGAAGCCTCCTATGTGCCCCTCCCTGATTGCATTCCTTTCTCACCTTCTGAAGTAGTTACCATCCTGAATTTTATGGAAATCATTCGTTTTTGATTGTTTTCATCGTATATGTCTTCACTCCTAAATCTAGTGTTTAATGCCTGTTTTAATATTTCATAATAAATGGAATTATGCTGCATATACTTTGATGTGACATGCTTCTTTTGTGCAAGATTATTTTTGAGATTATCCATGTTGATGTATATAGTTAGCTTGTGTTCCCTCTCTCGCTGGCTGTCTCTATCTCTGTCAAATAAATAAATAAAATTAAAAAAAAAAAAAAAGAAGAATCCCAAGAAAAACCCAACCATAAACCCTAAACTCATGCCAGTTCTTTCTTGTCTGTCTTTCCTTGACCCATTTTTATCACATTTAATTTATGCTTTTGGAAGTTTCTCCAAACTTAATAATAATAATAATATGGTAATAATAATAATATAGTATCATTATATAATAATATTATAGCATAATATATATCATATATGTAATATCTATATATAGTATTATCATTATATATTATTAGTATAATTATAATAATTATTATATTGTATTATATAGTTTATTATTACTGTTATTATTACTATTATTATTATAGCAGCAGCAACAACAACAACAGCAATATCCAGTCTGAGTTTTATCACTGGAGATAGATTAAAGAAACCTAAAGAAACAAATATAAGAAAATAATATTCTTTCCTTCAATACTTGCTGTAACAAAGGATCTCTATAATGCCTTAGTGTCCATTTTGGTTATAAATAGATATTCTAGGCTTGTTTCACAATTTCTGCCAAAAAATTAACAGACAGAAGTATCAAACAAATCAATCCCCTAATATTCTTAGTTTTTGCTTGAATTGAAATCTTGGATCCCAAAAAGATATGAAATGAAAAACTAGGGCTGTTTATTAACATTTCTGAGATTCTGTTTTCTTCTTTAAAGGGATATTAATAATACCCACCTGGAAAGTTATGTTGAGATTAAATAATATAGTGTATAGGAAAAGTCAAGCACACTACTTGATACATAAAAGGTTTGTTTATACAAATCCATTTTATTGGGAAATAATTTACATATAATCAAATGCACACATTCTAAGTTTGCAGTCATTGAGTTTCAACAAATATATAGACCTGTATAGCCACAACCCCAATAAAGATGTACAGTATTTCTGTCATCCCAAAAGGTTTCTTTGTGCACCTATATAATAAATAACCTACTAATCCCAACAATAGATGTACTCTAATCTGCTTTCTGTCACTACCAATTAATTTTATTTCCTAGAATTTATATATATGGGTAAATGTATACTCATATATCTGAGTATTATGGATATCTGAGTTCTTTCAGAATAATATTTTTAATTGATCTAAAAATGAACAAATATAGTCACATTTTATTGCTGAGTGATATGCTTTTATAAGAGTTTATTATATTTTGTTTATTCATTTTTATATGGGTAAACATTTAGTGTTTTCAGTTTTGAGTGTGTGTATATGCACACATTTTATATATTTATATCTGTGTTTATATCTATTTTAATAATACATACACATAAGTACATACATAACATATAATATATAAACATAACCGATGCTTAAACATACATATTCCTTACAAAGAATCAGCTTGATTTAATTACTTTTTCTCTACTGTTTGTTAGTTTTTATTTTATGGGTTTCCCTTCATATTTACTATTATTTTCTTTCTACTTTAAATTTAATTTGATTTATTTTCTGGCTTCTTAAGGTAGAAATGTAAATCATTAATGACAGTCCTTTTAATCTCTGAATATCAGCAGTTAAAGCTATACATTTTTTCCTAAGCATTGTTTTAGTCATAGAACACATTTTGATATGCTGTGTTTTCATTATATTCTTGTTAAAATGTTATCAAATTTCCTTTGCTATGTCTTCTTTGAATCGTGCATTACTTATACATGTGTTTAGGGTTTTTTTTTTAAGTATTTGGGAGATTTTCAAGTTTTATTTTTGTTATTTATGTCATCTCCATGCATTTATAAAATGTGCTCTGTAAAATGTTCTTTTCAATTTTTTGAGATATTTTATAATCTGACATGTAGTCAGTCTCAGTAAATATTATATGTGTACTTGGAAAAAACATGTATATTGCTGTTTTTAGTAGAGAGCTATATGAATGCCATTTAGGCTAGTATGTTCAATTGTATTATACTAGTATTTTTAATCCTCATTGATTTTCTGCCTACAAGTTTTAATTATTAAGAAAAGGTGGTTGAAATTTGAAACTATAATTATGGATTTTTTTTGCTTCTATGCTCAGTTCCATCCTTTTTTTTTTTTTCCTTCATGTATTTTGAAACTTTTCTGGTATAGAATCATGTCATATATCATTTTTTATAAGTAGTGTTCCCATGATATATACTTTTTGATCATTTTATTTTTAATCAGTATATCTATAAATTTAAAATGTGATTCTTCAGCCATTTTGCCCATCATCCCACCCCCTTCCCTATGGCAACCATCAGTTTGGTCTCTGTATTCATAGATCTGATTCTGCTTTTTGTGTTTGTTTATTCATTTGTTTTGTTTTTTAGTTTCTATATATGAGGGAAATCATATGGCATTTGTCTTTCTCAGTCTGACTTATTTCACTTAGCATAATACCCTCTAGGTCCATCCATATCTCAAAAGGCACAGTCTCATCTCTTTTTGTGGCTGCATAATATTCCATTGAACATGTATACCACTTCTTCCTAATCCATTTATCAATTGATGGACAATTAGGCTGCTTCCATATCTTCACTATTGTAAATAATGCTGTAATAAACATAGGGGTGCATATATCTTTCTGAATTAGTTTTCATATTCTTTGTGTAAATACCCAGTAGTAGAATTATTGGATCATATGGTTTTTTAATTTTTAATTATTTGAGTAAACTCTATAATTTTTTCCACAATGGGTATACAAATTTACATTTCTGCCAGCAGTATACGAGGGCTCCTTTTTCTCCATACCCTTGCCAACACTTGTTATTTCTTGTCTTTTTGTTTTTAGGCATTCTAACAGGTGTGAGTTGAAATCTCACTGTGGTTTTGATTTGCATTTTCCTGATGATTTAGTGATGTTGATCATTTTTTCATGAGTCTGTTGGTCATCTGTATGTCTTCTTCAGAAAAATGTCTATTCAGATTTTCTGTCTTTTTTTAAAAGATTTATTTATTTGTTTGGAAGAGAGGGAAAGAGGATTCTAGGAGTGGAAGGGGCAGGGGGAGAGGAAGAGAGAGAATCCCAAAGGACTCCCCACTGAGCATGGAGACCAATGTGGGGCTCAATCTCATGACCCTGAGATCATGACCTGAGCAAAAACCAAGAGTTGGAGGCTCAACTGACAGAGCCACCTGGGTGCCACATCCTTCCTTCTTTTTGATGAATATTGTATTATTGGTATTCCATTTAGTGTCTACTCTTGGTATGTTAGCTCCACTTTTTTGTTTTGTTTTTAGTGGTTGCTCTGGGGTTACAGTATGCATCTTTAACTTTTTATTTCTATAATGGTATATTACTTCACTTATAATTTGAAAATCTTTAAGAATATTTAAGAATATTCAATTTTACTTCTTTCAGGTAATATGATTATGCATCTTCTGCATATTTTATAAAATCATAAAATATTCTCATTACCTTTTGTTTTACTTATCAATTATTATAAATCAAATCAATTATTGTGTTAGGTCATTAAAAAAAGACTCTACCTCACCCCCCCAAAAAACTGTGTATGTATATATATGTGTGTGTGTGTGTGTGTGTGTGTGTGTATAAAGAATTATAACTTTCTGTTTATTTCTTTTGTAGCTCACTTTTCTATCTAACATAATTTTCCTTCCTTATGACAGAGTTCCTTTAAGATTCTTGGGTACAGGTCAGCTGGAAATAAATTATTTTAGTTAAGTAAGCCAGAAATCAACCTGGTTTTGCATTTGTTTATGGAGAATATTTTTAATGGATGTAGAATTTTGGGTTGATTTTTTCCCATCCATTGTCTTCAGTTTTGCAGTTTCTGATGAGAAGTCTGACACTGCTATTATTTGTTCTACATATACTCATGCCATTTTCTTTTCTGGCTGACTGTAAGCTTTATTTCCCTGATTTAAGCAATTTAATTAACATATGCTTCAGTGTGCTTGTATCTGTGATTACCCTGCTTAACTTTATTTTAGCCTTTGGATCTATGGTTTTAGAATTCTTATCAAATTTGGGAGAAAATCATCAATTACGTTGTTAAATAGTCTCCTCTCTCTGTCTTTTTCTCTGTCTTTTGGACAGTAATTACATGAATATCAATCAATTTTATATCTCACAGCTCACTGAAGTTCTCTTTTAAAAAATTTTTGCTTGTTTTGTCTATTTTTTGCTCTATGTTTTAGTTTGGATAGGTGCTATTGACTTCAAATCTTCACATTTTTTCATTTTTTCTTCTTGAGTTGTTTAAACTTCTCTTGATGTATCCTTGTGAATCTAGATTGTTCTTGTGAACGTAAAGTGATTCCACTTTAAGGAGCTAGAGCTAGAGCTTGTAATTTTGTCTCCCAAGATATTTCAAGTTGATTTCTGGGTTATATAAAGATAGCCTTTGTAGTTTCTTTTAGACTACCTAAATGTTTTATAAAGTATAATTTTCAAAATTTTAAATTTCCCTTCATAAATTGCTAGAAATACTCAGAATTTGTCTTTCATTAAGCTCTTTTAATTCTGGAACAAACTTCCACTTTATTTCAGGACAAAATGATTCTGCTTTTTCTAGAAAACAACAAAAAATTTTCTCATTACCTATCATACACTATCCAAAATATTGAAATTATAAGAAAGTAATTTTAATTGTAACAAAGTAATTAACTTATATTTACTTAGAAAACTGAATGGTAATTGTATACACTGACTGCCATACACACATTAATTTTAGCAGGAAGCAAAGCTCATCAATAAAAGCACTGTAATTTTTACAACTATTCACGTTCCTTCTTCACCATTTAATATTGGCAAAAACATGTAAATAAAAATGACCCCAAATATAGCATATAATCAAGAAGCAAAGTATATAAAATTAAAATTGTGCTTAGTAATCAATGTAAAATATTCCATTTTACTTAAAAATTATTTAACAAACCAATGGTTATCCATTAACTAACCTGATATAATATCATTACATAGTTTTATCATCTAAGTTATCTAAATGATGTTCAAAATTACAAAATAGGAAACAATGACTGCTGTACCTTTTCTTAACAGAATATAATTCAGTATAGTTTATTAGGAATTTATGATTTTTATATTCATAAATCTTAAGTGGGTTTATCCTTAGCTTATCTTATCAGTAAACAAATTTAAGGTGTTTAACAGGTTCAGATTAGTTAGGCATACAGCATAGTTTGATTAGTTTGATTGGGTTTGCCAGGTTAATCCAAGTTGGCTTCTTGGTTGAACTATCAAAATTGCTAAAATGTAATTTTCAACAGATCAAATTATGACACTTTTCAAATATAAAATGTCACCTCTCAAATGTTCTATTTGTAAGGAAATAATAAGGAAAAAAATAAAATGTTAACTTTGATGAAAAGAACATTTGTAGGCTTCGATATTTATTAAAAAATTAATAATGTCAAGTTAAGATAAGATTGTTGGATTAATTTCAAAACAGACAAATATCCTGCTGAGTAATAATCTTTAACAATTAGAATTATCTTTTCAACTAGACATAAATTATTTTCATTTTGATTTGGCAACTCTATGTTAACATTTAACTTCACTAAGTCTTGAAGCTACAAGCAATAGTAAACAGTGAATCAAAAAAATACATTCCCCTAGAAAATCCTTAGGTGCACCTTAGGCACTATATAATATTTTAAGGACATCACTCAACTTTTTGTTTTATTTTTATGATTCAGATAATTTTCCCCAAAATTTTCACAAAATTATGTAGTCTCAAAAAAATAGGCACAAAGTTTTTTAAAAAACTAAAAAGACATCTATTTTTGAAAGTGTTTTGAAAATAAAGAGAACAGACAGAAGTGGCACTGATAGTCCTTCTCTTATTCTCATATCTATGTCCCAGGTAAGATTATTTATAAATTGGAAATTCTTTTTCTGATGGACCTGGCTAACAGCTCATATAATGGTAATATTTTCTATTTGATTATGATTCTTTGTGGATGTTTTCTTTATCTTTTAAAAGATATTCAATTTATTTAAACTTTAAAAAAAAACACAGTTCACCCAATATAAAGGATGTTTCCTTTATACTCATATTGAGAGAGTTAGGAAGCTATAGTTGGATTTAAGAGTATGATTCCAAAAAGAAATTAGTAATGGGGTGCCTGGGTGGTTCAGTCAGTTAAGTGTCTGTCTCTTGATCTCAGCTCAGTTCTTGATCTCAGAATTCAAGCCCTGCATTGGGATCCACACTGGGCATGGAGCCTACTTGAAATGGTGAAGGGTATTAAGGAGGGCACATATTGCATGGAGCACTGGGTGTTATACACAAACAATGAATCATGGAACACTACATCAAAAATTAATGATATACTGTATGGTGACTAACACCATAATTTTAAAAAAAGAAAGAAAGAAAAGGAGGAAGGGAGGAAGGGAGAAAGAAAGGAAAGAAAGAAAAAGAAAGAAAGAAAGAAAGAAAGAAGAAAGAAAGAAAGAAAGAAAGAAAGAAAGAAAGAAAGAAAGAAAGAAAGAAAGAAAGAAAGAAAGAAAGAAAGAAAGAAAGGAAGGAAGGAAGAAAGAAGAAAGAAAGAAAAGAAAAGAAGAGGGGAAGGGAAGAAGGAAAGGAAGGAAGGAAGGAAGGAAGGAAGGAAGGAAGGAAGGAAGGAAGGAAGGAAGGAAGGAAAGAAGACAGGTAGATTACTGGGGCTACTAGGGAAGCCTCAGACAGAGGGCAAGTTTCCCCTAAGGATCAGCCCATCAGAGCCTGATACTCTCTGGCCAATCCTCTCCAAGATTCTAGCTCAGGAGTAGGTTTTCTTGTCTTGTTTTCTTTTGTTTCTTATAGACTGCAACAATTTACTTAGGATTATAGGATTGGTCTTCTTGGTAACATATAGACCAGCATTAAGATACTTAAAATTTATTATATATTGTAAGTCAAATTATACTTACTATCTAAATCTTATATTTGTCTTATATATATAACTTTCACTTCCATTTCTTTTTCTTTTTTTTTTTGCAATGGAATTATTATTTAATGATTATTAAAGAAATATGATGAAATAAAACTGATAACTATATCTGAGTAACTAATATTATAGAAAATAGAATTAGATAAAATATTCAAAGCAATCAAAACATTTGATTAATAAATGTCAAATATATTAAAAGGGAAACTACAAAAATGAAAAAGTAAAGATTATAAGAATGAAGCTAAACTTATTTATACATAAATTAATCACAAGTGAATAAAATCCACAACTTAAATGACAAAATGCACAAATTGTGTAAGTAAACCAAATGCAGACAAAATAAACATGAGTGATGAGTTAATACTAAATATCATAAACAGTTGAAAATAATGGAATGGACAAATATATACAAAACAAATGCAAGCAAACAAAAAGCCAAAAGAAAAATATTAACATCTATGCAAAGATTATTTCAAGGGAAAAGAAAAAACTGGTTATTTTGGGAAGATAAAAATATATATATATGTTGAAAAATCACAGTATAACGAGAAGATAAAATAATGTAATACTGCATGAAATTAATTTTAAGGTAGAAGTGGGAATTTTGACACAACAAAAATCATAGTGAAAAGCTCACTCTTCCTTAACATCAAAAGATGAAATTCACATTGTCTTTATCCATTCATCAGGGGATGGACACCTGGGTTTTTTCTATAATGTGGCTACAACTTTAGAAGACTATAACATTATTTAGCAGCTGAAAAACTCCCAATTATCAGGACTGACATCTTTTCCAATAGCAGATAACCATAAATACGACTTTAAGAAATAGCTTGCATTGGGGTGCCTGGGTGGCACAGTCAGTTGAGCTTTGACTCCTGGTTTTGGCTCAGGTTGTGATCTCAGGGAGGAGATCGAGACCTGCATCCAGCTCTATGCTCAGTGCAGAGTCTGCTTGGGACTCTTTCTCCCTCTCCCACCCTCTCCCCACCCCCCACTCAAATAAATAAATAAAATCTTAAAAAAAGAAAAAAATATCACCTGGTGGAATCCACTCAAATGCAGATACCCAGGCTGGGAACAGAAAGTTTGAAATCAGCAGTCTATGTTATTTAACAAACAGCTCTGATTCTGAAGCATGTGCTAAAAATTCCCTTTTGAGAAATAGGAAACGGGAGTATGTTGGAAAAAGCAGTAAAAGAAAGATTGGAAGTGGAAGATAAGAACAGATCTGACTATGAGGTATTACTTTGTAAATAAAGTTTTACTGAAATACAATCATGCTCATCTGTTTACATACTGACTGTGGATGAGATCCTTATTACATAGCCTTTTACTGGAAAACCTTATTAGTAGTTTTTTGGGGGAAAAAAACTTTTTTGGGTGTTTTTATTATTTAGTACATTTATTAATACATACAAAATATGAGACAAGAGACAAGACTCTTTTGAATTAAAAAAATGCAATTGATGCTTGCTGTAAATGCCATGTCACTGTTACCCCTAAAGCTTTCAGAATATGCATTTTCACCCTTCTACCCTGTCACCAATGTATCTGATTATAAAATTTGTATAAAGCCTAGAATATGTTGACATTTTTGCAACAACTATAGCTGTTGAATGATTGCTTGCTTAAGAGGAAGTTCAAGCTACACATCTGCATTTGAAATATATGATACTCTAATACAGTTTTAGTCACTTAACCAGGGTAAAGTTGGTGTTTACTTTATGTTCTATAGGGAGCTCCAATCAGACAGGAATTCTTATGTGATCCTTGAGTAAGCAATAATGAAAATCTATTATTTTTATCTTCTCTACAAAAAATTGCCACAATAGTGCTCACTTTGGCAGCACATATATTAAAATTAGAACAATACAGAAAAGATTAGTATGGCCCCTGCACAAGGACGACACTCAATTTGTGAAATGTTTCACATTTTTTTTAAATTGCCTTGGTAATAGAAAATTTCTAGACATAAACAGACCAAACACTGGCAGTTTCTGCAGGACCAAACCAGAAATGCACTTTTCCGACACTTCTGGAATTGCCCCAGGATTTAGATTGTGCCTGTGACTGGAGCAATTGTGTATCAAGGTTGCAAACCCTGACAAAATTACAAAACATTACCTAGAATTAATTTATAGCACATATGTTCTTTACAAGAAAAAGAGAAATCCAAAATTAATCTCAATATTGATATTAAGGTGCAAAGAATAAACATTACAATAAATATTAAAATATAACTTTAGAGTTATAATGACAAAATCATGAAAAAGTTACAATGTGGCTTTTACAATCTAAAAACAAAATCCCAGAATAAGAACCTCAAATTTCGCAAAGGAGTTTTTAAGTGAAATCTTGTTTGAATCTGGTACAAAGCATTCAAGAAAAATAAATAAATAAGTAAAAATGACACAATTTCTTCAAAGTACACATTTCTATTCATTTTGTGTACTTTGTAAATGAATGATCTTGGTGCTAATAAACTATAATGATTTCTTCCTATCTGCTTTATCTAAATTACTTGTGATGGAATTTGTCCAAGTTGACCTGTAATTAGAGCTAATTATTATAGCCAGCTTATCCTAGCATACATAAAAAGCATATTTCTCATTGAAAGCAAAAGAAAACACTCTGAGAAAATCCTATGTTCTCTACTATAAGTCATGACAATGTCCACCATGAAAATGACACAAATGGATACAATGGTATAGTATGGACATAATATGTCTTTAATAAGATAATACAGATATTTTCTTTCCATATAACTGGTATGACCTAAAGATACATCCCCAGGTAATTATTCTTTTCACAATCAAATAATATTTTATAAAAGATCGATATATATTTAAAAATTAATGGGCTAAGTGATTTGTGAAAGAGAAATGCGTACGGATAATATAATATGTAATTTTATGTTTTTATAATTTTGATGTTTTAAAATCAGACTAGAATATTATAACATAACTAATATATTCACAGGAAAAATATTCAAAATATTTAACAAGAGCATTGTGGTATACAACTTAGGAGTAAAGTCCTGAATGTACTGTGAAATTATTCTTACTAGTATAGCTACTATTTACACATAGTATAAAATGGATGGCATTTTATGAAACAAATGTACCTAATTTTCAGAGTAAAAATGCCAAATTCAAAACATGAAACAGTACCAAGATCCTTAGATGCCTCTCTCATAATATTACCAAAACTCACTCAACTTCCTAACTAACCCAATCTCCTAATTTGTGATACTATAAAATAATTTAAGTGTCTTTAAACTTTATAAATAATATTATAGAGTATGTGCTCTTTTGTGTCTGGCATCTTTGCCTCAATATTTTGTTTGTGAAATTAATCTATATTTTTGTGTTTGGCTGTAGTCGATTCATTTTTATGTCTGTGTAGTATTCTATTTTATTAATATACCAAAATGTATTTACCCATTCAGCAGCTAATGGGGATCTCATTGTTTACAATTTTGGTTATTTTAAATACTTTTGCTATGTATATTTTTATACATATCTTTTTGTGAACATACATGCACATAATTTTTGAGTATATATCTGGACATGGAACCAATGGGTCAAAGTTATATATTTGTTCAATTGCAGTAGAATACTGTCAGTTTTCAAAAATGATTGACAGAATTTATACATCATCCAGGAGCTCTAACTGTGAAATTGGTTTTACAGCCTTATAAAACTTGTTATATTCAGTTTTGTTTTTCCATTTAACCGTCCTCTAGTATAGAGTAGTATCGTATTATGGTTTTCATCTGAAAGCCTTTGAAGACAAATGAATGTGAGGAACTTTTCATAGGTTTAGTGGGAATTTAGATATCTTCTGTGAAATGCCTGTTCAAATTTTAGCTTGTTTTTCTGTTGAATTTTCTTTTATCTATTGGTTTATATGACTTTTATTTCTATTAGTTATTTATAGATATTAGATAAGTCCTTTATAATATATATTAATGTATCTCAAATATATTCTTTCACTCTGTGTTGACTTTCCTTTGTCTTAATGGTGTCTATTGACAAATAGAAGTTAATTATTTCCTGAAAAGAAAAATATATATGATTATGTTTAGTGCTTTTCATGTCCAATATAAGAAATTCTAGCCAACTCTAAATTACAAAAATATTTATATTTCTTTTAAAAAAGTAATTGTTTAATCCTCTGTATTCTTTCTAGAACTGGCATACAGAAATAAAGGAAATGTACCTCATGTTTTTCCTCTATGTGAATACCTAATTAATTAAGCACTGTCTTTGCAGAGATCACTATTTTCCTTGCTGTCTTGAACTGTCATAAATGTCATGTAATAAATGATTGTGTAGAAGTACCTGTTTCTGGAATTTTTCTAATTTTTCTCTTTTAGTTTGTCTACCCTTGCACCAAAGGAACACTCAAAGTTACTGCTCTAATAAAGAATATATTATAATGGGCAAAATAATATTTAAAAATGAAAAATTTATTTTAAAAGAGTAATAAGTACTATGAAGGAAACACAGGATAGAGAGTACTGGGGGTTGGATGGCCAGGAGCCTTTACTGAGGGGGCCACATGAGTGAGTCTGAATAGAAGTTCATGAGAAATGTGAGGTGAACTAATTCTAGATAGAGGAAATAGCTAAAGCAATAGTTTTAATGTAGGCAGATACGTTTGAAGATCTGAAGGAAGTTCATTATATATAGACTACAAAGGCCAAGGAATAAGTAATTAAGGTTTATATGGGAGATTTGAGACCAAGCATGAGGACATTATTGGTCATGTTAAAGATGTCCATTTTTAGTTTAAAGAAATAATATTGGGGTCTCCTGGGGGACTCAGTTGGTTAAGCATCCAACTCCTGATTTCGGCTCAGGTCGTGATCTCAGTATTGTGGGATCAAGCCCTGCATCGGGCTCTTCATTCAGTGGGGAGTAGGTTGGAGATCGTTCTCTCTCCTCCCGTGTCCCTCCTCCCAGGCGCACTCTCTCCCTTTCTCTCTCTCTCTTAAATAAATAAATAAATAAATAAATAAATAATCTTTTAAAAAAAGAAATGATTTCGGAAAGATTTAAACTGAGGATATGTAAAATTAGCTAAAGTTTTTAAAGGTTACTCTGCCATATGAAAAATTAATTGTAGGTGGTCAAGAGTAAAATAGGGCAAGCAATGTAAGGGCTATTCAGGCTATTTTTTCTGACAAAAAAACATTGATGGTATGTACTTAGGTATTAGTAGGGGAAGTGGTAAGACATGGTTATCTGAATACATTGGGAAATTAGAGCTAAGGAGATTCATTGATAGGATGATGGAAGAAAAGGAGGAATAAGGAAAGATTTCTAGGAGATAAACTATAGAATTTAGAAGAATTATGATTCCAGTAGTTGAAAATGGGAAGACAGAGAAAGGGTATCATTAGCATAATTGATACGGAATTTTGAGTTCGAGCTTCATGATTTATAATAATTTCTTTGTTGAATTGTTTTTATTTATTTGTTTTTCTTCCATACTGGAACATAAGGCATTTTTGCAGTTTTACTAGTGTCTAATTTATGAATACATAAGTAAATGTACAACTTGAAAAGTTTTGACATATATATGTATATGTACATATATATCTACATCTCTGTGAAACTAACACAAAAATTAAGGTAGAGAATATGCTCATAACCCCTTCAATTGTTCTCATATCCATTTGTAATCCATCACTCTGTCCCAATATTCCTTCACACCCAGGCAACCATTGCTCTATTTTATGTCACAGTAGGTTAGATTGCATTTTTGAGAAACATATAAATAAACCATACAGTATAAACTCTTTGTTGGCTAAGTTCTTTCAGTCAACATAATTATTTTGATATCTGTACATGTTGTGTGAAATCAATAAAACAAAGATGTTTTACTATTCAATAGCTACGTATTATTCCATTGCAGGGATATACCACAATTAGTTTATTCATTCACCTATTGATGGGCATTTGACCTGCATCCAACTCTTGGATATTATAAATAAGGCTGATATGAACTTTTTTAAAAAATAATTTATTTATTTATTTATTTGTTTATTTATTTATTTGAGAGAGAGAGAGAGAGAGATCAGGCTTTATAATTTTAGCCATTCTGGAGGGTTGTAATGTTTTTTGATTGTGGTTTTAAGTTTCATTTCCTTAGCAACTAATTATATTTAACATCCTTTCATGTGATTACTTGCCATCTCCTTTAGTGTAGGGTCTGTTCAAGTATCTTGCCCATGTTTAAAATATGGTTGTTTTTCTTCTTACTGACTTATAAGTGTTCTTCATAAATTCTAGATCTGTGCTGTTCTATAGTGTAATCACTACCTGTTAGCTATTTAAATTCGAGCTAATTGAAATTAAATACAATTAAAAATTTAAAATGTTGTTGCCTAATTGCACTGACCACACTTCAAGTGCTTAAAAGCCACATGTGACTAATGAATATCATTTTGGAAAGCACGATCATAAAAAAAAATTGATCAATACAGGAAATTGTTTTGAAAAACACTATTCTAATTAAAGGCCCTCTATTGGATATGTGTTTTATAAATATCTTTTCTCAGACTGTGAATACTCTTTTCATTATTGTAAGTGCCTTTTACAGACATAGAAGTTTTCATTTTATTCAAGCTTAACCCACTGATTTTTTCTTTTATAATTTCTAAAATCTGTTACAAATTCAGTCATTAAGATATTATCCTACATTTAAAAAATATTATAGTTTTAACCATTAAATTTAAACTATGATCAATTTCATATTAATTTTTTATATGAAATGAGGTAAATGATCAGGATTTTTTTAATATGGCTACCCAATTGTACTAGTACTATCCGTTGAAAATATGAAAACAAAAACAAAAATCCAAATTATTACATTGTTATTATTATCATCCTTATTTTAATTTTATTATTTCCCTTAAACTGTCATTTATCTTTTATAGAGATTTAAAAAAACAATAAAAAATTTTACTCACTTATTTAAGTGTACATGCTACTACATATTTAAATATTTTTAAAATTCATAACCAATAAGTTCATCTTGTTAGTCCTTTTATTATCTTTTTAAATAAATGCAAATTTGACCTCATTGGCTATGAGAGATTAGTTTTACTAGCATAATACCAGGATCCTAGGCCTATTGTTATATCAAACAACTGACAGAAATACACCTGGTCTGATTTCCATCACTTGTATAGAGATATAGAAAACTGGTAATTCACACACACATACACAAACACACAGATGTGTGCACAGACACACGTACACATGCAAATGTTTAAAGGTGGTGTAAAGAAAAATACAAAAACTATAAAATTAGTTTTGTGAGTTATATGCATTCATTAGTTTTCAGGAATAAAACATGATGATGTTTTATTCAGCTGTCATAATTTTAATAATGTCAGTAATGTCTTCTTATATATATTATACTAGAACAAAAAAGAATAGAATAGAATAGAATACATAAATAACATTATTTCTCCTTACTATCTGGAAAAATAATGCCTCTTGAATTTTGCAATTTAAAAGCAGTAAGTGGGAAATTACTGATTATATGGCTACATAGCAATGGTTCTATAAACATTCTAAAGTGATGATTAGCATGAGATACTATGGACTCTGAGAAACAAACTGAGGGCTTCAGAGGGGAGGTGTTGGGGGAATGGGATAGGCTGGTGATGGGTAGTAAGGAGGGCACGTATTGCATGGTGCACTGGGTGTTATATGCAACTAATGAATCATCGAACTTTACATCAGAAACCAGGGATGTACTGTATGGTGACTAACATAATATAATAAAAAAAACATCAAAATAAAAAAAAGAAAAAAATAAAGTGATGATTAAACATTGTAATATTATGAAAATAACATATTGCAACTAAGCTTTTTTTTTTAATGATGATTAACAAACAATTAAGTTCTATTTACAACTCTGATCAATGCATTTATAACTTTCTTATTTGGGATAAAAAAAATTCATACATCATAATATCAAATTAATTCTGTATGACGAAGCTAGAAATATGTATGAAATAATTAGGAAGCATAAAGGGAAAAAAATCTTTATCTTATATAAGTGATTAAAATATGATAATATTAATAACATGTCAAAGCTGAAAAGACCAAATAAGATGTATTATAAACTAATGATTCTACTCTTTATAATCATGCCCTAAAATATAAATTTTAAATTTTGTAAGAATTTATAAACATAATACTTAGTATTTTGAATAATGTATCATATCTTCTGAAATAAGAAATAAAATAAGAAAATTGACATTGTACAATGGAATAAGAAATAAATAAGAAAATAACAAATAAGAAATAAGAAAATTGACATTGTACAATGCTAGATGACAGTGGACTCTTTCAAGTAAAAACCTGCATATATATGACTTCCCTTTGCTAAATCTCTCTAGTTCATTTTACAGCCTGTGTATTTATAAAATACAAATATTACTATTCTTTCTCCAATATGAAATGTACCTACAGAATATGTTAGATATATCTGAGAGTTTTAGGGAAAACCTCATTTTGTTTTTATTTCTTTGCTTTTATTCTGGCTGCTCTATTTTACATACTAAATTAGGTAAATTTCAAGCATATCTGTATTCTTCATGAGTACCACCCATGTATTTGGTTTTTGCTTTATAAACATGTAGTGCAGCAAAGAAGTCAGCTTGCATACTAAACTTTTGTACTTTTTTACGGTTACCAGATTCTTCAAGTTCTGAGTGATTAAATCTACTAAAGCCCTGATTCCCAACTTCTTCTGGGATGGGGATGACCAGTCATCTGTACGTATTGCATGTTCAGTACAATCATCCGATTGGTAAACAAAAATCTAGAAAAACAGAATTAAAGCTCCAACTTTGAACATGACAACCCAGGGCATAAGGGTACCAATAAAATCAAGAGGCTCTCCTTGCTTTTCTTCTTACTTTTGGAGAAAATGTTGACCCTCTAAGTATATATGCTAATAATTTAGTTAAAATACATTTATTGCTTTCTGTTATGTTTAAGCTTATAGCCTCAAAATTATTAGTTTAATTGAGCATAAAAGGATAATTTATAAATACATAATTAAATTATTTTGCATGTTTGTGGCATCATAAATTTGACAGCTTATTTCCCTCTCAGAATTCCTGTGGAATTAAATCAAATAATTGCTATAAACTGCCAGAAAATATGTTAAACATAATGTTAGTTTTCTATGCTACTGAACTTCCACAATTTATTATTTTCTATCAATATTCCCTTTTATGTAAACTAACTGAAGAAGTGATGATACAGTACTAGGTGCAAGGATGATTTCATCATTTATTTTAAAAATTGAAAAAAAAGAGTAACACATCACATAATTTCTTATTGCTGTTGTAACAAATTACCATAAATTTGGGGGTTAAAAACAACATACATTTATTGTCTATGTTATTTACTCTACTACAGTTCTATATGTCAGAAATCTGGATTGAGTCTTACTGGCCAGATGTCAACATAGTGTATTCCTTTCTGTAGACTCTAGGTGAAAAGTCACATCCTTCCTCTTCTAATTTTTTTTTAAGATTTTATTTATTTATTCGACAGAGAGAGAGACAGCCAGTGAGAGAAGGAACACAAGCAGGGGGAGTGGGAGAGGAAGAAGCAGGCTCCCAGTGGAGAAGCCTGATGTGGGGCTCGATCGCAGAATGCCAGGATCACGCCCTGAGCCCAAGGCAGACGCTTAACGACTGAGCCACCCAGGTGCCCCCCTTTTCTAATTTCTAGACTTATAGAGTCACTCCTTGACTCCCCAAACCTTCATCTTGAAAATTATTAACACTCCAGTCTTTCTTTCTCACATCCCATTCCTCAGGCACTGTGTGTTTGTTCGTTTTTGGTAGAATTTACTTCTGCCACTCTGAGTCACACTTCTGCTTCCCCCTTCCAGTTTTTATTTCATTTAAATTCAATTAATTAACATATAATGTATTATTGGTTTCAGAGGTAGAGGTCAGTGATTCATCAATCTTGTATAATATCCAGTGCTCATTATATTACATGCCCTCCTTAATATCTATCACCCAGTAACCCCATCCCTCCACCTCCCTTACATCCAGCAACCCTCAGTTTGTTTCCTATGATGTTTTTAAATTTATTTATTTTTATTTAAATTCAATTAACATATATTATTGGTTTCAGAGGTAGAGGTCAGTGATTCATCAGTCTTATATAATACCCAGGGCTCATTACATCACATGCTCTCCTTAATGTCCATCACCCAGTTACCCCATCCCCCCACCCCTCTTCCCTCCGGCAACCCTCAATTTGTTCCTGTACATAAGAGTCTCTTATGGTTAGTCTCCCTCTCTAATTTTGTCTTATTTTTTTCTTCTCTTCCTCTATGATCCTGTATTTTTTCCTTAAATTCTACATATCAGTGAGATCATATGATAATTGTCTTTCTCTGATTGACTTATTTCATTTAGCATAATACCCTTTAGTTCCATCCATGTCACTGCAAATGGCAAAATTTATTTTCTTTCTTTCTTTTTTTTTCTTCTGATGGCTGAGTATATAAGTATATAAGTGTATGGTATATATATATACACATCTTCTTTATCCGTTCATCTGTCCATGGACATCTGGGCTCTTTCCAGCAACTGATTTCTGTGCGTTGATTTTCTACTTAGTCCCTTTGCTGAATTCCTGTATGTATTCTAGCAATTTGGGGGTGTAGTCTTTGGGTTTACCACATAGAGTATCATGTCATCTGCAAAGAGAGAGTTCGACTTCTTTGCTGATTTGGATGCCTTTTATTTCTTTTTGTTGTCTGATTGTTGAGGCTAGGACTTCTAGTACTACGAAGAACAATAGTGGTGAGAGCGGACATCCCTATCACGTTCCTGACTTTCATGGAAAAACTCTGTTTTCCCCTGTTGAGAATAGTATCTACTGTGGGCTTTTTGTATATGGTTTTTATGATATTGAGGTATATTCCCTCTATCCCTGCACTGTGAAGAGTTTTAATCAAGAAAGGATGCTGTACTTTGTCAAATGCTTTTTATGAATATATTGAGACAATCATATGGTCCTTGTCCTTTCTTTTATTAATGTACTGTATCACATTGATTGATCTGTTGACATTGAACCACCCTTGCAACCCAGGAATAAATCCTACATGGTCATGGCGAATAATCCTTTGAATGTACTGTTTGATCCTATTAGCTAGTATTTTGGTGAGAATTTTTGATCCATGTTCATCAGGGATATTGGTCTGTAATTCTCCTTTTTGTTGGGGGTCTCTGTCTGGTTTTGGGATCAAGGTAATGTTGGCATCATAGAAAGAGTTTGGAAGTTTTCCTTCCATTTCTATTTTTTAAAACACCTTCAGAAGAATAGGTATTAATTCTTCTTTAAATATTTGGTAGAATTCCACTGGGATGCCATCTAGTCCAGGGCTCTTGTTTGTTGGGAGATTTTTTTTTTATTACTGCTTCAATTTCCTTGCTAGTTATGGGTCTTTTCTATTTCTTCTTGTTTCAGTTTTGGTAGTTCACAAGTTTCCAGGAATGCATCCATTTCTTCCAAAATTGCTTAATTTGTTGGCATATAGTTGCTCATAATATGTTCTTATAATTGTTTTTATTTCTTCAGTGTTGGTCATGATCTCTCCTCTTTTATTCATGATTTTATTTATTTGGGTCTTTTTTCTTTTTGATAAGTCTGGGGTTTATCGATCTTATTAATTCTTTCGAAGAATCAGCTCCTAGTTTCATTGATTTGTTCTACTGTTCTTTATGTTTCTAGTTCATTGACTTCTGTTCTGTTCTTTATTATTTCTCTTCTCCTGCTGGATTTAGGCTTTATTTGCTTTTTTTTTCTCCAACTCCTTTAGCTGTGTGTTTAGGTTGTGTATTTGAGACCTTTCTTTTTTCTTAAGAAAGGCTTATATTGCTATATACTTCCCTCTTAGGACCACCTTTGCTGTATCCCAAAGGTTTTGAACAGTTGTGGTTTCATTTTCATTTGTTTCCATGAATTTTCAAGTTTTTCTCTGATTTCCTGGTTGAGCCATTCATTCTTTAATAGGGTACCTTTTAACCTCTGTGTATTTGAGTTCTTTCCAAATTTCTTCTTGTGATTGAGTTCATGTTTCAAAGAATTGTGGTCTGAAAATACGCAGGGAATGACACTCTTGTGCAGTCAAGAAGAATGTGTATTCTGTTGCTTTAGGATAGAATGCTCTAAATAGATCTGTGAAGTCCATCTGGTCCAGTCTGTCATTCAAAGCCCTTGTTTCCTTGTTGATCTTCTGCTTAGATGATCTGTCCATTGCAGTGAGGAGGGTGTTATAGTCCTCTACTATTATCGTATCATTATTGATGTGTTTCTTTAATTTTGTTATGAATTGTCTTATATAATTGGCTGCTCCCATGTTTAGGGGCATAAATATTTACAATTGTTAGATCTTCTTGTTGGATAGACCCCTTAATTATGATATAGTGTCCTTCCTCATCTCTTATTACAGTCTTTGGTTTAAAATCTAATTTGTCTGATATAAGGATTGCCACCCCAGCTTTCTTTTGATGTCCATTAGCATGATAAATGATTTTCCACCCCTTCACTTTCAATCTGGAGGTGTCTTTGGATCTAAAATGAATCTGTTACAGACAGCATATTGATGGATCTTGCTTTTTTACCCAATATGATATCCTGTGTCTTTTGACTGGGGCATTTAGCCCATTTACATTCAGAGTACCATTGAAACATGAATTTAGTGTCATTGTATTACCTGTAAGTCATTGTTTCTGTAGGTTGTCTCTGTTCCTTTCTGGTCTGTGTTACTTTTGGACTCTCTCTTTGCTTAAAGGGTTCCTTTTAATATTTCTCATAGGGCTGGTTTGGTGATCATAAATTCTTTTAGTTTCTGTTTGTTCTGGAAGCTTTTTATCACTCCTTCTATTTTGAATGACATTCTAGCTGGATAAAGTATTCTTGTCTGCTTATTTTTCTCATTTAGCATCCCCCCCATACCACCTTTAAATACATCTGTGATTACCTTGGGTGAACCTAGGTAATCCAGGATAATCTCCCTATCTTAAAATCAGCTGTTTAGCAACCATAGTTCCATCTGCAATTTCAATTTCTCTTTGCTATGTAACATAATATATTCACAAATTCTTTGAAGTGCCATTATTTTGCCTACCACACACTAAAATTTTGAAGAGAAAACAAATTTCCACCATTTATTCTCTTGAACTTCAACCTTCAAAAAAATGACTCCAACTATATTTGTATACACACATATGTGTTTACATGTAATGTGTATATATGAAGACTATCTACTAAATTGTTTAAATTTTGGTCCACATAAGGGAAGATATTGAAGCCAAAATATAAGGCTTATAATATTAGTCTATAGCTTAGCACAGATTTCTTTAACAATAACTTTTACAAACTAGAAAAGTCCATATTTTATTATTATTATTTTTTTATTTTCAAGAATGGAAATTGAGATTTGGGGGAGAAGGAGTCACATAGAAACTAGGAGAAATCATGTGATGTCTGTGTTCACACCAAGTAATACTAAGTGCATAAAAATAACATTCTTGCTGAAGAAAGAAAAGCACCCTGTCATTTTTATTAAATATACCCCATCCTTCAACTATGGGGCCTGTCTTCAGGGTAAGTTATCATGGAAAGAGTAAAAGCATCAATCTCTTTCATAGCTGTTACTCTGTGATAGATGAGCAGAGCTAGATTCCAAGTCCTATACAAACAAGACAATTACAATTCAAGAAAAACGCTAAAGGCCAATGTCACTCAGAAATATTCATATAATATTTAAGCAATCAAAATTGAGTTATGTCTTCAATAATATATTAATTTAACATGTCCATGTTGAATTCATTTCATTATCTTATTTACTACATATTGGATTAAAGGTAAAATATGTGATTGTTTTAATAGCTATAAAAGAATTATTTAACAAAATTCAGCAACAATTTATGAAAAAAACCTTAACAAACTAGGAATGTAAAGGGACTGCTATAACCTGATAAAAGTTACCCAGAAAAATCATTATATCAAAATTTAGAAATTAAAATTATGGGTGAAATGTAATTGATAGTCCCTCAAAATTATTACTAAGTCATTTGTGTCATGCAATCATCAGTTTCATTTAATGTTTTACTTGGTCTAGCCAATTCAGTGGAAAAGCTAATGATATTTTAAAACATTTTATTTTAATAGAATTTTAGATTTAGATAAGTGTTGCAAAGACAGAACAGTCACATGTGCTCTTCACCCAGCTTCTACTAAAGTTACAATTGAAAATAATCATAGTCTATTTTTCAAAAGGAAACTAACATTGTTACAATATGATTAACTAAATTACATATTTTGTTCATATTTCATCAGTTTTCCCACTAATGTCATTTTTGTGTTCTAGGATTCAATCTAGAATACTATATTATATTTAATCATCATATCTCTTCAGTCTCCTGTGTTCTGTGATTTCTTTTTTTTGAGAGGGAGAAAGAAAAAGAGAGAGAGAAATAGGAGGAGGGCCAGAGGGAGGAGAGAGAATCTTAAACAGGCTCCATGCCCAGCACAGAGCTCATTCTCACAATCCTGAGATCATGATGTGAGCCAAAATCAAGAGTCAAATGCTTAGCCACCCAGGTTCCCCAGGTTCTGTGATTTTTTTTTTCTAAGACTTTTACTTGTTTTTCACGATCTTGGCACATTTGTACAGTATTGTTCAAGTACTTTTTGGAATGTCTCTGAATATAGCTTTGTTTGAAGTTTTTCTTATGTTTAAACCTAGGGTTATGAATTTTGGGGAGAAATATCCCAGAAATCAAGTGGCCTTCATCTCAGGAGGTGCATGATAGTCACACGATTAATGATGGTGATTTTAATATTGATCACTTGGTTAATGTAGTGTCTGACAGGTTTCTACACTGTAAAATTACTATTATTTCCTTTTCCAATTGTGCTTGTTAGAGGCAAAACACTAAGTCCAGCCTATAGTCAAGGAAAGGGAAATTAAACTCTACCTCCTGGAAGGAAGAATATAAATGTATTTATAGGCATATATTAAAAGAGTAATTACTAAGTGTTTATTTGGGGAAAATATTGAGTAGTTATAAAACTATCATCTTTCTCATTAAAGTTTAGCCTACTAATTTTAACAATCATCAGTGGATTTTGCCTGTTTTTTTTTTTAAAGATTTTATTTATTTATTTAACACAGATAGAGACAGCCAGCGAGAGAGGGAACACAAGCAGGGGGAGTGGGAGAGGAAGAAGCAGGCTCATAGCAGAGGATCCTGATGCGGGGCTCGATCCCATAATGCCGGGATCACGCCCTGAGCCAAAGGCAGACGCCTAACCGCTGTGCCACCCAGGCGTCCCTTTGCCTGGTTATTTTCTAGTGTACTAAATGTGATTTTCTATTTCCCTTAATATTTCTAAATTTATTATTTGGAATCATTCCATCAGGAAGATTTGGCCTTTTTCGTCTCCATTTTTTATTCAATCTATTGTTATTTATTTGGTTTCTGAAACCCTTAACCAAATGCATTTAAGATTTATCTGCGTTGTTGCATGAATCAAGAGTGCATTTATTTTGATTCTTGAGTAGTATTTTATCATATGTATGTATTATAGACGTTCATCCATTAATCTATTAAGGAAATTATATACATACACAACTAAGATGTGCCTTAAATGAAGGCATTGGATTGTTGTGGTCAATATCTGATTTTAACAAATACCACACTAACAATTTTTTCAAACTTGTCTGCTTTTTATTTCCATTTCCTTTACCTTCCTAGATGGCTTTTAAGAACCTTCCTCAGTTGGGGGTTCCACATAAAGATAATAATGGGTGAATTAAGGTACCTACCAAAGCCATTTAATCCATACCACTACATTCAAAACTAGTCTTGCTGGAGATTAATCATTTCTAGATATTCTTTATCATACTTTTATTTACTTCCATCATAATACATAATGGAATCTCAAATTATCACATTCATGTTTTCTTTATTTTCTGTCTCACCTGATATTACTGTATATGCTCTTTAAGCACAAGGGACATGGTCTGTCTCATGTCAATTTGATTCTAAGTCCACCTAGAAGGACCACACGGCAGAGGAAAGTTCTCCCTTCATGATACTATGTAAGATTTTGGACCCAAAGTCTTAGCAAGTAATTTAGTCCTTTTCCAAAATATGTTACAGTACCATTTTAGATGGCAGAAAATAAGGAAATGTCTTTATTTGCCTCTGAAGAACCTAATAAAGTGGAGTTAGCTGGCTGTTGGACATGGCTAATATCTGGCATAATTAAGAGAACGATGGGGAATTTAAACATGCCTGTTAGTTTGTAAGCATTGACTTGTTTATTTTATTGGATTAGGTGGACAAATGAAACCTTTAGGTTTGTTCTTGTAGCAAATTAAAGCATTAAATGAAATATGCTCTTTCTCAATTAATAAAATAATCTAAAATATTTTGTTTGTACAATCCCTAAATTTATCCTCTGTGATAAATGTACTTATTTCCATACCAGCAGATACTGACAAGGCCATTAACTTGCAGCTTTTAATGCCTATGTGAGAACTGGTATCTCTAAGGTCATGAATATATTTCTTAAGCTTTAGGAAATTTTCTTATCTACAAGCATAACATGATAAATAAATCCTTCTATATAGTTTTGAGTGAGTATAAAATGTATATAAAAGACAGACAGTGAGTTCAAAATGTATAGTATGTAACCATGGCATCTACCTTTCTTCACCACAATGTCTTGAACAAAGTAGGTATTGAATACTGTTTTTTTTTTAATTCAAACAGATCATTGCCATGTCAACACAGATTTTAAGAAACTATAAACTTGCATACATATATCATCAATTTAGTTGTCATCTTTTTTTTTCCAGAAAAAAAATGTACTCTAATTATTCATAGGACTGCGTATCATACCCACATAAAAAGGACCTGGCGTGGATGAATTGTTACCTTAGAACTGAAAATAAAATATCTTTACAGAGGAAATGTTTGCATTCAGCAAGCTGTGCACAGCAGCTAATGGGGGTGGAATTCAGAGGAAAAGACATAAGTTTAAAAATATCTTTCTATAAAAAAGGAAGAAGAGAGAGAACAGAAAAATTCCCTAGGGAAGCAGCTTGCAATAAATTTGAGCCTGATAGTGAGAAAAGCTATGGAAATCAGTGAATAACAAAAGGTCCCTGAATAATGGTGTCCATATGGCTTATGTAGACCCATTTGACATTTTTCTGTGTAGAGCGTCCAATTTGGAATCAGGTTGGAACCAAAACCTATACAGTTGTGTGGTTCTTTTACTTGTTTTCATTCAATGGCATAGATAAATTTCAGAAAAGGCTGCATGAAATAGGAAAAAAAAGCACTAAGTAAAAACTGTAAGTCATTTTCAAGAGTAGTGTCAAAAGCTCAGCTTTAGGAAAAGAACGAAGGAAAAACGCAGGATTCATTTTCTAAAACCCTGAATTTTTCTATGAATATTTATTTTGACATTGTGTATCTCAAGAATTTGCCTGAAGAAAATTTAGACAAACAGTATTATTTATTCTGTCATTTCAATCACAATAAAATTGTGATTTACCAAGGAAATCATTTACAAATGTTTGATATACAAGGAGAAAAATTTCAGCTTTAAAGTGGATATAATGGATAAAATTGGTAGTTTGTGTCTAATCTCACTGGTATTTATGATTTAACATCTTGCCTATTATTCAAATTTTTTAAAAAAATCCAAATTAAAAAAACAATAGCTTAGTATAATAATGATATTGAGCTGATCCAAACCATTGTCCCTATTAACATTTAGTATTAGGAATTTGAGGTCCCCATTCAGGTCTTAGTAGGCAGATGGTGTTATATGCAGGAACATCCTGTCAATTAGTACTACTTTGTGACTTTCTAGTCATACCCACAGAGAATTAAAATTAGAAACAGGATAGAAACTGATAATATATTCCCAAAGTGCACTGGAAACATTCATTTTTTTTAGTAATTGTGGAGAGGTTTTTCAAATCTCATGCATTATGTTATTTTTTAAAATGTACTAAATTTTTATTTAACTATACAATTCAGGCATACAGCTTTATAATTCAACATCTGTATACACTACAAAGTAATCACCACCACAAGTCTAGTTACCATTCATCTGATCCTACAGTTGACCACCTATACCCATTTTGCCCACTCCCCAACCACCTTTCCTTCTGGTAATCACTAGCCTATTCTCTGTATCTATGAGTTTGTTTTATTTAATTTTGTTTGTTCATTTTTTATTTTTTTTAGATTCCACATATGATTAAAATCATATACTATTTGTCTTTCTCTGACTTATTTTGCTTAGCATAATACCCTCAAGGTATTTTCACATTGTTGCAAATGACAATTTTTTTTTGATGAAAGTTTTAGGCATTAATCAATTCCAAAATAATTATTTAAATGATTCATAAAGACATTTCCTAAATAAGAAAACACTGTGGCTTCCCTCACACATATATTATATCCTTAAGAAAAACTTGTTTTAGATGTTAGAAGATATAATACTAGATAGAAAGTTAATGGTTATATAATAAAAATGGCAGCTGAGAATTATACATTTATACTGTTTACAAAATTAGTAATATATAAAAAATACAAGTTGTGAAGTATGTTTTAATTTGGATAATATATATATTTTCCACAAATGTCAATTTATTCAAGATGAGTTCTAGAAAATATAATCTATTTTGATGAAAACATGTTAGCTATTTTTAAATGTAACAAAGTATTCTTGAGTAGTCAGGTTCACACGTTCTTAACTTTAGCACGAATACAGTATACGTGCATCTCAAACATTAACAGTAAAGTATTACAGCCATGATTTGGTTTATTTGTGGTATGCATATGTGTTGTTGGTGGTGGAGGGGGTATTGAGTGAGAGGCATGAAAATCTTAAGCACTTGTGTATAGTATGACAAATTCTGTAAAAGTATTTTGATAATTTTCCTATCATGTCTCTCTAAATAGGATTGAAAACAATATTCAATTACTTTTGCAATGCTTTGTATTTTGAAGTTTACAATATTTATCTGCTTTGTTTTCTTTATTATATTTTTAAGACACTAAAATAACATATTGGTCATATGATCAGCCCTAGAATCATGTCAGTTTAGAATAGATAAGGTCGGAAGCTTACTATTCTGATGACTTCTGTGTTTTGCCTGATGTTGGTACAACTGTGTCAGAGAGCTTCATAATTTCCTCTCTAATTACGGCTCAGATATAGCTAGGAGAGATATTTGGTAGAGTTGACAGTTTTGGGAGTTGACAGTTCTGAAGCTGTACATGCATGCATTTTACTAGCAGAATTATAAAACAAATTGGATTCACAGCATTGCAATTTCTTTTATGTTAAAGTAAGGGTGATGTTTTGTAAGAGTGGGACTCTGAAAATTGAGTTGGGGACACATGGGGAGATACATATAAAAGTGAAAATGTTAAGCTCTGAATCTTTCCTGAGACTCTTTTGCAAGTAGAAACATTGTCTCTTTCTTGTTTGAGTAGGTGAATTTTCATTTGCTTAAATAAACTATGGCTAATCCTGAGGTATTTGCTTTACAGGTGATGTTAATCCCCCTTAATGATGGAATATTACTCAGCCATCAAAAAGAATGAAATCTTACCATTTGCAGCAATATGGATAGAACTAGAAGGTATTATGCTAAGTGAAATATATCAGAGAGGACAAATACTACGTTATTTCACTCATATGTGGAATTTAAGGGGGAAAAAAAGAGATGGTGGGAAAGGAAGGAAAGATAAAATAAGATGAAGATAGAGAGGGAGGCAAACCATAAGGGATGCTGAACTCTTGGAAACAAACTGGGGGTTGCTGGAGAGGAGATGGGGGGGAGGAAGGGGTAATTAGGTGATCAGCATTAAGGAGGGCACTTGATGTAATGAGCACTGGGTTTTATATGCAATTGATGAATCGCTAAATTCTACTCCTGAAACTGATAATACAGTATATGTTAACTAAATTGAATTTAAATAAAGAATTAAAAAAAAAAACCTATCTTCACCATCTCTCATTGACTTTATACCTGTAATCATTCTAAGAAGGTTATCCACCCATCTATTAAGAAGAGGTACTCAGTCCCAATTTTCACTTGTGTTTTTCCCAAGCCCTTAATCATTTGTACTGCTTTAAATTCTGTCTACTGGGAAGATTTCTCTTCAACACTGTAATACAAGCCCTGAACATGGTTGTAAACTACTTCTCTCTGTTTTTGGGTGATGCCAGCCATTATGTAGAACCCTTGGTAAATCAGACCAACTTTTTGCTTTCTCAATCAACCCTTCATAGTGAACACCTTAGGAGACCAAAGATGTGGACTGAGACAGAGGTATCAATATTACAGGAGAAACAACCATATGGATTGGAGTCATATGCTCATGCAAATTATGTGTGCCTTCAAGAACTACTCAAGCCAGATCTTGTATATATGATTGTCACAAAATACCAGAGTGATGCTTTTTATACCCAACTGTATGATCTGGTGTGCCAGACTATACCAAATTCATGATGAGTAGCTCAGGTTACTTGAAACTTGGTGGTCTATAGCCAAGTGTGCAGTGCTGAATTTGTCAGAGTCCAACAGCAAATCAAAGATATTTTCAGGAAGAGAATAGTTACCTAAAAATGGTGGGATCACTTTGCCCCAAAATTCCAAAGGTCTGCACCATTATTTATTTATAGCATCCTGCCAAATTTCCATACAGCATTGATTTGTCTAATTAGACCTGTTGAGCCATGTGACTCAAGTAGCCAAGCAATTTGCATGACAACCATGTACTATTGCAAGTCTTCCCTTTGTTTCATTTAAAAAAAAAAGAAAAAGAAAAAGAACACCTGGGTGGCTCAGTTGATTGTGCCTCCATCTCTTGGTTTTGGCTCAGGTCATTATCTCAGGGTTTTGGGCTTAGCCCCAAATTGGGTTCCACTCTCAGTGGGGAGTCTGCTTCCTCTCTCCATCTTCCTCTGTCCCTCCCCCCACTCATGCACTCTCTTTCTCTCTCTCTACAATAAATAAATAAATGTTTTAAAAAAACCCAAACTTTTTTTTTCTATGCTGTTAAACTAAGAAAAAAAACCCAAACAAACTACTTTACTTCCTGGGGTGATTAATTTGAAATCAAAGTGGAATGGGTTTTCACTGTATAATGGAGACAAAGGTATGTGTCAGAAACCCGAGAGATCTATGAAGATCCATTTAGTATTTTCATGTCCTTTGTGGAAGCTAAGTGGAGAAAGCTACTCAATACAGGCAAACCTAAAAATATTCCAGGATAAAGAACGGTTATTAGTCTAGGTTCTCCTGAGAAACCGAAGCAATAGGATATATGCACCCTATATATCCCATTTATAAAGTTATTATAAGGAATTGACAATTATAAAGTTGAGAAGTCCCATCACCTGGCATCTGCAAAAGCCATACTTCTTGAGGTGAAAATAATTTCTGTCCTTGACTATGGTGATGCTTTAATAGGTATTCACTTATCTCCAAATACGTAGAGTTGTATATATTAAACATGTGCAGCTTTTTATATGTCAATCATACCTCCATGAAGTGGCTAAAAAAATAAATTTCAGTCTAAGTACAAAGGCCTGAGAACCAGAAGCACTCATGATATAAGTCCCAGCACCAGGGCAGAAGAATACTGATGTTTCAGCTCAAGGAGTCAGGCAGAGAGTGAGAATTCAAACTTCTTCTACTCTTTTATTTGCATCCTTAATGGCTTGAATGATGTTCAGCCACACTAAGGAGGGCAATGGGCTTTACTCATTCCACCAATTTAAGTGCTAATCTCTTCTCAATTCACTCTCACAGACACAACCAGAAATAGTGCCCAATAGCTAGGCATCTGGTTCAGTCAGGTAGACAAATAAAGTTAACCTTCACCAAAGGTTTGGGTCACCCCAGCAGTGAAGAGACCACAGCTATCTGAAATGCTTGCTGAAGGCAAAGGGAATATGGAGTAGGGTATAGACCATAGAAGTTATAAATAGAGGCTATGACCATATATAGCAGGCATCATTTTAACATAGCAATATGGTCCCACTCCCTGCTTTCTCCTTTGAGCATGAGAAGCACTGTGAGTATTCAATCCTATGATTAGATTAGATTATAAATGTGAGAGGATTTTTAGAATGTATCTAAGGTTCTACTCAGTTGTTTGTGTTAATCTAAAAAGATTATCTTGGATGATCCTGATTTAATCAGAGAAAGGTCTTAAAAGTGGAATTGGGATCTTCCTTGAGAGATTCTCCTGACTTTGTAGAACTAAGGTGTTGTGTTATACAGAGGCCAGGTCAATAAGATGTGTGGGTAACATCTAAGAACTGAGAATGATGTCCTAGCCAATAGACAACAAGAAAGTGGAGACCTTGGTACTACAATCACATGGTAAAAATACTGCCATTAGCCATATAAGTTTGGACAGGACCCAGAGCTCCAGAAAGGAGTGCATCTTGGCTCACAATTTGTTTTTAGTCTTGTGAAACCCTGGGCAGAGAACCCAGTTGTGCTATGCTCAATATCCAAATGACAGTATGGTGAGATATAAATGGGCATTGTTTTTAAACCCTTACGTTTGTGGTCTTTTGTCATTTTGTATTAGAAAATTAATACAAATTATGATCAGTTACAGAAATGAAGGCAGTAACATTTGCATGTCTTCCTTGTATTTATATGACTGTATTTGTATGCATGTATATATCATTTCCCCCTCAGTCTTATTATATAATGTGTTAATATTCTCTCTATCCAGTTGCCAGATATCAAAAGCAGAGTGAATCAGATTGAGGAGGAATAAACATTATCTAATAGGAGCCAAAGTAACATATGGGTTACATAGCCTCTTTTGGGAGAGTGTTAACACTTTTTTAGTTATATAAGGTACGGTAAAGTTCTATAAGGAAGAGAAAGGATTTTATATTCTTTCATCTGACACTTTAATATGTCTAATAAAAGAGACACGTATGAATGACAAATTGAAAAATGGTGGACTACAGTGGATATTGCTAATCAACATAGTTGGATCTGAGAACTATATTTCTCACAATCCCCTCCCCTTTAAGGGTAGAGTGGCCACAAGAGGAACTTGAGTAATGTATGGAGGGTAGAAATGAGGAGTAGCCCCTACTATCAAAAGGTTATAAATGGTAAGATGTGAGTTGAACAGATGCAGATTTACCCAGCTAATCCCAGTTTATCCTCTCTTCTCTACTATTCATCTAGTTTATCTTCTCGACTATTGTCCTTGCTGATGAACATCATCCCAAGGACCACTACCATCTACTTGAGTGTAGGTCACAGGTGTTTTAACTTTATAGTGGTAATTATTTCCCACAGACCTCTATTTTTGAGCTCCACCCATCTCACCTGGGTTATCTGACATGCTTTGCTTGTCACATTTTTTCTTGCCAGTTGAATTGATTTCCTATGGGCGGGCTAGTTATTCACCCTTTCTCTGATGCTATAACATTTATTCCACATCCCCAGCAACTTCCATATTTCTTTAAGATCTAATTGCTATAAGAAATCTCTTATTTTTTTTTTAAGATTAATTTATTTGAGAGAAAGAGAGAGGGACGTAGAGAGAGCACAAGCACGAGGGAGGACAGAGGGAGATGGAGAAGCAGGTTCCCCGCTGAGCAGGGAGCCTGTAAGGGGTTCAATCCCAGGACCCTGGGATCATGACCTGAGCTGAAGGCAGATGCTTAACAGATTGAGTCACCTAGATGCCTCCTCTTATTTTTATAATAATAATAAGAGCTCTTCTTCACTGTTTAAACCATGCCTGATACAAAGTTCATCAGAAGGGGCTTACTTAAATATTTTCACTCACTCAATGGAGGAAACAATGGAATTTTAAGTTAACCAGTGGCAGAAGCTCAACAAAGGCATTTAAAGAGATAATATTTTAAATAATACAAAGTGATGCCCTGTAGTATAAATACTCAAATTCATCGCTCTAATCCTTCAGTAAATGTTGCCTCCCTTGTGTTTGTGGTCACTTAAGGGAACAAAAGAATTGCAATGTTAGCTACAGAGAAATATGCCTAAAGGGAAAAAAATGTACAACAGAAGAAATTAATACAGAGACTGCTGCAGAAATATTAGCCTCAAGCCAGAAGGAACTAGAAGAAACATTAACAAACCCCTACTCCTCAAAGGTTGACCACAAGTATTTCATGATAGTCTTGCTACATTTTACTTTGTATTATGGTTAATTGTAAATATCCCAAACATTTCTAACTAAATTACCAGCTTTTATATGCCTCAAAGAAAGAATATGCCACACACCTCTTTCTATTAGCTCACTGCCATTCTCTCACTGCCATTCTCGCCCTCTGACACTGAGTATCTTAGGCAGTATCTTGCAAAGAATAACTTTAGCGAACACATACTGCCTTTGTCTGGTAACATACTTCTGTGGATAACTACTCCTCTTCTATTCTATGGAATCCTTTTGGGGTTATCACTCACCCAATCTCCCCTCTTTCTTATTACACAGGGTGTGTGTGTGTGTGTGTGTGTGTGTGTGTACAAGTGCATGTGTGCCTATAAGTGAGTAAGAGAGGGTTTGTGTGTATATGTGTGTGTGTGTACAAGTGCGTGTGTGTGTGTGTGTGTGTGTGTACAAATGCATGTGTGCCTGTGAGTAAGAGAGAGAGTGTGCACCAAGCAAACCCATTAATAGAGAGTATTATTTTTCAGAAAGTTTTATTTTTGGCTTTAGAAATTGATTTAAGAAAAGGCATATCATTCAGGCAAGGCTAATCAGAATTCTTCTTATGGGATTGATATATGGTCAATTTAATAAAAAGTACTATTCTTTCCACTAGAGGATTTAGATTTGGAGCAAATGAGCCCATTATGCCTACCATGTGAAAAAGGCCTATCTGAAGAATAAAACAAAGATGGAGAGAAAGAAAGAGAGAAAAAATGCTGTATGGAGACACTTTGAAGGTTTCAGTTTACACACCTATGTGAGTCAATGAATTTTGCTTAAGGGTATTTATTTATATTTTCTGACTTGCATGCAAGTTCTGTTCAACATAATAGTGTTGATTAGAAATGGGAATTTACAACTTATGGATCCTAAAATACTGAGTTGACTAAAGGAATTTAGATGGACAAGTTTGTAGTTTTTTTATTTGTGAACATTATATTAGAATTCAGACTATGCATCCAAAGAATATAAAGATTTAGATAGTTTGTTGAAAAATTAATCTTGAACTTTTGGCTATCTCTTTTCACATGTGATAAATGTTTCAGAGAAGTTACAGGATTCTTTTTAGACTAACCCATTTTAAAGAAGAGAATGAAGCAATATGATGATGTTCCTTTTGAAAAATGGCACACGTTATGCCTACAATCAAAGAACTAAAAGCTAAAGTTTGTTTTTTTAAGATAATCATATTCTCACGGAGCCCTGAATCTGTATTTTAGGCAAAATTCAGCATGAAGAAGGGAAACAGAGGAATACAAGACTGAGACACAAGATAAACAAAAGAAATGCTAAGTTTAATTCACAAACTGGATTACATTATTGAAGTAGAGCAAATACTAGGTCTGTTCTACTACTTTAGCCCATGGCCAGACAGACTATTATGCTGAGGCTTTTGGACATATGCAACAGATAAAGACTTCTTTCAAAGAGACAGAAATCTTATCATCAGTGTCCAAATTCAAGATCTGTAATTCCACTCAATTTCTGGCTTGGGTTGCAACCTCTGAGAAAGAGGAGGTATAAGGGGGGAAGCTGGCCACAGGCTTTTTGAGGTTTTTCAAGAGATATACTGCCAGAGGCAGCCTTGTGAATGGGTGATTATTAATGTTCAGTCCTTAAAGCATCCTCTAAATCCCCTTAATAATACGTTTAGGCAGTAGACAGAAAACTCTGAAGACAAATCCACCCCTCTGCTTATCTCAGATCAGTTCATGGAGCACCATAGATAAGAAGACAGAACCTCAATTACATATATTGATAAATCTATAAAAGGACTTTCACTACCTAGGAAAGAAATCCTTATTGAATCTGGCCCAAAAGAATATAGTATATACTAAAAATATTAAATACCTTTCCCCCATAAACTATTGTTCTTCTACCTTTGCATATTGCTCATTTAGGCAACAGCTTACAGAATATTGAAGAGGGATCAGCACAGAATTAGAGGTGTATCTTGGACTCACCTTATTACACTTATTATCACTTTGGAACTAGGTACTTGGGAAACAATTTAGATTGATTGTGTTGTGGAGATGGCAGGTTCTTCTACTCTTCATAGGATAGTTACATTATTGTAAATTAAATGTGTGGGAATAAGCTTGTATGGGAGTGAACAACAAAGGGATGTAATGATATTCTGCATGACTGTTAGAACTGTCTTTCTATCCTTTGGAGACTTTCTTGAAGACTGAAGTCAGTCCAAACCATGTAGATTTAATATATGGACAAATCCTCCCGATTATAGTAGACGAGTCCCTGAATACGACTTTATCTGAAGGCAGATACTTCCTTGAAAAACTAAGAGATAAGCCAATAAATTTTGCTTGCTAAAAGTATTTTCTCTTCTCATAGTTAAATATGGTGTTGCATAGACAAATGGCAAAATGTCCTTAATAGAATAGAGCAGGTGTGGATATGACCAGACACAATGACTCATAGACAAGAAATCCACTGAGAGTACTTTATGATGCAGTAGCTGGATATGACCTTGGGTGGTCTACTTTTGGGAAAGGAACAAGTGCACTTTCTGAATAAATTGGAAAAAATTGCTACGGTCAGAAAGATAGATTATAGTGGTTGGCCTGTCCTCAGCAACATGTTCATCCTTAGGGAACTGAAGACTGATAATAGATATGTTCACTTACTGTCAGATGAGTCTCTGATACCTGCAAATGAAAATCTTGACTAATACAATATAAATATAAACAAATTTTAAGAATAGGTTTCTTACTATGGAGTATACCAAATTCTATAAGAGCCCCTAACTGTTGCTATATTTTTAATAGATAAATGAATTTCTTTGAATTTGGATTCCATGAATTCCACTGAATTCCAAATGAAGAAGTACCTGAAGAAGATATTTGTATTTAATCTACTGGACATGATGCATGTGTCTAGGCACACCTGTGTCTCAGCCATGGGTCTGGGACGTTTGGGAAAGTGAGGGAAGCAGGGGAAAATGGTTCAGTCAGGAGATTCATGGTCCTCACTATACCATTTTTCTCTGACCAGGAATCTTGTGCCTTCTGCCATCATCTGTAGACCAGTGGCAGGCAAACTTGTAAGTTTGACAGTAGGGTAAGATCACAGACCGTTCATGATTCTTGTCAATTTACAAGCTTAAGATATCCCAGATACAGTCAGCCAGAGAACCAAGTTTTAGATCCAGAAATAACAGTCTCTGGATCCCTTTTTAATTCAATAACTGCATTGCTTTGGCTCCTATATCAGTTATAGAGTGCTATTATATAAGCATACTATTTTATTAAGGCTTAGCTGCATTAATAAATAATTGTATTAAAACAATATCATCTTATTTCTATTTATAATTCTACTTCAAAAACAAAAGAGAAATATAAACTAAAACTTTCAGAAAATTCTTTCATTACCTTGAAGAGTATGTGAAACAAAAGCATAGTTTTAAAAAAGCTATTTATTTCTATAATAATATCTCAAGAATACACCTATCAATTTGGTGGTTAGTATTATGACATTTAAAAAGAGAGTCAAAAAGAGTTTTCAAGATGGAGGATAAGTTGGCTGATTTAGTAAAATAATGAGTTTAATAAAAAAGGAAATGGTATCCGTTATGAGAATTCATAAATGGAGTATTTAGGAAGATTTACTTGACTAGTGCTACTGGGAGTCCTCGAAGGAGAAGATTGAGAGAAAGGGATTAGAGCGAATGTTTGAATAAGTGGTGACAAACTTCTCAAATTTGATGAAAGACAGTAATATAAACATACAAGAATCTAAATAAACCCCAAACAAGATGAACTCAAAGAGACCCACACTAAGAAACATTATAGTCAAACTTTTGAAAATCAAACCCAAAGAGAGAATTTTGAAAACAAGATAGAAGCAATTTGGCATATACACATTATCTTCAATAAAATTACAAGCAGAGTTCTCATTAGAAAATTTAAAGACCAGAAGACACGGACTAATATATTCAAAGAAGAAGAAAACAAAACAAAACAAAAGACTGTCCACCAAGAATCCCATATCTGGCAAAATTTAAAGTGAAGGAGAAGGTAAAATATTCCCAGATAAACAAAAGCATAAGGGATTATTACCATTAGACTTGCCTTGCAAGAAATGCTCAAGTCCTTCAGGGTGAAAGGAAAGGAAGAGAAAATGACTCAAAGCCAGATAAGGAAATAAAGATCTCAATACAGGCAAAAACATGGGCAATTATTAAAGCTAGTATTATTTTAACAATGGTTTACAACCCCACTTTTTGATTTCTACATGATTTAATAGTCTAATACATTAAAAAATTATTAGTCTAAAAGACAGTATTATTATAACTTTAATTTGAACTCTACATTTTGGTTTCTACATAATTTAAGAAATTAATGCATTTAAAAGAATTATTAGCTTATGGTTTGGACCACAAAATGTATAAAGTTTGAATTTTGTGACAATAACTACAAGAAGTGGGACCAAAGCTGTAAAGGAGCAGACTTTTCCTATGTTAATAAATTAAAGTAGTATAAATTCAAATTAAGATGTCTTAACTTTAGGATGTTAAATGTAATTCTCATGGTAACCACAGAGAAAATAGCTATAGAATACACAAAAGGAAATAACACAGGAATTAGACACCTAACTGCAAAAATCCACTAAACACAAAATAATGCAGTGATTCAGGATGAGAGACAAAAAGCTATAAAGAATATGGAAAATGAATAGCTAAATAATAGAAGTCCCTCCTTATCAGTAATTATTTTAAATATAAATGAATTAAGCTCTTCAATCAAAAGACAGAGATGGGAAGAAAGGTTAAAAACACATGTTCCAATTAGGTGTTGTCTACAAGAGACTCACTTTGGATCTAAAGATCCAAATTACTGAAAGTGAAAAGATGTTAAAAGGTATTCCATGAAAACACCAATCAAAAGAGTGCAGGGTTGGTTATGATAATATTAGACAAAATGTATTATAAATTTAAAAAGTTTACAGGAGTGAGAGAAGAACATTACATATTAGTAAAAGATTCAGTAAAGCAAGAATATATAACAATTATAAAAATTTATTCACTAATGACAAAACATCAAAATATATGAAGTAAAAACTGACAGAACTGAAGAGAGAAATAGACAGTTCTACAATGATAGAGACTTCAATACCACACTTTCAAAAATGAATAGAACAACCAGACAGAGATAAATAAGTAAGGAAATTGAGCACCTAAACAACACAATAAACTAACTACATCTAGGGCACTAAGGTATATAACACTATTCAGCAACAAAGCATAAACAATATTCTCAAACGCACATGAGACATTAAAAAACAAAACAAACAAACAAACAAACAAACAAAAAACCCAGATATCATACAAAGTATATTCTCCAACCAGAACAGGATGAAGTTAGAAAACAACAGATATAAAACTGGAAAGTTCAAAGGTTTTTGGAAATTAAACAACTGACTCAAACAACCAATGAATCAAATGAGAACTCACATGGGAAATAAGAAAATACTTAAAGATGGATGAACATAAAAATAAAACATGCCAAAACTTATGAAATACAACAAAAGCAATTATAAAGGAGAAATTTATACCTATTAATGCTCCAAGATGTACAAAATGCCAATAAGCACATGAAAAAGTGCTCAAAGTATTTATTCATTAGGAGAACACAAATCAAAACCACAATGAAATATCATTAACATCTAATAGAATGGATACCTTAAAAAACATGGGTGTTAACAACTGTTGTCAAGAATGTGGAGAAATTGAAACTCATACAGTGTTGATGGGAAACACAAATGATGCAGCCACTTCGGAAAACAGTTTGGTAGTTCTTCAAAAGTTCCTGTAAACATAGAGTGACCAGCACTTTCATTCCCAGGCACAAGTGTTAGAAACTATGGCCACTTATAAATGGATATTCATAACAACATTTTTCATAATAGCCAAATAGTGAAAACAACCAATATGCCAATCAACTGATGAATAGATGAACAAGAAACCGTATATTCATACGGTAGAATATTATTCAGGCATAATATGGAATTAAACACCAATACATATTACACAATGTATGAAACTGGAAACATCTTGCTAAATGGAAAAAAAAAAAGCCAGACACAAAAGGCCACATAATGTATTATTCCATTAATAGGAAGTTTAAGAATAAGCAAATACAGAGAGACAGGAGGTAGTAATTGCTAGGAACTAGGGTTAGGGGTACAAGAAGTAACTAGTAATAGGTTTATGTTTGTGGAGGATGAACATTCTGGAATTAGATACTCATATGGTTTCACAACCTTGTCAATACACTAAAAACTACTGAATTGTGCCCTTCAAAAATGTTTATTTTATGGGTATATCAATTACCTCAAAAAATGTTTAAAAGAAAGAAGTGATCTGTTAAGTAGAATGGTAAATGTCCTGAGAACATAAGGTTATCAAATGTATAGCTTACCTTAGCACAAGATCTCATGATCGTCAGATGTCTCAATGTGTTTTGAATATATTTGATACTGAAAACAGTTTCGTGAAGTGATCATAGAAATTAAACTTAAGTCCATTTTGTAAATAAGGAATCACAGTTTTCAGAGATGTAAAGTTATTAGACTAAGATGATATAGTTTTTTAGTCTTTCTCTCCTTACTAGAATATAAACTGCAAGAAAGTAAAGATCTTTGTTTTCTTCCTTAATGTACCCACTAAGAACCCAGGAAAGTGAGTAACAAATAACTGGAATCAATAAAATTTTCCAATTGAACTCATCTTGCTTATGCAGCCTCTACTTTTATGGCTGACATTTCTTTTTTTCTTGTTTAACAAATCTTTATCAATAACAACAGCACACAGGTATTCTTTTATAGTTTTTGAAAAGCTATACAGCTTTGCTTTTCAGTTTTATATATTAAATTCCCTGGAATTCGATTTTGTGTGTGTGGAGTTTGGCAATCATAAGATTATGCATTATTTTCTTTTTTCATATATATTTAATGTTAAGTATTTTCTCAATTGATCTTCAATGTCAAGGGTCACACCAATCATTTATCAAATTTTCATTTATGCTGTTTACTGTATTCCCTATTCTCCTTTCTAAAAATGAGATCATTTTATCTTTTTATTATCCTCAGTTTATGAAGGAGATTTCTCTTGCATTCTTAGTTAATGCAAAATGAAAGATCTTTGTTGATAGTTATGGCAAATCTGATCCTTGAATTCAGTCTGTACTGGACCTCCAGAGAACATGATAGTGATTTCTTTCCTGCTTCATCAACATAGATATGTATTTAACTTTACCTCTCTCTTACCCCATAGTGTGCTATCTCATGCACCTAGTTCTGAAGCTATCCTCAATTTTAAGCATTCATTGAGTAAATATTTACTGATTACATCATGAGCAATTTTTCAAAACACAATGGAATTCAGTTATTTCATATCAAATTTCCATCTTCTCCTGACTCATGTTTTACCTAAAAGTCTTCATCTCTGTATAACCTAGTACATATTAGGCACTCAATAAGTACTTTGCTAAATGACTATGTGAGTGAACGAAAGAAGCCTTAAGATTTGTGTGTTTGTTGTTTTACACATAAGCTTATTCAAAATAAAGTTTACATTTCAAAATTTCTGTGCCTCAAACTATGGGACACTTATTTACGTATGTATTTTGTTTTGGATGCTGTTTTATGGATGGGTTTTTCCTCCACAAAACGAGGCAAAGTCAAATGGATTTTCATTTTCATTTTTCATTATGTCTGCTGTCGTCTCATCTAAAAATTTGAGAATAGTATAGTAATGGATGCTGTAGATTTACCTAGTATGCCCCTTGGGCTGGTTTGATTTTCACAGAAAGATGTGGCGTGTATAAACTATAGTGGAAGTTTTCCTAGAGAGACTTTAACTGACTTTTCATGAAAATAATTTAAAATTCCATATTATGATCTTATTGGTTCTCATCCTTGTAATCCCAAAATAGTGTTAATGCGTATTTGTAGGCTTACTACTGGTTATAACAGAAGTAATATATGAATGAAAGTGATTCATTTAAAAGTGTAAGAGATTTTGCTTAATACAATTCATTGTTCCAAAACTGTTTGTGTCAATCATAGCAGCATTGGAACAATTGGACAATCATTTTCGGCAACTAGTTTGAACAAATACAGAGTATTTTGATGACAAATTTTTGTATAGTTTTTGAAGTTAAACTTAGTAACATACAGTTAGAACTTAGATATCATTTTATTTGTCTAAGAAATTCATCATTTTTTTCCATTCAAGATGATATTGTTATGATTTGGACCCAAGTGCCACTAACCACCCAAGGTCACCAGTAAGCAAAAAACAGCTGCCACTGTGAGTTAAATATATTTTCTGTCTTTCCAAGAGGGAATTCTGGAAAAGCACATTCAATACAAGGTCAGCAAAAATGCTTCTGAGGTTCACAGTTCATTGGGGAAATCAGCAGAAGGGCTGGCTGCAGCTGGAACATATGCTAATCACCTTGGCATCAGTTGCGATTTCTGCCGTGAGGTATCTCAGGGTTGCCATTATTAAAAATGCATCAGCTTCAAGTAGTCACCTTCTAGCTCTTAGATTCAAAAGGCCATGCCAACAACTGAGAGGAGTTTGATGTCAAGGGTAATTAGGTAGGTCAACTGGGAAGGTGTACTTTGAGGGTCTTGTATGCAATGTAGACTATAAGGTACAGCCTATTTCTGTTTTATTACTTGTATTTATCAGAAGTCCCATATCCCTTACACAAATATAGCATACACTCATTTTATCATGCTGTTTAACCATAAATTCCCAGAAACTATGTATCTGCTACTGCTAGTATCTTGAATACAGATTGCTAATATTTATTTACTTATTTTTCTGACTCTGCATGTTATGATACACTCACTATGACTACTGTGTAGTTGGATTAATAATTATTAAATATAGGGTCACCTGGGTGTCTCAGTCAGTTAAGCATCCAACTCTTGATTTCAGCTCAGGTCATGATTTCAGAGTTGTGAGTTCGAGGCCCATGTCAGTCTCCACCTGAGCATGTAGCCTGCTTAAGATTCTCTCTCTCCCTCTCCCTCTGTCCCTCCCCTCCACTCTTTCCCTCTCTAAAATAATAATAGTATTTATTATTATTAAGTATTAATACTATAGTAACATTTCTACCTTCATGTTTTGCAACTGTTAGCCACATGTGTAACAAACAAAAAGGAGGAAGAATTTGTATCTCTTTCTTTTGATTACAATCAGATGGCTTCAAAGCAATGGTTGTCAAATAGAGGAAGGTGGGCTCTTTATGTTAAATAATCCACGCCCTCCCGCATTTCTGTCACTGTCTTGGCTGCACCTTTGTTAACGAAAAGATACTTTCTTAGTAAAATTAAAGTTTTAAATTACTGACAAGATTGATGATTTTCCTGTGGGATAAGGCCACAGAGTAAGTACCTAGCGTCTTGGTTAATGATCTATGAAGTTCCCATGATACAATAGGTGCTTTTTGTTTTTTATATTGATAAAATATAGAACCTGCACAATCAGGGCTTCAAATACATCCAATTTTATATGAAAACAATTGCCAAACACGATTAGAAAATAAACACTGGTTAGCACTGTGCCTAGCATCTATTCAATATTCGATCAATGAATGGAAAAGAAACATGATTTTCACAATATTCTTGGCTGCCAAAGCATGTGAAGCCAGGGTCAACTTTCTGAGAAGTGAGGTACTGACATTAACAGCAAAGCCACTGAAAAATTAAAAGTTTCTAAGTGGAAAGTGTTTGCTTCTTTTTCCTGAAAGTTTTCTTTTGTTCTTGGTAAAACTTTGGCTTTCAGGGCAGTACAATAATACTTAAAACAAAAGTATTCAGAATAATTTTGAGATTTAGTTTTTCATTTTTACCCCCTGGCAAAATTTGCCCCTGAAGGAGAGTCTTGGCTTGGATGTTCAAAAATGCCCTGATATCCTGAGATGTGTGTCCAGGGGCCTGAGAGCCCGTGCAGTGCATTCAGTGCCTCAGAAAGGACTAGGTAATCGGTGACACCCTGGAAGTCTATACATGTTGTAGATATATATGGGCCAAACAGATCACTTCTCCTCAGATCCACTGAAGGAAAAAAAATGTGTATGCAATTACACTCCTACAAACTTACTGTTGCCTATAAATGTGCTTTGGTATGATTATTTGTCCCCATTTTGATAGTATATTTAAACTTTGCCCTAAATGTACCTGGATAGAAATATCTAAGATCAAGAGGACACAGTGTGATTTAGTACTCCAGGAGCCACTCCTTAGAAATGGCTTCTGCCAGCAGCTATGTTAATTATGTCACAGACATTAAACTTGGAACTACAGGAGTTCCAGAGAACTGTGTCTCCTCTCAGGTAGACAGATATGGGTGGCATATTCATGTTCAAGGACTTCATAGGTTATTTTTAGACAGAAAAAAGGAAAGGCCCTAGGTAAGAAGTTCAGGGCCTCCATTCTGGGAAAATTTTTTTTTTTTTTTGGCATATGGACTTTCTTATGGCATTATGTTTTTCTATGGTGTAAGCTTTTTCACTGAATATTATGGGTATTTTCTAGCAGAATGGGAGGATAGTTAGGTCACTGAGTTCAACCTAACTACATGTCCAAAAGAATATGCCATCTGTGCAAACTAAATAGAGGACACTATTGTAAACTGGGTTTTTCATCATTTAAATCATGTGGATTTGTGTGTGTGTCTGTGTGTGTGTGTTGAGATATGTGTACATTACATGCAATATATTTTTTAAATTGCATACATATTTCTATATGGTTTTACAAGATGCATTTAAATCTTATTTGCTATAAATTTAAATATGTTGTGTCATACCTGTAATGCAGATAGCATTATTGTAAATCAAACTTTCTGATCCTCAAATTGAGAAAAAGTGAGGAAAAAAGAGAACAATTTCTAGACAAAGAGTCCACCTTCTGGAAGATTTTGGTGTATGGCTATGGGTTTCAGTTTCCTCATCTTATTTGGTACTGTATTATATATCTTTTAAGGGTCTTCTCACTAAAAATCTCATATTGGCTAAATAAAATGCTATCTATAAATATTAAATGCAAACTATGATATTAAGTAAAGGGTTCAATAGGGACTCCTGGGGGGCTCAGGCAGTTGAGTGTCAGCCTTCGGCTCAGGTCATGATCTCAGGATCATGAGACTGAGGCCTGCAACTGCTCCATGCTCAGCATGGAGTCTGCTAAGAGATTCTTTCCCTCTCCCTCTCCCTCTGACCCTTCTCCACGCACTCCCACTCTCTCTCAAATAAATAAATAAATAAATAAATAAATAAATAAATAAATAAAGTATGTTAGTATCAACAATCGTTTCCCACTTTTGATATATTGCCATATAGGAAAAAAAAATTCCTGACAACAAATGTAATCCTGTTTTCAGATAACATCTAAATCCGTCTTGTGCTAACTGCAAATAATAGTTTCTTTGAATCCTAATTAAACTGAATAGAAATTTCATGCTTTATACACTTATTATTTTTAATACAACTATCATAAGGGAAAGAGCAAGAACACTTACTGAGTAGCCCTGTGTAGTGCAATGAGACACATACAGCCTCATGGTCCAAGAGGCAGATGTTTAAAGGGAGATGTGTGATTCGGTGATTGGACAGAAAATCTGGTCAGTGTAAGAATGGAGTAATTTAGTCTAGTGGAATACAAGTAATTTAGTCTAGTGGAATATATAGTCTTCTCATCTCTCAAAGTCACCATTGATCATCATCTGAAAATGTTACATTATTAAAAACAAAACATCTGTGATTTCATAATTGATTTTTAAAATCAACATTAAAATGCTTCCCAACTGTCTGCCCAGAAGAAAGGAGACTGTTAAGATATTCTTTTTTCTGAATAGTTGTCTCTTTCACTTCACCCAGCCATATCAATAGAAACTGTCAGGCAAGCTTTCCATGAACATGAAATTCACTTTGATCGACATGAAACATTAGGACTAGAAGAAGAGGAAATAAAATTTGTCCTGTGTGCTCTCTACTTACAAAATACACAAGCACAGCAAGGTATCAATGTCATTACAGTGCAGGGGACTTCACTAAAGAAAAGTTATTTATTCTAAGGAATCAGACAGGAATGCTGGAAATGTCAAATTACTTTTGGAAGTATGTATTATTGACTTCTGTAACTTTGTTTTAGAGATTATAGAACTAAAATGTATTTATTGTGGGCAATTTAAAGAAAAATATAACAATTTTAAGGCCTCAATTTATTGTTTAATTAACATTTTAATGTTTCTTTTCAACATTTTTTTTCTCTTAATATTTTAAGAAGATCATTTGGGATATATCCTTTTTTATTTAACATCTATTAAAAGCACTTACTTTTAATATATTCTTCATTTCCAGTTTTGAAGGTTTGATAACATCCCAGAATCTTTTGGAAAGCATACATTTAAGAGCTTCCTGTTCTGTATAAAATGGATATTCTGTTCATCATAACTAACATCATATTATTTGTCATGTTCTTTCACTTCTGAGACACTCTGAAGATTATTTACTGACCTTTAAAATGTATTAATACAATTTATTAGTGACATTCCTTTCTTTGCTGATATAACTGGTTATAACTAAGAAATTATTTGATTATTTGTATTTGGGGGTTATTTTTTTCTCATTTGGTATATATAACTATTTTTCCCTTATGCTCTTGTTAATACAAAAGCAAACAAATATATTTAATAAAGTGATCACATTTATTAAGAGAATTGGCTTTGACATTAAACTTCCAGAATTTGAATTCTAGCTACACTAACTACTTAGAAAATGGCATGATTTTTTATGTGATTTGAAGTGGGGTTTCATGAGCGAATAGTCAAGAAAGAATTCTTGAGACTTTATTGGTGTAAAAAGGTGGTTTTATTTTTTTTAAGATTTATTTATTTATTTGCCAGAGAGAGAAAGCACAAGCAGGGGATGGGGCAGAGGCAGAGGGAGAGAATCCTCATACAGACTCTCCAAGGAGTGCAGAGCCCGATTTGGGGCTCTCTTTCAGTACCTTGAGATCATGACCTGAGCCAAAACGAAGAATTGTCCACTTACCCCACTGAGCCACCCAACCACCTGAAGGGTGGTTTTATTAAGCTTGGATATAGCATCTGTGGGCAGAAAGAGCTGCACTGGGATTGTGAGGAGAACTGAGGATATACTTTGGATTTGGTGGAGGTAAAAATGAAGGAAGTTTCTAAAACAATTGTCATATGCTCAAGAAGACTTAAGGGATCCTGGAGGCCTAGCTACTGTCAAGCTAAGTTTGTTTTTCCTCTAGCAAGACATTAACATTAATACTGGGAATTCCTGGAGGAATGTTAAATCTGCTTGCCTCAAGTATTTGTCAATGGGCTGCAGGTTACAAGGAAATTTTTCTCTGTATTTCTTTTGACTTTGTTCTCCACATCGATTTTGAGCAAACTTCTCAAACCTCCCCGGGCTTTATTTTTCTCATCCAAAAAATGGGAGTAACATTCACATTCATTTCCTAGAATTGTTATAATACTTTAATAACATAATATGAATAAATCCTCTTAAGAGAGTCTACAGGATATTAATCATTCAGTACACTTAGTTATTATTCATAGCATTAGTACTGGTATATATGAACTCCTTAACACTCAAGTCAGATGCTTTTTTTTTTTTTTGGTATTTAAATACACAGAAAATTCAAACCAGTGAAACCTGAGACACAGTTCTTATAGTTGGATGATATTCCTCAAATAGTGAAGTATATGAAAAGGCACAGACACAAATGCTTAATCCCATCTGATGTGGAGAACAAAGGAAAAGGAAAAAAATTTCAATTTCCTAACTACTTATAGCTCATTGACAAGTCCTTGAGACAAGCAGAGTGACCTTCCTCTAGAAACTCAATGCCTCGATGTTGATACTTTGCTAAGGGCAAAAGGCAATCTTGGCTTAACCTTAGCCTGACTTCCAGGATCCTGTAAGTCTCCTTTAACATATAAAAATTTCTTTGGAAACCTCCTTCATTTCTGTCTCCCCAAGATACATGTTAGCAATCATCCTCTAAGCATATGGCTCACTGATATACATCTGAAGGGTCTTACGCCTAGGGTTTTACTAGATAGTAGTAAATGACCTTTTCCTAATAACACCTAGCCCCTTGAAGTCCTGGAAAACTTGCTTCTAAATTCCTTAGAGACTTATGCTATCCCTAAGCTCTTCCCAATTTGAAAGTATATAATCAGTCACTCCTCACAATTTTTTCTCCCTGCCATTCCCCCTGCTTGTACTCTTATCTCTGACGAATAAATAAATAAAATCTTTAAAAAAATAGTTGCAAGTTGAACAATAATATTTATAAAAAATATATATATCTAACAGATAGCCTAGAGCAATATCCTATACTTCAAAGTAAGTTAATACTTTGCTTTAGTCAAAAATTTTCTTGTTGACTATTTATTTATTTTAAAAGATTTTATTCATTTATTTGGGAAAGAGAGTGAGAGAGAGCATGAGCAGTCAGAGGGGCAGAGGGAAAGAGAGAATTAGACACCCCGCTGAGCAGGGAGCTCTAAGATGCAGAGCTCCAACCCAGAGACGTGACCTGATCTGAAGGCAGATGCTTAACCCACTGAGCCACCCAGGTGCCCCTCTTTTTGACTATTTAATCTCTGATATGTGCTAACTATGGAGGTAGAAATTTTTTTTGCCTTTGAAAATGCTAGTATTATATAAATAGTGCTATGTAGTTTTTTCCCTTTTTATTCCTATATTAACAAATTAGTAAATATTTTATTTACTAATAAATTATTAGTAAATATTTATAATATAAACAATCTATCAAGTCCATGTCCCAGACACCTTGAATATCTTCCAGTTTGCTCTTATATATATTGAATACTTGGAGATCATTTGATGATTATTGTGGTGAAGCAACTGATTCATAAAAGTGTAAATTCTGTCTATCGCTGTGTTAAGCCTAATGAAGGATGCCTTAACAAGGAAGGATGGGTGAACAAAAGGAAAAAAAGGAAGGGAAGAAGAGAGGAGTTTGTATATTTGGGTAGAGGTGCTATTGGAATTACTGATTTTCTTAAATTAGACATTAAAAATGCACCAATTAGCTATGTAACATCAGGCAAGTATTATGAATTCTTATTACTTTGTCCTCTAAAAAAAAAATTCTAGTCATTGGGATATTTTGATTATCATACTGGAAGTATGGGAATGCATGTAAAAAATAATAAACCATTGTAAGAACTTTTGTAATCTTAAAAGTTTCCATTTTTTTTAAAGATTTATTTATTTAGTTTAGAGAGGGAGGGATGGGCAGAGGGAGAGGGAATGAGGCAGACTCCCTGCTGAGCACAGAGCTTGAGCTCACACCTGAGCCAAAACCAAGAGCCAATGCTCAAAGGACTGTGCTACCCAGGTGCCCCCAAAATTTCAATTTTTATATTGAGCATGCTTCACCCCTTTAGATGGTTTCACTAAAACTATAAAAAAAGAAAAAAACTTCAGGAGGGAAAGTATATTAAAAGAACTTGCTTATTGAACAACAGAAGAAGTCTTTAACTTTTAAAATACTGGAAAAAATATTGGAAATATTTATGACAAAAGATAAATTGAAAGAACATGACATAGGTACCAGTCAGTGCTCTGTCACCTTCAGTTACATACCCCTGGACATATGATTTAATCCCTGTAATCTTCAGCTACCTTTCTGACATATTCAGGTCTTTTATATATCAAATGTTAGTCTCTTCAGTATATGGTTGTCTTTCATCAGTGAGTTTTGAGGGAAATAACTTTTCATTCATGCACTCAGCACATTTGGAATAAACTTTCATGTGACTCAGGCACTTTTATAGGAACTAAAGATAAAGATAGAAAAAATAGTAGCTTAAGAAAAATTATGGCTAGAAAGATATATAAACATTTAATTACAATAATGTATTTAAATGCTAAATATGCTATTGTATTCAATGTGTTCTAACAACAGAGCATTAATAACACTACTGAGGAGAGTTGTCAAAGGCTTCACACAGGAAGAGGCATTGAGATTTGAATTTGAGTAATGAACAAAAATGATACCATTCTTCTCTTAATTCTCTGTTCAGTTTGCAAATTTAAATCTCAAAAGAAGACCTTTGTGCTCAATAGAAGGCCTTTATTTTTTTTTCTCAAGAATAAAAACATTATCTTTTCTCTTGGCTCTATGTCTCTTTTTATTTAAAACAAGCAGGTATTCAGATAGTCATTGTAGGTGATCGGCTATAGCCATAACTTAAGTCAAAAACTTTGAAGTGGAAAACTGAGCATGACAGACCACATCCTGGTCTTGGCACCTAAAGATAACACAGATATCATGATAGTGACTCTTCTACATTTGACCAAGGCCAGCCTTCTGCTCTTACCTTTGTCCATTCATTTCTGGCTACAGAGAAAATACTACCCCTTGGGTGAGCCAGTAAGACCAGGAGGATCAGAAATGCTGGGTTCCAGTCCAGGGGCCACTATATGAATAATTCTGTAATGAACTTATTTGTAGGGCCAGCTCCAAAGAAAGTAGCTGAAGACAATATGTCTGACTCTAAGTTTTAGTTCCTGAGAGTTGGTAAAAATTCAGTTGAAGCTAAAGAACAGAATTAGCAGTAGCTAGATATGGAGAAACTAGCATTGACAAAACTCATATGGCCTGAGTTTCCAGAGGAAGCTTGGTGCTGAGGTGTTCAGAGCAATTATTTGAGGGTTGTCAATGCTTAGTCATACTTTCTTAGCTTTATTCTAACTTTTAGAGATGTTGGTGCCCATTTATAGGCAGAGCCTGTACCAGAGTTGTCGTTCACTGCTCACTTCATTTTGCTCCCTGGTCATGCATAGCAATATAGTTTATAAAGGAAGACATGAGCTGGGAGTTAGGAGACCTAGCTTCTCTTCCCTATGCTTCTAGTAACTAGCGCTGAGATCTTCACTGCTCTAGTGATTCCCTGTGCATATTGGTTGATAGGGTTAATTGCCCTACATGCCTCACAGGATTGTTTTGAGAATAAATGGAGAAAATGAATGGAAAGTACTTTGACAAGTGCTATGCAAATGGGAAGAAATGGAAATAATCTGTAAAGATCATGAAATGGACTTTGATACAACAGTTAATGGGTTTGTCCAGAAATTTTCTCCGTGTGGCTTAAACCCCAGATTTCCATTGTTTTATACATTCTCATTTAGCACAGATTTGTAATTATGCATTAATAAAGCATAAAAAATAAACTTTAAAGTGGAAATAGATGGAAGTACAATATGAGCTGCAAGAAAAGGAAAAAAATAGAATAATTTTTGTTAAAGTGTTTGCTTTTGCAGTATAGATTTTTCTAGGACTTATATACTCACAATTCAAAACATCTGCAGGGATCTAAAACCAGAGCTCATACCGCCACTATAAAACAAGCACACTCGACTCAGTGTCAACCCTTATTAGGGAAATGGTATTTTCTCAGAGACAGGGAAATATGCTTGTAGGTCAGTGGCTTATAAGATTTTCTTTTCTGGACTCCTGAGTAATGATATAAGCAATCCTCACTATCTCTTAGTTTGTTTTCCCACATTATTGAAAGATAATATATAGCTTGCTTCTGACTCTATGATTGGAAACCACTGAATACCAAATTAATGTTTTCATCACTCTAGATTAGTAAAGAAGAAACTACTATCTAGCATGATCCCAGGAGGGGAATGTCCCGGTTAATCAGATAGTATTATGCTCCACCAGTTTTATTCTCCAAATCAATCTCTCAGAATTACCACCCCTTCCATAGATGCCCTGAGACTGTATTTCAAGATGCCCAACAGTTAAAATCAGAAAATCAGGTTTTGCATCCCCCTGTATTCTTCATTCACTGGTGCAATGACCCAGGAAACTAACTTAATGGCTGTGATTTTTAGTTTCTTTATTTGAAAAGAGAGTATAGAAATTATATCTGTCTATCTCATCAGATCAACACATATAACATTATTGACAATGCAGAAGCCTCCTTCAAATAATTATTATTCTTCCTTCTAATAATTATTAATCCGAGAAATAACTAATATTCTGACCACTATCACCATAGACTAGCTTTTCTTGACTTTAAATTTCAATCACAAGGAAGTTTACAATATTTGCTTTTTGTGGCTGGCTGGCTTCTTTCACTAAATATTATGATAGTGATAGTCATCTGCCATTAAGTATGACAGTAATTGGTCTGTGTTCATTGTTGTGTACAATACAATTTTCTTTAGCCCAAATCTAAGGTATAGACATTTAGCGTATTTCCAGTTTGGGACTACTATGAATAACGCTGTAACCAAGCCTAAATTCAACCGCCCTATGCACAGTAAAGCCAATCACTGACACATCAGGTATGCATTAAGGAAAGGGTTTATTTAAGAGGCAGCCAAACAAGGACATGGGAGGACTGAAGCCTCAAATCCACTTCCCCAAAGGGAGATAGACAAGTGTTTTATAATTATAGGGGTTGAGATTACATACATATTGATGAAAAGAGTGAGGAAATAGGACAATTAATGAGGAAAGATGGAACATGCGTATTGAGCAAACATGTATGTAACATGTATCCAAGTTCACTTTGGGGTAGAGACTTAACATCAGAACAAGGCAAAATTTGGGCCCTGATATCAAGAGGTTACCTTAGGACAAGAAAGAGCTTTGAGCAAGCTCCAAGATCTGGTATAAATTGGATGGGGTCTTGGGCTCATTATCTTGGGAAAGGAAGGCAGGGCCTTGCTTGTTCATAGGCTGGAACCTAGCAGTTGACCTTGAGTCCAGGCTTCTGCAAAGATAGCCAGTGGATTTGTTAGTAGGGTCTGAAAAATCAGAACAGATGATTGGAGGAAGCAGTTATCTGAAAAACAAGATTTAAACTTTCTACTAGTTTCAACTTTATTATCCAAAGGGACACAGCTCCAATGCTGCTATGTACATTATTTTATACTTCTCAATGTCTTCTAGTTTTATATGTACCTAGGAGAGAAATTACTGAGTGACAGGGCTGGTGTATGCTTAGCTTTAGTAGACACTGACAAACAGTATTCCATACTTGATCTACTAATTTATGCTTCCACCAGCAGCATATGAAAGTTTTAGAACTTCTTTTCACACTTTGGGGTTTATAGTTATATTTCATTACAGCTTTTTTTTTTTTTTAAGATTTTATTTATTTATTTGACAGAGATAGAGACAGCCAGCGAGAGAGGGAACACAAGCAGGGGGAGTGGGAGAGGAAGAATCAGGCTCCTAGCGGAGGAGCCTGATGTGGGGCTTGATCCCATAACGCCGGGATCACGCCCTGAGCCGAAGGCAGACGCTTAACCGCTGTGCCACCCAGGCGCCCCTCATTACAGCTTTAATTTGCATTTGTCCACTATGCTTATTATAAGGACTTTTGACTATTTCTTTAAGTAAGACTTACTCATTTTTTTTTGCCAATTTTTGAGGTTAATTTAATTTTCTTATTTATTTTTAGAAGTTCTTTATTCTATGCGAGTCCTTCATCTGACATATGTATCTCAATATCTTCTCTCATTATTTAACTAGCCTTTTACTCCCTTATTAGTGTGTTTTGATGGCTATACCCTTCATTTTATAAAGTTTAATTTACTATTCTTTTTCCTTTATGGCTAGTGCTTTCTGAGTCCCATCAAAATATATTACACCCACCTCTCTTCAAGGTAAGGAAGATGCTCTCTGATGGTACTGGCAAGAAACTGTTTTATCTCTTCCATTTATGTCTATAATCCATGTGCAATTTATATCTGTATACTGTGTATTGTATTTGATTTTTCCATGTAGATATTCAATTGATCCAATTATGTAAGATTGGTGGTTTTACTTCTGTAATTGTTTTCATTAGTGAGTCATCTTGCGCTGGAGTTTATTTAAGGAAAGTTTCTTAGTAACAGCTTAATTTTTAAGTCTTTTTTTTCTTCAGATTATTTATTTATTTATTTATTTATTTATTGTAACAGCTTTTATCTTTTCAGTATAATTTTTGCTTTATCTAGGTTACTTCACTTGTTGATAAGATGTTATTCACTCTGTCCTCTTGGTTGCTTTTCACTGTCTGTGGTGATACACCTATTAATACTTTTTAAATTGGTAATTTGTGTATCTCAGTTTGATTTATCTTTCTAGGGATATATCAATTATATTAATCTTTGGATTAAAAAACTTATAGCTTTTAATTTTCTCTATTTATGTTAATATTGATTTGTTAATTGCATGATTCAAGTTATTTATATTTTAAGATAGTTTTCTATGCTTGTAACTGAGAAAAAAATGTTAAAATTTTCAATGTTAACATATTTTTGGATTAATTCTATTTACTCATTTAGCTTTTATTTCCAGTTTTTACTTTATAAATATTAAGGCTGTATAATGTGCATGTGAATCTATGATTGCTTTGTTTTAGTTTTAAATTGATCCCATTTTATAGTTATGTTTCCTCCTTGCCTTCAGTAATATTTATTGCCCCAAAATTGGTAGTCTAATCTCACATTCAGCCTCCTTTTAAATGGTTTTTCTATAGTATATACTTTCTCAGTTCTATTATCAATTTTTGTGAACTTCTATTTAAGATGTGACTCTTACATACAGGATATATCTGGTTGTTTTTTTTTTTTTTTTTCAATCTGGCTTATAGTCCTTGACTTCTAACTAAAGCATTTAGTCTTCAAATTCAATGTAAGAATATATGTAATTGGTTTTAATCTATTTTTTTCCCCATTTATTTCAAATTTTGTTCAATCAATCCTTTGGTTTCTGACTTCCAGTGTTTCAGATGAGCAATCAGATATAAGTTACTTTTGTACACTTATAAATGGAATGCTCTTATTTGTTTCTTGGATTTTTAAAAGATATTCTGTAACTGGTTTTCATTGGTTTTCCTATGATAACTACTTTATATGATTTTCCTTATAAATATTAATCCTATTTGGCCTTCAAAGGGCTTAAGTAATTGAGAGAATAGTGGTTTCATTTGCTGAAATAGGGAAGATTTGGATATTTATGGAAGAAATCAAAGGTTAATTTTGGATATGCTGTCATTGAGACACCTATAGAATTGAACTTTAGGACTATTTCCTTTCTTGTTTTTTTTGTTTTTTGATGTTGTTGTTTTTTGTTTTGAGAGAGAGAGAGAGAGGAGGGAGGGTGCAGAGGGAGAGCAAGATACAGAATCTTAAGCAGGCTCCACACCCAGCATGGAGCCCAATGCAGGGCTTGGTTTCACGGCCCTGAGATCATGACCTGAACCAAAATCAGGAGTCAGACACTTAACTGAGCTAACCAGGTGCCCTGAACTCTAGGTTCTAGAGTTCTAGAACTGTCTAGGACTGTTTAAGTTCTCATTATATAATTCTAGAATGTAATAGGGTGGGAATACAGATAGATACAATTACCTAAAAATAGAGTGGGTCAAGAAAAGAAAAGATGGAGAACTGTATAACAGTGTGCCTTGAGTTCAGAAAAGAGAGATGAAGTAAGAGGGAAAAAAAAGAAAAAATGAAAATGCTGCCGCTGAAGTAGGTGCCAGACCAGTGCTATGTCCTAATCATCAAGTAAAGAAAGTCATTGAAGAGAAAGTCTAAAAATAGGTAAGTTGTTTTTAAAGATGACAATTGATCTTTGACATAGTGGAGAATATTAGCAAACTAGACAAGAGTGGTTTCCGTACAATGTTGAGAATGGAAAAGGATGAAGTAGAGAGATATTAACATAAAGAAATGTTTCTAAAAATTTTGGTGAGGATAAGAGATTTAATTGGGTTATAGTTTTTGATATATACGATGTCAAGGGAAAGTATTTAACAGGTAATATTTACATTTAAAATTTTATAATCACTTTTACTACATATGATTCCATCTGGACATGATCTAAGTGCCAGGGAGAGCAGGGGTTGGAATTCAATGCACAGTAGAAGAATTGTTCCTTATTAGAGCTGTTATTTGTTGAATTTTGTCCTCCAAAAGATATATCAAAGTTCTAAATCTCCAGAACATGAGATAATAAATTTGTGTTGTTTTAAGCAATCCACTTTGGCATTTTATTATGGCATCCCTAAAAAATTAATATAGAAGCCAAAACAATCATTACATGGATCCTGATTGGCTACTGTAGTTAATGGAATAAAATTGAGATTAATTCTTTTTTATTATTATTATTTTAAGATTTTATTTATTTACTTCAGAGAGAAAGAGCACAAGCAGTGGGGAGGAACAAGGAGAGGGAGTGGGAGAAACAGACGACCCACTGAGTAGGGAGCTGGATGTAGGGCTCAATCAATAACAGCTGAGTAGAACTGAGTAGAACTTTCCTCCAGGAACTTCCAATCTTAATGTTAATGCCTTGCTAGAGGGAAAAACCACCCTAGTTTGACAATAGCTAGGCCTCCAGTATCCTGTGAGTTTTCTTTAGCACATAAAAATCCTCTTGGAAACTTCCGTTATCTTTACCTCTCCCAACTCCATAGTATATAATCAGTTGCTCCTCACAAACCTGTCTGAGGCAGCCCTTTCTGCCTATGGGTCCTGCCCCCCGCCCAGTGCTTTAATAAAACCACCTTTTTGCACCAAAAACATCTCAAGAATTCTTTCTTGACCATCAGCTCCAAACCCCAACCAGTATTTCCACATCACTTAATATATTAATTACAATTGTTTTAAACTTCCTGTTTTATAATTCCAACATTTGTGTCATATTTGAGTCTGGTTCTGTTGTTTGCTTTGTCTCTTCAGAATGTTTTTTCTTAACTTTAAATATTCTTTGTGTCTTTTTTCTTTTTTCTAAAAGCTAGACATAATGTACCAGGAAGTAGAAACAGAGATTAAAAGTCTCCAGTGTAAAATAATTGGGGTCCTTTGAGGTTAATTGAGGTTAATTGCTAGGACTTGGGTTACAATGTTTGCTGTAGCTGTAGGTCTAACCCTTGTTTTTGCCTCTTCTCTGTTGTGTTTGTACTTTCCTAAGAACTCTAAGAGCAAGCCTTATAGTTCTTTCAGCTGTAATCCACTCTTGTTATACTGGAGCCCTGTTGAGGTGGTATGAAGGTATGGGAGAGGGAAAGCTTTTATAATCTTATGATTAAATTGAATTCTTTTGGTGGGGTCTTTGGGCTGTGGCGACCCCTTCACAGGTGTTTCTTATCTTCCTTCCTCCCTCTTTTACAAGAGATAGAAAGATCTGGTATAGCTGAAATTAGATAAATGCCTTTCCCTCCAGGTGAGTTAAGGTTCTCTTGGAGTCTTATCAGCTGGAGATAAGCCTTTATTAGGGAGAATCCTCTGGAGGTATTTCAAAATGGTTACTTTTCATATCATCTCAGCTGGAGGAGCTTTTTGTGTTTTTTTGTCTCTTAGTTGTGAGAACTTTGTGGGTTCTTAAAAGTGTGCCTCCTCCCAAGACTGCATACACCCTGGAGTTTCTCACTCACATTCTAGTCCACACTCAACCTCCAGTAATTCAAAAGGTCCTACTAATTAGTGGCTCCAAATTTTGGGGTGGTGGTTTGCCTCGCAAACTCATTTCTCTGGTAAGTCCAAAAAGAGTTGTTGATTTTGGTTTTATAGGTTATTTCTTATTGTTAGGATGAGAATGATGAATATTAGAATTGAAATTACCTCTTAACACCAAGTGTTTCAACTGAATATGATTATTGCCTAGTCATATCTTTAGACATGGAGTCTTTTGGCTAATTAGTAGAATGAAAAAAATGCTTTCAAATATATCATTCATCGCTGTTATATGTGCCTTAAATAATATAAATCACTGCAGATTGAAGGGAGATTTCTCTGGGAGGTCAAATTTCTAGGTAATCTTGGTAAATTTTAAAAAATAATTGCTGTATTTTTATATATTATATACAATAATTTTTTTTATAATAGATAATACCATCATTTATTAAAAAAATATTCTTTGTAAAAAGAATACTTTTGCTGTGGTTAGCACAGAATGCTGAACAGAACTGAAAACTAGAAAACTTTTAGGTTCTCAGTTACACCTTTCTGAATATCTATGGTGAATGATACGATACTGCAGTTTTAAACAATATTGTGTAAACATTAAGTGTTGAAAGTGTGTTTTAGATCTATGTACTTGTGGTGTTTTGTGCGTATGTGCTTTCTGTTTGACTCTTTAGAAGTAGAATCTTCTCATCTGAGTCCTCTGAAGTGAGAAAAGACCTAGTCACAGGTTCTGTAAAATCTGTGTGACAAAGTTCCTTGGAGACAAGGACATGGATATCTATAGATATGATAGAGGGAATATGAGTTTTGATTTAGTCTGACCCAGGTTTGCATCCCAACTACACAACTTGTTAACTGTCTAAACTTCCCTCTCTAGATCCATTCTTTTCTTCCTCCAAGTTGGGATGAAGATAATGATTCCTTCCTTTGATCATTCCTCTATCCTTTACTGCTTTCCTACCATTTTTCCTTTGTGTTGCTACCATTATATTAAAAAAAATAAAACCCTAATGACTCAAAATCTCCAGATTCATCTGCTAGATATACAAAGCATTTCACAGTTGATTTGCTGTATCTCTGCAGTCACTTCTGTTGCTTCTTCTTCATTCTTAATGACCACACATAACCAAATGTCTTTTTGACTATAGCTTTTCCTCTATGTCTGCTCCTACATATTTGCCCATCAGCGTTCTACCATCCTTTCAGATCTAGTCCATGTCTAACCTCATTAAAAATTACTTTCAGATCACTATTTCTCACACCCTTATTGTTATATTTTACATCAAGATGTTATTTCTGGACACCATTATCAAATGTCTGCATCATTGACTAGTTCGTGAATCCCTAGAATTCAGAAACTACACACACATAAACACACACACACACCACACAGACACACAGACATTTGTGTCACTCATAGTGCTTGTATCACTCATAGTCTATTATTTTATCAATAATAAATTCTCAATGTTTTGTTTGGGCTAAGTTTTTCATTTACCTAAATGTTGCCTGTAAAGTACATTAGATTGTTCCCAGATTAGCATGATCTCATCCCAAAGCAAATATCTCTAAAGTCTTATTGAAGATTACTTGCTTCACCATTGCATAGACAGAAAACACAACACAACACAACACAACAAAACAAAACAAAAATAAACCTGTATTTTAATGCATTTGGTCAAGTCAGAGAGGTTTTGGCCCAGGTGGTCCATGTTTTCTGTTCTCCACTTTGTGGCTGAAACTAATCTGTGTCCAGGGATTTTTTAGTTGGAAATCCTAAAATAATATTAGGCTACTCCAGGCTCTCATAGAATGGGAAAATTTTTGTTACACTAAGCAATGATGAATGTCATTGAGGTCCTTCATTAGGACGTGACTGGTGCTTAAATTACCTGAGCTTTTTAAACTGGCTTAGGGCTTTAAAATATTAGTTTAATACATTTTCTGTGTTTACCTGCCATTTCTTCAGAAAGTAATAACAACTTATAATATTCACATGAGTATGTTAAATCTTCCTTTAAAATATAATGAAATATATCACATTCAGCAGGGACCTTTAGTCCTTTGACTAAAGTTAGAATTAAGAAGTGTCAATATTGTATATTTGAATCTTCTCCTTACCTTTCCCAGATAGGAATAAAATTTATATGTACATTTATGCAAACATAAATTCACATATTTTCTCTATTGTTTTCACTTGTATCAACTTTTTTTCAAAGATTTTATTTATTTATTTGACAGAGACGGCCAGTGAGAGAGAGGGAACACAAGCAGGGGGAGTGGGAGAGGAAGAAGTTTCCTCTGCTGGGAGCCTGACGCGGGGCTCTATCCCAGAACACTGGGATCACACCCTGAGCCGAAGGCAGACGCTTAACGACTGTGCCACCCAGGCGCCCCTGTATCAACTTTTTTTTTTTACCATGTAGATATACAAATAAATTCATCTATTTCTTTGAATGACTCAATTACAGACACTTTGTTAAAAGAAAGTTATGTATTTTCTTTTGACCTTCAAACCATATCCCTCTTAATATCCATTGTTTCTGCAAATTCCCCAAAGCCCATTAAACTTTCCTTTATTTACTTTTACTTCTGGGATCTGTAGCACATTTATAAACTGACACTAACATTCCTTTCCAAGTTGTCCTGAACAATCCACTATACATAAACTAGTCATTTGATTTTTCCATTTAATATTAGTCTTTACTTCAAGCATTTTCTATATTTACCCTAGAAAATATAAATTACATCTTCAAGAAGACTTAAAAATAGTCAATGCCTTGTCATGGAAGGATTAAGAAACTTAGAAATAATTTACACTACATGTTATGAAATTTATATATGCTTTCTTCAAAAATGAAGAGAAAGAAAAGGAAATGTTAATCATAGAAATGCTAGCCTTCTGAGAAAATCTGAGCATGGTACACAGGGCTGGTAAGGAGAGAAAAGGAGAAGTAGAACCAAATACATCCAGTGCAAAAATCGGGCTGCAGAAAGACCAAGGTTAATTACAGCCTGTGAGGTATCATTTAAATTCAAAATTAGTTTTCAATATTTGTTTACTACTTTAATATATTCTTATTTTGCAGTACTTAGATTATCTTATTTTATAAATCCTAACATGATTATATCCCAGAAATAATTCATAATATAATTTGAAAGAGAGCACCTGAAAGAGAAAAAAAATGTTAATATTAGTTAACATAATAAAATATTAATTCTGGTTAATCTTTATACTTAGAGTATTCCCATAGATTATATGATTTAATATATTCACAAAACTTGTATTCTTTAAAGTAATTAGGGATAGAAAAATGTCCCCTTGAATTATGTGCCTGATTATCTCAAACTTTCAAGTCCCTATGGAGGATAGTATAAAAATTCAAAATGAATTACCTGAATGGAGAGGCCTAGAGAATGTATCCACGGCTGGACAGCCTCCTGGATCATTATACTCTTGGACTCAGATGGGAGCTGAGGGACCCAAGATAGGAAGTTTTGCTTTTTCTAGAGGATTCAGGTAAAGAAAAGAAAGCCTTAAGGTATTCAGCTGCAGAGTCCTCTGAATCCCCCAAAAAGAGGGACAGCTTATTCTATCTAGAAGGCTATCTGGAAGAGTCTGTCTAAACTGACAGAATCTGGGGTACCTGGGTGGCTCAGTCATTATGCGTCTGACTTCAACTCAGGGCTTGATCCCAGGGTCCTGGGATCGAGCCCCTCATTGGGCTCCATGCTCCACTGGGAGCCTGCTTCTTCCTCTCCTACTCCCCCTGCTTGTGTTCCCTCTCTCGCTGGCCGTTTCTCTCTCTCTCTGTCAAATAAATAAATAAAATCTTTAAAAAATAATAAAGATAATAAATTGACAGAATCTGACAGACCTGTTGTCTGTAATAGTAGCTGATTGTTCCCTCTTTCTGTGTTTGGGGTAGGAGTGACAAATGGACTGGAGATCAGGGAGCACAAAATTTCCCTATACCTTTAGGAGAAGAATAAAGTTTTGCTGATTCATTTACCACTAGCCTAACTTGGTAATAATTTTCTCACTGTTTACATTATTTTTTACTACTTGACAAACTCTGGACTAATGTGTAGAGGTATTAATGAATTTAAAACCAGCATAGCTAGATATGCATATAACACACGCATACACATTCATACTTACGTGCACATACAACTCAGTAACCTAAGGGAGAAGGTCTAAGTTGTATATCACAGAGATGCGTAGTAAAGAATTGCTAGACCTGAATGGGGGCGGTCTAGAGGGTCCAAAGAGGAAAAAACAATAAAAAGATTAAAAAAAAGAGAGGGAGAGAGCAAAAGTCATTTCTGGAAATGAGATGACATTTAAATTTTTAAAAAATAATAATGACAAAAGCAGGCTAAAGGATTGACCTTCCTGAGAACATAATTAGTGGTTTTAAGTATCCAATAATAATAATCATCATAAATCAGAAACTAGAATAAACAATGAGATAGAAATCATCAGGGAAAAGACTAGAGAGTTGAAGAAAAGATCCAAAGACCTAACATGAGCAAGAAATGTTCCAAAGGGAGGAAAGCTATCAGGTATGAGACAAATGATATGAGAATTTCCCTTATCTAAGAAAAACGCCTGAGTTTGTAGATTAAAAGGCTTGATCAATCTAAAACAAGATAAATAATTACAGAAAACCTCTCATTCCTGTAATATTCTGGTGAAATTCTTGAACTCCAGAGATAATAAAAAAAGTATAGTACCTTTCATCCATTTGGAAATGTACAAAGGACAGATAACCCTACAAAAACTGACTGACTTCTTACCTGAAATCTTGTATGCTGAATCACTAGAAATCCATGTGCGTGCAAATCAGAGAAAGGAATAAATCCATTAATGTTCTATCTAGTCAAGACATCACAGATGTCTTGAGACAAATGAATACATTTTGGGAAGTGTAAGAATTTAGATAAAATTATTCAAAAGAGTATAGAAAATTTTATGAATGTTTATTATTTAATTCCCTGAAGTTTCAGAGTTTGGTAGAAAAGCCATAACATGAAAAAAATCATCAGATAAACTAACCATCTACAAACTTAGTCACATCATTTGGTAAATAATTTGTAACTTTGTAAATAATTTAAATAATTTTTAAATAAGATATAACTAACAATGTTAACTTGTATTACATTTATATTTATAATAACATGTATGGTCCTCCATATATACCTAAAGAAGGCATACGGCAGCTTGTCCTCATGGATTTCTTCAAGTAGAACCAAACCAAATGTATTTGGGAAAAGCTAACTTAAAATTTAAAATTTATGAAACATTTAAAGCTTACTACATATATTTAAAAAATAGTGTACAATGACAAACATAGAGGATGAAACATTACTCATAAGTTAAAATGTTTTCTTCTCTATGGCAATATTTTCCCCTTTCCCACCCAGAGGTAATGGCATAGCAGAAGATAGCTTTTAATCATCACATGCTTTTTATATTATTTTTAATGCTTTGTAGCTATATATGAGAAGAGTAATATATCAAAACATAATACAAATGGTAACATCTATACATAAGTATTTATGATGTCTTGGTGTCTCAAACATCTGTGCTGGGAATATTCTTAAGCGTACCTTCTTCTGTACCTGTGAGACCCTATTTAGGCTAAATAACTTGGAGGGAAATTACTAGTTCTAAGGTATTAACATCTTCATCTTTACTAAATTTACCCAAATTGTTTTTGTAGCTTCTCTTTTTCTTAATGTTTTATATATTTAAAGCTTTGAAATTAATACTTTCAGTGTGCATTTGGGAAAATTCCAATTCCCAATTTGATTTTTCCAATTACTTAAGGAAGAAAACTTTAGTGTTGATATAAACTTATTCAATTTCTATATATCTGAAATGATAGTGTATGGCTATACAATTTTAAATTTATTTTCTGCTCGGCACTTTGAAGATAAGTTTGTCTTCTGGCTTTTCTTGGTACTGTTGTGAAGTTCAAGTCCCAATATTGTTTCTCTGTAAGCAGTCTTTCTTTCTTTCGATTATATTTAATACCTTTCTTTAAATTTTTATGGTCTGCCATTATGATGCTTAGGTTTGGAATTCTATTTTGTTTTCTTTTTTAATATCTGAGTTCTACAAAACCAAAACAACTTCAAATTGAGGTGAAAGTAGTTTGAGATTTCATGAATGATGCAAGCAGTATATATTCCAAGTACACAAGAGGGAAGACCCAAAGTTAGCAATTCTTAGAAGATACATCTTACCACCAACGTACATAAACTAAACTTCTAATTTGGCTTTTTTTTTTCCTTGAGGACTGATTTCAGTCTACTCCTGTAATGATAGTAAACATATCTGTGGCTTTCTGCTTTAATTTAGAGTCCCAATTTCCTTCCTGTATTTTGTGATCTATCTTTCCATTCCTTTGACTTCATGGCTGCTGAAAACAAAACAAAACAAAACAAAAACAAAAACAAAAACCCTCTTCATATATCAAAGAAATTTTAAATTTGTCTAGCACTACTAAAGTAATATCCCATTATTGTTCTCCCTCATCAATTTATGGCCCTAGGAATTGTTTCTTTCTTCTGGCCAAAATTATGTTGTTACAAAGATAGTTTGTTAGATTTTATTAGGCATTATAGTAGGATGGCTCATAGTATTACATTTTGGACATAGGAGAATCTTTGCATTCTATTAATAATTTACATCTATATACTTATTTTTATTTTCTTGTAATTGTGGATTCACATACAATTGAAAAGATTCAAAAATCTTGCCCTATTTCCACTAGTAGTAACAACTTGAGAAACTATCCTGCAGCATCACAACCAGGATACTGATGCTAATATAAACCATTATTAATGTTCTAATTTCCCTGGTTTTTCTTGTACTCGTGTGTTTTTGTGTGCGTGTTTATACGTTTTATCACGTGTGTAGGTTTGTGTATCCACTGCCAAAGTTATGACTTAGAAAAGCTCCATTACCACAAACATTCCTCATTTTGCCCTATTATATCCACACTTGTGTCTCCCACCCCTCTTGCTGTACACCCCTCTCTAACACCTGGCAACTACTTACTTGTCCTTATTTCCAAATGTAGCTTGTCTTTCCATTCTCTTCACCTGAGCTTACACAGTGCAGCAGTTTTTAAATTAAAAAAAAAAATTAAAAATAAATAAGACTAAATACCCCAGAAATCAACCTGCAGACTGACAAAACAAACTCCACAACTAAGGGGAGAGAAGAGGTCCTATTGAAGAAGGTAGAAAGTACAAAGATGTAGTTTAGGGGAGAAACAGCTGGTGCTGTGGTGGGGAGGAAGCACAGAGAAGGGCAAGGGAGAGAAGAGCACACAGGAGAATGAAAAAGGAGAACGTTTCCCCAAAGCCACTGGCTTGGAAAATGAGGGAAACTGAATTTTGTGAGTTTTTGCAACCGGCAGAGCTTAAAGCCTGGAGTTTTAAAGGTCAGCAAGCTTGGCTGGGTTAGAGCCAAGAAAGCACAGCAATACATCTGGGGAGAAGGCAGACAAACAACCTGGGGGCAGACAGCATGGAAACAGTGATCTGAAAAATGCCTGAGGCACACAGGAGGGAGATTCTTCTTGAGGTCCCCAAAATATCCTGAGGTCCTGAGGCTGCCACAAAGTGACCTTCCTTACTCACCTGGTAAGGCTCCTGGGATACCCAAAAGCAAGGTACCAGGTAATTTTTTCCCCCAAGGGGCTTCACTGTGTTCATAAAATCAACCTTAATTCCACAAAGCTGTCTGGTCATAGCTAAGCCCATACATGTCTCTCTCAAATACAACATTCCAGTCAAAGCCTTGGTAACATAACCAATGTTCCCAATGGTGACATTACAAGAATAGATTCTTACTGAACTTATGCAAATAACTATAACTGATTTTGCATTTTTGTCATTGCCACAAGCGCCAGCCAAATCTCCTGGACGTGAGCTTACCGCTAATACACAGCTGACATCTGACAGTAATACCACCAGGGCCTGTACATGTTATACCATCATTTTTACCTTTCAGAAAGCCTCTTGATTAACACCCCAATCCCATTAGCTTCCCTTCTTAACCAAGGCATAGAAAGGTCTTAATATCTGGGTTAGATTGGGAATAAAAGGTCTCCAGTAACCCAATAAACCAACAAAAGCGTGTAATTCCTTTACCATTTTAGGGAAGGTTTGTATTTTATCAATGACCACTTCTGGCATCACTTTTGTCTCACCTGACCAGATGGCACCCAGGATCTTTACTGACTGACTTGGCCCTTGCATCTTGATATTTACTTCCTATCGCCATGATTTTAAGTATACTGTAATGACATGGCTTAAGACAGGGAGGATAAATCATCATGAATTAACATGATAGCATCTATATAATGATAAAGCACCATCTCCTTTGACAATATCCATTTTTCCAAATCTCTGGCTACCATCCTATGACAAATTGAGGGACAATGGAGATCCCCCTGGGATGATGCCTGGAAGGTCTATTGTCTTTTGTTCAATGTGAAGATGAATTGGTCTTTGGATTCAATTCCTAATGGAATGCTGATAGATCCAGTACACGATAATTTGTCTTAATGGATGCTGTTACTTTCTACAGCAGACTGTATTAGCCACTGCTGCATGGAAGAGCTGAGTAACTTTGTTGAGTTCCCTGTAATCTATTGCCATTCACCAGGTCCTGTTAGATTTCTTTATAGGCCACAAGGAGCTATTGAATGGGATTGAGCAGGCCTGATTACCCCCACCTGTTTAAATTCTTTAATGGGGATGGTAATCTTAATATGCTCCCCAGGTAATCAGATTGTTTTACATGCTTTATTCTCCAGGAATCAGCATTTGTATGGGTTCTCATTTGGCATGACCCATGTTTCACTACTCGGATGTGCAAACTGAATTCACCTGTCATTGTAGTTAGGTCCAGATCATATAGAACATCTACACCCATAACGTACTCAGGAATGAGGGAAATATGCCATGCACTTGAAAACAGTGAAGAGGAAGCCTGCTCATTTGTAGGAGAGACTAGTTATCTGACCTTGATAATTTGTTCCTTATAACTATCAATAAACTTTATTTCTCCCTGAAATTTTGAGGCGTTTCCATAGATAAGTACATTCAGCTCCAGTTATTAGAGCTAAGACTGTTAGTGTGAGACCAATAAATGGTTAATTCAACATGGAGCCTCCAGTTGCCCCCTACTGCACCTAACTCCTAGTCTCTAGGGGGGGAGTATCCATCCCTGAAATTCCTCCATTAGTGGAGGGGCCCTTGGTGATCCATCTGGCTTTTTTTTTTTTTTTTTGAGCCTTCCTTCAAGGGAGCGAACTGCTTTCCCTTAGGCAACACCTTCTACAGACTATCAGGGTCCCAGATAATAGATCTTGCCACAGTTGTTTATGAGAGAACTTGATGGGCCCACTTTCCACCCATATATCATCTGCATGATCCTTTTTTTTCCTATTTTTCAACCTATCTATGTCCCTTATGACAATTTCTCTGTCTTAAGTCAGCTACGGTAGCAGCTATGGTAGCAATGTGTTGATTAACCACAGGGGCAAGGACAGATACTATAAAATACTGTACCATGCCCCAGGGACTGACTCTAAGATGTAGTCTTTCATACCAGAGAAAAATAACTTCATCTGGGCCTCTAACATGCTAGGTGTAAATGGTATGTTTCATTCCCAGTTCACATATAATTATTTATAGTTCTTCCATAGAGGTCCAGCATAATGGAGAGGAGAGAACATCCCCCTTGTTAGGCCAGGTTATCTTAATGCTAGTATTTATCCAATCAGATTAAATAAGCAGCTGTGATTCTCACCCCTGCTTGTGGTATATAATCTTTGTCTCAAGGCAGGTTGAGCAGTGACTAAGGCCATTTTTGATATCTCAAGCCCATTTAACATAATACTATCTTCCTCCATATCTTACAGTCATAACACCCAATCTACACCTCTTCTCAGCCCTTTTGCTCCCCACAGTTCCAGATAGGTATCTAACAATCCCCTGGGTGGCCCCCATACTCACAGACTGGTCTAAAATGGTAAAAAAAAAAAAAACCTGGCCATGTCTTACTACATGGTGGTGGCTGGCCAGCTTGGGATTTCCCCTCATGGGCAACAGGCATCGCCCTGGCACAGCCCCCTTATTCTTGTTTTGTTTCTGGTATTCTGCCTACTTCACCAGTTGTTCGAAGGTGGAAGGGGGTCAGCAATGTATTCTTCAGACTGAAGTCACTTTAATACCAAAACATGAAGCAAGCCACTCCGTACTGATTATGAAGTTTTATTCAGGTTAACTTACTGACAGGGTAAATGGATAGATGATCCAGGGCACTACACACCTGTTCTCTATCCATTCTCTGTAACTATTCTGACCTTAATCCCCAGGATTTATGGAGCTAGGGGTGTGGTGGTGAAATCACAGGGTAGGTATCTAAAACGGCACCCACTGTGTGTGCCAGAGGATCTCTAAAGTGTCCATCTGTGCACCAGAGGGAAGAACAAGATGGAGGGACAAAGATAGAATTAACGTTGTCAGTAGTACACCATGCATTTACAATTGTTCCAGCACCATTTGTTGAAAAGACTATTATTTCTACATTGAGTTGCTTTTGCACCTTTTTAAAATTACTTGAACATATCTGTGTGGGTCTATTTCTGGGTCCTCTGTTTGTTCCATTGAATTATGTGTCTGTCCTCCCCCTACCAAAGTCACACACTTCGTGATTACTATAGGGATTTAGTAAAGGGTAAATTGGGTAAAGGGATCTTTCCCACTATATGCTGCTTTGTCAATTTTTTTTTAAAAGCTATTCTAGGTCCTGTGCCATTCATATAAATTGAAGATAAACTTGTGTATGTCCACAAAAATCCCTCTGGGATTTTAATAGGAATTTCAGTGGGCCTATAAATCAAGAAAATTGACCTTCTTATTTTATTCAGTCTTCCAATCAATGAACACAGTGTTTTCATTTATTTTGGTGTTTGATTTCTTTCATCAGCATTTTATAAATCTCAGCATACAAGTCTTGTATACATTTTATTAAGTATTTGTTCTTTAGTCTGGAGGAATGAACTTTAATTATTAGAGAACTTTCCTTATTTCTAATGTTACTGATTTCCAGTTTCAGTTTCATTAAGATAAAATTTTTGTATGATTTCAAATATTTTAAATATGTTTAATATTGTGGTTCAGAATTTTTAAGGATTATTTCATGTGTGCTTAAAAAATGTACTCAGCTGTTAGGTTGAGCATTTTATATATGTTAATTGTATCTTGTTTGCATTTTTGAGATCTACACTCTTGCTTATTTTGTTAAGTATTTCTTTTTTTGGAGAATTAGATTTTTAATTTGGTTTCTGCATTTTCATTGTTATGAAGAATTATAAACAATATTGATTTTTATGGGTTGATCTTGTATTCTGATAGATGAACTCACTTATCTCTGGGTTTTTTTTTTTTTTTAAATTCTAGATTCCTATGGACTTTCTTCATAGATTATCATGACATACACATATAGGGAAAATTTTATTACTTGTCTTACTGCAGTGGCTAGAATTTCCACTATTATGTTGAACATAAATGGACATCGGGCCTTGTTCCACATCTTGAAGTGAAGCAATCAGTTTTTAACCATGCACAGAATGTTGTTAGCTGGAGAATTTTTTGAACATGCTCTCCTTCAAGTTCAGATAATTCTCCCTTATTCTGACCTCACCAACGGTGTTATTCGTGACTGCCGGATTTTGTCAGATGCTGTTTCTGTACCAGTTGCTACGATAAAGTGATTTTTCAATATTAACCTGTTAATATAATGGATTGCATTCGTTAATATTCAAATACTAATCCAAACTTATGTCTCTGTAGTGAGCCTTACTTGGTTATGGTATACTTTTTATATTATATACATTGTTGTGACTTGTTTCCTAATATTTTGTTGATTTGGAAGAGCTCAGTTGGTTAAGCATCTGCCTTTGGCTCAGGTCATGATCCCAGGATCCTGGTATCAAGTCCCGAGTCCGGCTCCCTGCTCAGCGGGAAGCCTGCTTCTTCCTCTCCCGCTCCCCCTGCTTGTGTTCCCTTTCTCGCTGGCTGTCTCTCTCTCTCTGTCAAATAAATAAATAAAATCTAAAAAAAAAGAAAAAAGAATATAAGGATTAATTTTGTAAATTCATGAGATATTTTTATGTATAATTTTATTCTCTGATTTTGGTATCAGGATAATTCTGCTCTTATAAAATTCTTTGGGATGTTTTCTTTCTTTTTATTCACTGGAAAATATTTTATAAAATTGGAGTTCATTCTTCTTAAAATGTTTGGCAGAGTTCTCCAATGAAGCCATCTGGGCCTGGACATTTCTTTTTCAGGAGTGTTTTAGTTACAAACTCAATTACTTTAATTGTTATAGGATGACTCTGATTATCTATTTCATCTTGGCTCAGTTTTAATAGTGTATTGTTTTGAAGAAGTTGGTTTATTCTAAGTTGTTGAATTTAGAAACATAAATGTTTATAGTATTTATTATCCTTTGAATGAATGATTGCAGGATCTGTAGTAATAGCCTGTATTTCATTCTATTGGTCTTTGTGTCTTGTCTAATTTTTTTGTCAGTCTTGCAAGGGCTTATTATTTTTTTCTATTTTTTTTGAAACAACCAGCATTTTGTTTTCTGATTTTTCTCTATTTCCCTGTTCTCAATTGCTTAGATCTATGTTATTTATTATTTCCCTTTCTTCTGCTTACTTTAAATTTATTTGTCTTGAGGAATGAACTTTAATTATTAGACAACTTTCCTTATTTCTAATGTTTCTGATTTCTAGTTTTAGTTTTGTTAAGATAAAATTTCTGTGTGACTTCAAATATTTATTTCATTTCGTGGCTCAGAATTTTTAAGGATTATTTCATGCATGCTTAAAAAAATATATTCAGCTGTTAGGTTGAGAGTTCTACATATGTTAATTGTATCTTGTTTGCATTTTTGAGATCTATACCCTTGCTTATTTTTGCCTAGTAATTTTATTAGTTGTTAAAATGTGGCATTTAAGTCCCAAACCAGAATTGTAGACTTTACTATTTCTCCTTTCAGCTCTGTCTTCGTTTCATGTATTTTGATACACTGTTGATACACTGATACATGTATTTTGATACATTGTTTGATACCCTTACATTTCGGATTATTGGGTCATCCTAGTAGATTGATTTTTTAAAAATCATTGCAGGCATACCTGGGTAGCTCAGTTGGTTGAGCATCTGACTCTTGGTTTTGGCCCAGGTCATGATCTCATGGGTCTTGAGATCAAGCCCCACATCAGGCTCTGCACTCAGCAGGGAGTCTGCTTCGGATTCTTGTCCTATTCCTTTCCCTCTCCTTCTCCCCCTCCCCCCTTCTCTTTCTAAAATAAATAAATAAATCTTGAGGAAACGAAATCATTGTATAAATTCCATTCTTTATGGTAATAATATTCTTAGCTCTGATGTCTTTTTTTCAAGATATTAATGATTACGATTTTTTATCCTTTAAACCCACTTACAAAATTGTGTTTGAAGTGCATTTCTTGTAAACAACATATAGTAGGCCACTTTTTAAAAGTCCATTCCATTTATTTTCTGTCTTTTGATTAGTGTATTTAGACAATTTAGGTTTAGAGTATTTACTGATATGTCAAAACCTATGTGTGTTATTTCGTTCTGTTTCCTCTGGTTCTTGTTTCTTGATTTCTCTTTTCTCATATTCCTTTGGCTACTTAAATCTTTTATTTAATCATGCTTTTTTAGTAGTTTACCACAGTTTATCACTTTGAGTGAAATATAGAAATTTTCCTTCATTTGGTTTACTTTATCTTCTCCATTGTTCAATATCACAGTCTTGATTACCAGCTAGTGTTATAACTTATGTTTTAATTATCAAATAGAATTTAAAAAACTCATGAGGAACATGATAGTTTAGTGTATGTGCCCACATTTCTGCTTTTTCCCATGTTTACTCTTCCTTTCTGATGCCCTGTACTTTTCTTTCTCCCTGCCTTTCTAGGTCAGTTTTTTCATGAGTCACAAGGGATTCACTCTTGTTTTTTTTTAATATTCTATGGCTTTTAACAAATGTGTAATGACTTGTATATACTGTTGCAATATCATGTAAGGTTTAGTGCCCTAAAAATCCTGAGTTCAGTGTACCCATCATTACCTCTCCTGACCCCCTGGTGACAAGAAATTGTTTTACTGCACCCGTAGTTTTGTCTTTTCCAGAACATCATATTTTTGGTATCATACAGCATATAGTTTTTTCAGATTGGCTGATTTCACTTAGTAATATACATTTATGGTTCCTTAATGTTTTTGGGGGGGCTTAACAGCTTCATTCTTTTTTAGCATGGAATAATATTCCATTATCTGGATATACCACAGTATATTCATCTATTAAATGACATCTTGGTTGATTCCAAGTTTTGGCAATTATGAATAAAGCTTTTATGAACATCCATGTGCAGATTTTATGTGGACGTAAGTTTTCAATTTATTTAGTAAATACCAAGAGCGTGATTGCTGGATTATATGATAAAAGTATGTTTAGTTTTGTAAGAAACTTCCAAACTGTCCTTCAACTGGCTGTAAGATTTTGAATTCCCTTCAACAATGAGAGTTCTTATTTCCTTTACATCCTTACCAGCATTTGGCATTGTCAGTGTTTTTGGACTTTGTACATTGTAATGAATGTGTGCATTGTTTTAATTTGTAATTCCTTAATTATATGACATTAAATGTATTTTCATATGCTTATTTACCATTTCTATATCTTTACCAAAGTATCTGTTCAGATCTATTGCTCACTTATTAACTGGCTTTTTCATTTTCTTATTGTTGAGTCTGAAGTGTTTTTCATATATTTTGGATACAGTTCTTTATCCTATGTCTTTTGCAAATATTTTCTCCCAGTCTATGCATATCTTTTTCTGTTGACATTTCTTTTATAGAGCAGAAGTTTTTAATTTTAATAGTCTAGATTAACAAGTATTTCATTGATTATGCTTTTTTTTATTGTATCTAAAAAGTCATCATCATATCCAAGGTCATCAGGTTTTCTCCTAGGTTATTGTCTACGAGTTTATAGTTTTGTACTTTTACATTTAGGCTAATGATCCATTTTAAGTGTTTTGGTTATGTTTTTAGAATATAAGGTGTATGTGTCTGGATTTATTTATTTTTTCTTTTTTTTAACTTATGGATGTCCAATTGTTCTGGCACCATTTGTTAAAAAGACCATCTTGCCCTTTTATATTGCCTTCGTCCCTTTGTCAAACACAAGTTGATTATATGGATCTATTTCTGGGCTCTCTATTCTGTTTCATTTGTATATACCTCTGTTCCTTCACTGGTACCACATTGTCCTGATTACTATAGTTTAATTGTTTGAAGTTGGATAGTGTCAGTTCTACAACTTTGTTTTTCTCCTTCAACACTGAATTGGCTATTCTGATTCTTTTACCTCTCCACATAAACTCTAGACTCATTTTGTTGATATCCACAGAAAAATTCATTAGGATTTTTCCTGGGATTGCATTGAATCCATAGATCAATTTGGGAAGAATGACTTCTTGTCTGTATTATGCCTACCTATCAAAGAATATAGAATATCGCTCCATTTATTTAGTTCTTTATTGTTCATCACAGCTTGTAGTTGTCCTTATATAGATCTTATTTATATTTTTTTAGATCTATACCTAACTCTTTCATTTGTGTGTGGGGGGATAATTATTTAAACAGTATTGTGTTTTTAATTGCAGTTGTTCATTGCAGATATATAGGAAATTGATTGAGTCATGCATATTAACCTCGTATTCTGCAACTTTGCTATAATTGCTTATTAGTATCAGGAGTTTTTGTTATTCTTTCAGATTTTCAACATAGATGATCATGTCACCTGTGAACAAAGACCGTTTTAATTCTTCTTTCCAGTCTATGTAGCTTTTCTTTCCTTTCTTATTGTATTATCTAGGACTAACAGTATAGTGTTGAAAGGTGGTGGAGAAAGGGGACAACCTTGCCCTTTCCCTGATCTTCAATGGAAATTTTTGAGTTTCTTACCAATAAATATGATATTAGATGTAAGTTTTTCAGGTGTTCTTTATCAAATTTAAGAAGTTTGCCTCTATTCCTAGTTTCTGAGCTCTTTTACCATGAATGGGTGTTGGATTTTTGTCAAATGTTTTTTCTGCATCTATTGATACAGTCATATGATTTTATTTTTACCTGTCAATGTGATGGATTACATTAATTAATTTTCAAATGTTGAGCTGATATTACATGTCTGGGATTAATCCCACTTGGTTGTTGTATAAAATTTATTTTGTGCACTGTTGAATTCAATTTACTAATATTTTTTTAAGAATTTTTGCATCTCTGAGGAGCACTTGGCTCAGTTGGTTAAGCATCTGTCTATGGCTCAGGTCATGATCCCAGGGTCCTGGAATTGAGCCCCCACGTTGGGCTCCCTGCTCAGTGGTTAGCCTGCTTCTCCCTCTGTCCCTCCCCCTGCTACTGCTCTTTCTCTCTCAAATAAATAAATAAATAAATAAAATCTTTTTTAATAAAATATTTTTTGCATCGATGAGAAATACTGTTTGTTTTTTGCTTTTTGTTTATCTCCCCTTGTAATGTTTTTGGTTTTGGTTTTAAGGCAATACTAGCCTCATAAAATAAATTAGAAAGTATTTTATCTGCTCTGTCCTCTGGAAGAGATTCTACAGAATTTGTATAATTAAAGTTCTGTAGGCTTCAACAGTGAACCCATGTAGGCCCGGTGCTTTCTATTTGGAAGCTTATTATTTATTCAATCAGATATAATGTGATTCAGATTATTACTTTTTCTGTCGGTTTTGCCAAATTATGTTTTTCAAGGAATTGGTCTGTTTCAACTAGCTTATCAAATCTGTCATCATAGAGTTCATCATATTCCTTTATTATCCTTTTGATATCTATGGGATCTGTAGTGATGTCCCCTTTTTTTCTTGATATTAGTAATTCATCTTCTCTTTTTTCCTTAGTGTGACTAGAGACATATACATTTTATTGATTGATTTATTTTTTTTTAAAACAGCTTTTGGTTTTGTAGATATTCTCCATTGATTACTGCTTTCAATTTCATTAATATCTGCCCTAGTTTTTATTAGTCCTATTATTCTGCTTACTTTGGATTTAACTTTATTTAGTCTCACAAAATGAGAGCTTAGATTATTTTTTTATCTTCTCCTTTTTAATTATATGCTTCTGATATGAATTTCCTTGTAAGCTCTGTTTTTACTAAATCCCACAAATTTTGATAAGTTGTATTTTCATTTTTATTCAGTTCAAAGTATTTCTCTTGAGATTTCTTCTATAACTTGCATTATTGAGAAGTGTTTTAGTTAATCTCCAAGTATTTTGAGGTTTTCTAATTATCGTTCTGTTATTGATTTCTAGTTTGATTTCATTGTGGTCTGAGAGCAGACATTGTATAATTTCTATTCTTTTAATTTTAAGGTTTTTATGGCATAAAATGTGTCTAACATGGTGAATGTTTTATGTGAACTTGAGAACAATATATAATCTGATGTTGAATGAAGTAGTTTATAGATATCCATTATTTCCAGTTGATTGATGTTGTTCAGTTTTTGTGCCTGCTGGATATTTCCATTTCTGATAGAAGAGTGCTTAATTTTCCAGCTATGACAGTGGATTCATCTCTTTCTCCTTGCATTTTTTTAAACTTGTTTCCTGTATTTTGGTGCTCTTTTATTGGGTCCATGACATTAAGAATTGTTGTTTCTTGAAATATTGATTCCCTTTGTTATTCTGTAATGCCCTTTTCTTATCCCTGATAACTTGCCTTCCTCTGAAGTCTGCTCTGTCTGAAATTAATATAATTCTCCTTCTTGCTTTTGATTAGTGTTAGCATACTGAGTTTTTATCCTTATTTTTAATCTATATGTGTCTTTATATGAAGAGTGGATTTCTCATAGGTAACATATAGTTAGTTCTTGCTTTCAACAGTCTTTTAATTGATGTATTTAGACAACTGATATTTAAAGTGATCATTGGCATAGTTAGATTTACACCTACCATATGTTACTGTTTTCTATTTGTTGCCATTGTTTTTTGTTCCTATTCTGTCTTCTACTTGTTTTCTGCCATTTGTGGTTTTTTAATTAATTTATTATTTTTATTTTAGAGAGAAATAGAGAGCATGAGTGGGGAGGGGCAGTAGAAGAGGGAGCATCCCAAGCAGACTCCCCACTGAGCACATAGTCCAATGCAGGGCTCCATCCCAGGACCCTGAGATCATAACCTGAGCTAAAATTGAGAGTCAGATCCTTAACTGATCGAACCACAGAGGCACCCTTGCCATTTGTTATTTTAATTGAACATTTCCTCCCAGTTTGTTAAGCTTTCTGCTTGTTGTTAGGATGTAGTAGTGACTTCTAAACTCCTTATGTGTTGAAACCAAACTGGACATCTAATTTAATGTTCTAAAATTAAATTTTGCTATATTTACTTCCTTTTTAATATTTAAGGGTAGGTGTTCTAATCCCTTAGTTTTTATTTGGTTGAGAAAGTCTTTATATCCTTCCCATTCCTTACAGAGAGTTTTTCTGGGTGTAGAAGTCTGCGTTGAGAGGTGTTTTGTTTTCCAGAACTTGAAAAATATTGGGACTTATTCTGGCCATGTTTTCAGGTATGAGGTCTTCTGTCATTCAGTTTGATGTTCCACCATAGGTGTCCTTTCTGGAAGCTTTCAAGACTTTTATCTTTGAGTTTTAGAAATTTAATTTTGACATATCTTGGCAAGATATTTTTTAGGGGGGGAAGTTGATAAGCTTTTTGACTCTGTAAGTTTACGTCTTTGCTGAATTTCAAAATTCTGGGGCTATTATTTAATTGAAAACTCTTTATGACCCTTTAACTGCTCTCTTTCTAAGATTTTGATGGTATAAATTATTGCACAGGGTCCCAAAGTTCAGTTTGTTTTCACTGTCTTTTTCTCTGTCATTCAGATTGTTTAAATTTTTTTGATCTATCCTCAACTTAATTATTTTACACACTCTCATTGCCATTCTAATATTGAACTCATTCAACACATTTTTAAATATATGATACTATATTCTTTCATAATATTATTTGATTCTTTTTTTATAACTCCTGTTTATTTGAGGTTTTTTGGGAGATAATTTATAATTAAAGGATGTTACAATGGCTACCTTTAAAATGTGTTTTAGACAAGCATTTGTATTATCTTAGTGTCGGTCAGTTGATTCTCTTATTCAAGTTGTAATTGCTGATTTTTGCTAATCATATATAAATTGTATCCTAGCCATTTTGTCTACAAGATTAGAGGACGCTGGACCCTGTAATTTAACAGGTAAATCACTCTATTTAGGTGTAGTATGCCATTTTGACTTCATATTATTGCAAGACCCTTCCTTATTCCATTTGGAGAAGAATGATGATAACTAGCCTGCTTCCTGTTGCTAGTTTGGAAGTTAGGAGACACTGAGCCTGCATTACCTTATTCTATTGGATGACGTGGATGCATTGTTTCTGAGTCGTTTTTCCAAAGAATTTCACCTTCTTCTTACCAGCTTTCAGAGGTCTTTTCTTTACCTGATTGTTTTTACCACTTATATTATTTGTAGGTTTTACAGTTGTACTAAGTGGGGAGGAGCAAATGATCGACGTCATTTTTTCTAGACTAGAAGTGTTCTTCGCTTCTAATGTTACAAAAGACAGTTTATAAATTCGCCTTGGTTAGGAAGCATTTCCTTAATGCTTGCCACAAATACATCATTTTTTGTGACTATGCCAGGTATTGGTATTGCATATTAGATCATACAAACAAATAGTGAATGGGTTACTTTTTTTTATGTAAGAGAAAATGTAAAGAGGCTTAGAAAAATTAAGCCATTTTTTTCAAGTCCACGTATCTGGTATATAGTAGAATCATTGCTTAAATAAAAATAACAAAATTTGCAGAATTCCAGAACATGTCTACTACTGGAAAATGTCAGTGAGAATTAGCTTACTTAAAGCTTTAAGATACTTATTTTTAGGAGGGACAGTTGATGTTGAAGATAATCTATTAATGGTTTAGATAATTACTTAGAGAACTAAGGAAACATAAACTAGATTGAGCACTCAGGAATAACTCTCAAAAAACAAAACAAATAAATCCTCCAAGGAAACTATTGTATTATTGTGATTCAAAAGATAAATAAGAATAGTGTTAAAATTGAAAATCACTAGGGTCTTTCCCCATCAACTAAGAATCACACATTGATCACTCCAATATAATGGATTCTTTATTTTAGTTACCCATCCAAAGCAACTCAATTTTGAAATTAAGAGCGTCTCATTAGACAGAATGCTAGCTTCAATGGAAACCTAGTAAATATGATTTCAGCTTTCTAGTCTCTGTTATACAATACACACTAAAAAGAGTTTTCTAGTATGAAAAAAAATACTTGGAGAGGCGAAATTAATATTTTGTTTACATGAGCAAGAAAAAAATATTTTGTTTACCCTTCAATAGTTACTTAGAACTACCAGAATTCAGGGGTGTCTTGGTGGCTCAGTCACAGTTAAGTGTCTGACTCTTGGTTTCAGCTCAGGTCATGATCTCAGGGTCATGGGATCCAGCCCCTCCCAACTCTCAAATAAACAAACAAACAAACTACCAGAATTCAGAAAATAGAAAATACAGGTTGCTGTAAAATAGAAGTGATTGAGGCTTTGCTAAATTTTCTTTTTATTTTTTTTAAAAGATTTTATTTGTCAGAGAGAGAGCATGTGAGTGTGCACGCACACAAACAGGGGGAGAAGCAGGCTCCCCGCTGAGCAAGGAGCCCCATGTGGGACTTGATCCCAGGGCCCTGGGATCATGACTTAAGCAGAAGGCAGATGCTTAACCAACTGAGCCACCCAGGCATCCTGATTTTCATTTTAAAAGGTAGATATCATTTGAGTATTAGATAGAGGACATCCTTTATTCATATACATATTCTCATAATGTTTTATTCACAGAAGGAATAATAGATGTTTAATTGGACTTCACCTTAATTTGATAAAATTAAGATAATAAAATTTACAAATACAGACATCACAATAGCCTATTTTAATAATTGATAAAGGAAACTGGGCAGGGGCTGGGAGGTAAGCAAATTTATACATTAATAAAGCAGAGTAGCAGACAGAAAAGAGCTCCCCAGAGAGGGGGCTCCAGGGATTTGAAAAGGACTTCCCTGAGTTTTTAGATACATAATAGTCAGTTCAAGCATGTAATAAAGCTATACAATGTTAAGGGGGAAAAAATGGCCAAAAGAATCAGAGGGAAGGAACAATCTCTTAGGTAATTCACAGCTAGAAATAAGTTCTGTTCTCACCAGGTACAACCAAAATTCCTTATAAATCAAAAGATACTAAACAAAGTATTGGGAGGAATTTTGCCAGTAGTGATGTAAAATTAGCCCTAAACGAAATACCCTCTTAGTCCTACTAAATGCTTAAAATAAATATGGAGAATAAAGCTGTTTCCTTGTAAATTAACTATATCAGATTTAAACACAAAAGTATAATTAGGAATGTAAAAATATTTAGTACCCAAAGTAAAATAGAGAAATTAATCATCCTGGATATTACACAGATAATTGTTTTATATTCCCTGTTGATTAATTCTATTATGACTTGCAGTTGTCCAAAATGCTGTAGGAAAAATTGAAAATATTAAGTAGAAATGTGAAAAGTCAGATAGTGTATGCATTGCATAAATTCCAAATATTAAAAATGTAGAGGAAATTTCCGAACTTTTTATAAAGCAAGTATAATAGTGATACATAAAATTACAGACCTATAATTCTTGTGAATATATTATATAAAATAGTAGTAAAACTAATCTAATATGTTGACACTGGTGCTCTCATAAAGGTCATCTGGACTGATGATCTCCAGAGAGCTGAGGTTGATCTTCCAGTGCAGGCCAGAGAGAGACACACAGGGTCTCCTGAGAATTGATACAACCAGCATCATTATTGCTTAACTGAAAGCATCCGTGTTAACATGACTCTCCTAGAAAATTCTTAGTGGGGTAATTATGACTGTAAATAAATAATTTCACTGTTTGTTCGTTTGTTTGCTTTTAAGAAATTTCTGCAAACCAATTTATACAGGTAATACTTTGTCAGGATACTTGTTGCTTATCAGCTCTATCAGAACAATAGACTTCTCAACATGTAAAACAGCCTGTTTATCAAAGTGTATTTTAATACATTCTTCAAAACACTTATGTCATCAACTTTATCAAATCCCTATAAGCTCCCCACCCTGAAAGGCCTGCTTTAAATCACTTCAGCCTAGATACAAAAGGCTTCTCCTGCTTATCTCTGAGAAACTACTATCAAGTCATGTTCCTTCTTAATATGGAAAAAATTGAATTCAATTGAAAAGTTGAAAAATATGAATTCAGATTTCTTTTATCAGTAGGTTCCCCTGCTTGTCTTATGGGGCATTCAATCGTCAACAAAATGCCATTTCAAGTTGAGAATAAAATCACCATGATGAAAGCATGTATTTAATATGAACCTTTAAAAATGAAGTAGTTATAATAAGATGATTGTTACAAGCATTTAGCTGAATTTGAAACTCAAAAGTTCAAGTGGAAGATTTAGAATTGAATGTTTGCATTTGCATATGTGTATAATGTTTACACATATTCTCATTTTAACGGAAACAACTTTAACAGACAAAACCAAACATCAAAAGAAAGGTTTGCAAAAAGCTTGTATTTTTCTATTACTTAATTCTATATGTTTTCTTATAACTATTTGTTATAATCTTATATGATGGTTTATGGCCTAGTTATTTAAGGCTAAAGACAATTGCATTATTCATTTTAACTTACTTTATGATTATAAGAAAGTCATGTTATCTCTCAAGACCTCATAAGAAAAAAATGTCTATCAATTCATATTTTGAAACTGCCTTATAATCCTTTACCAAATTATTTTATAAAGTTGATTCCATAGAAACTTTTTTGAGTTATTATTATTATTAATTATTATTATTATTTAATTTTAGAAAGAGAGCAAGAGCATGGTGGGGAGGGGCAGAAGGAGAGGGAGAGAGAGAATCTCAAGCAGACTCCCCTGAGTGTAGAGCCCAACTTGGGGCTCAATGTCTTGACTTTGAGATTATGATCTGAGCCAAAATCAAGAGTTGGTTACTTAACCAACTGGGCCATCCAGGCACCTCAATTCCGTAGAAAGTCTTAAACATAGAAAATTATACAATATTTCATTACCCTTCCTCCATATTTCTAACCTTTACTGAAAAATTCATTTGTTCCAGCTGTCATCACAAACTTGCCTGTCAGTTAAGATGCTAATTGGTATGTAGATCTGTTTATTTACAGAAGTGTCTTATGGCCTCTAGTGGTGCATTGCCTATATGCATTATGAAAAGCAAACTTGAATTCTCCAAAACAAATGACTGAAAAACAGCTGGATAAAAGGGTTGAGTTTTATAAAATCCCTCACAGTTTGGATTTGCCTAAGACCTTTTCTGCCTTCCTCCTATCTATATACCTGTCAAAGAGTAGGAATTTTATTGGTAGTTCAGTTTACAAAGATTAATTCTTACAGTAACATGAAAGAAAATGGGAGTCCAGAAAATCATGAGAATATTACATTTATGTAAAGGGCATGTGAGAAAGGATTTCAAATATGCAAAACTAAATTAATTGTTCAGAGTTCCTTAATAACAGAGGAGAAGAAAGCTGTTTCCAATTTTCAGTTTCCTGGGCTACTCAAAAGTGACATCTTGATATTAAATAATACTATTAATAATAGTACCATTAATGATATGTACCTCCTAATGAACATTTTCTGTCTGTCAAAGAAACTCAAATTTTCTCTAAACCTAACCACAAACCTGTAAGCAGTCTATTTTAACCTTAACAAGGATGAAAGAGGATAGCTGTTTCCCAGGGTAACAAAGCTAGTAAGGAGAATAGGTAACATGAAAAAATATATCTGTCTTATTTCAAAGCCATTTTTCTTTTCATGATACTGTATCTCTTATTCCACTGATGTTAATGAGCAGTAAGGCATATGTGTGGGAGTTATTCTTGATATGTTACTTTCCTTTAGTATCTACATCTGTAGCTCCTCCACCCTAGTCCAAGACACTGTACTTGCTTCCTGCCTTATCAAAACATTTTTCTTTGATAACTTTGGCCTCTTTGAAATAATTATTACCATCATTTTTACCCGGACATCTCCTAACTCTTATTTCAGTACTCAGCTGAAACATTATTTACTCAGGAAAAGACTTCCCCAGTTCTCAAGAAACAAAATTTAGTCCCCTTGTATTATATACTCATATACCCTACTTTTAGCATTTGAATTATCAAAACTGTGATCAATAATTGATTCTGAAGTTATGTCCTTAAAATCAATATTCATTAGACTATTAGTTAACAAAATTAGGTAAAATATGGGTCTTATTCACAGATATAACCCTAATTCCTTCCTTATATAATGCCTAACACATATCAGGAGCTCAATAAATATTTGTTGAAAAAATAAGATAATGATATTTAGGGTAACCACATAGAAAATAGTTGTGGTTACCTCTTGTATGTACTGGTGTGTCTCTCTTCCAAGTTTCTGCTTCATGGGACAGTTGAGTAATCTAAATACAAATAAAATGTTAGTGTTGAAAAAAATCTTTAAAGTTCATCTAGTTCTAGGTTAAATACTTGCCACTTAGCTATAACATCTATTTAAATGGTCACCTTTTCCGTGGTTAAGCATCTTTAATCTCAGGAAATTCAGTATCCAGAGGAAACCCATTGATACATTGATATTTAAGCCCATTTCTCTGAATCTAGGAATAATTCAATTAAAATGCCCACTTGGGTAGTATGTCAAACTTCTATCTAACAAACTCATTACTGAATTTCTACTTTTCCAACCATAGAGAGGAAGTCCAATTAACAATTAGAAAATGTTAAGAATGATGTCTGTCAACCTTCTACATAGGCATGGATGATGCAGACTCTTAGACCTTATATACCCTTACATATAAACTCTGTGGATCTTATTGACAATTGGATGTAATTCCAACTGTGCTTTAGGGAAAAGTCTGTTTGCTAAAACATCCACAGGAGGAGAATGTTCCAGTTCACTGGAATGTTATTCTTTAGAGAATAATATCTAGCCCAGAACAACAAAGCTCTATGATTTTTAAATGTTACCATTTCAAAATACCCATAAATTGGACTCCTCTGAGAGTACTTATATAAAGTTTGGGGTGAAAAAAAAGTGAACAGATAGTGGTACAGTAGGATAATTTCCCAGTAGTCATAATGCTATTTTTGTATTAAATATTGAAGATAAATACACACACAAAATGCTAAGATTCACTTCATTTCTAGAGTCACAGTTATGGTGTAAGCTGTAATATTGCCTAGTCTTTTTTTTTTTTTAATATTCAGTCTTCCTCTGGAGCATATGTGCTTAAAGTGGAAACACTCACATAAATAGCTATGACATTAAGTGAAGGGAAATCTCTACTTATATTTAATTTGTCAGTTTCCCCTGGTCCTCAAGTGTGAGAAACTAGCTATTAGAATCTCTTATATCATACTGTCAGTAAAAGTAATTTTTTGCTAAAATAATTTTTAAAATCTTGGCTTCTTCACAATAACTATGTTTGCATTATAAGTTGCTTTTTCTAATGCAATTGAGCCAATTGATCTTTCCCTGCATATCCTATAAATGAAATGCCAAAATAGTATTAAAATTTTAGCAAAGAGTACTACTGGGTGTTTACCCCAAAGATACAGATGTAGTAAAGAGAAGGGCCATATGCACCCCAATGTTCATAGCAGCAATGTCCACAATAGCTAAATCGTGGAAGGAGCCAAGATGCCCTTTAACAGATGACTGGATTAAGAAGTTGTGATCCATATATACAATGGAATATTACTCAGCTATCAGAAAGAACAAGTTCTGAACATTTGCTGCAACATGGACGGCACTGGAGGAGATAATGCTAAGTGAAATAAGTCAAGCAGAGAAAGACAACTATCATATGATTTCTCTCATCTATGGAACATAAGAACTAGGATGATCAGTAGGGGAAGAAAGGGATAAAGAAAGGGGGGGTAATCAGAAGGGGGAATGAAACATGAGAGACTATGGACTATGAGAAACAAACTGAGGGCCTCAGAGGGGAGGGGAGTGGGGGAATGGGATAGACCGGTGATGGGTAGTAAGGAGGGCACGTATTGCATGGTGCACTGGGTGTTATACGCAACTAATGAATCATTGAGCCTTACATCGGAAACCGGGGATGTACTGTATGGTGACTAACATAATATAATAAAAAATCATTTAAAAAATTTTAGCAAAGAGAAATGATTATACCTGTACATGTATGCAGTCACAACTAATTATATACCCATAGCAGGTGGCAATAAATATTTTCCCACAAACATGTTATAAAAACACTCACCTTTACCCACAGATTCATGTTGTTCCCCGTGGTGCATTGCAATATTTGTTTTGCTGACAACAAACGTCAAGAATCTGACATTAGATCACTTTCAATTAAGTATGAAAGAGTGGCAGACAGAAACTCAGGGGAAGACACATTTTGACTTAATGCCAGTATAAAACACAACAATTCTTACTCTGGAAAACATCTGCAGTGTCAAATAAAATTCCAGACATTTTAGGATCAAAGTTGGCATAAAATGTTTATGATCTACTTTTATATTGGAATATCAGTATTTCTTTTCTGATGGTTTCATTCAGTTTTACCCAGAGTAGGAAAAAAAGGCTATTAGTTTGGGTCCCTCTAAATATGCTACTGTTAACAAAATACTGACTTTGCAACTAAGCCAAATACCCTTTTTAAATGTTTAACAAAATAAAAGGGAGTACCCGATATAGATTAAACATGCACTAAGAAATCACTATAATGGAGGTAAAAGTAAATAAGTAATTCTATGAGATGGAGCTAAGAGACCAAACACACTGAGTCATTTCATAGAACACATTGTAGTTTAAGTAAATTGGCAAGTGTGTATACAGTTTGCTTTATTTGAATACCTTAGGGCTTAAACAGGAAAAGTTTTCTGTGCTTGACCATTTTATTAGAGACTTCAAATGTTAGTATCTGACAGATTCTTTGAAACCACTTTTGACACACAGCATCAGATGAGAGTTTAGTTAAGCATCTGGTATATAGGTAACTGTGTCAGCAAAACAAGCCACATCTACTATATGAAACTATCCATAAATCGAATGGAAATGCATTGAGTTCTCATTTTATAAAGTTTATTTCTCAAGGACGAGATCAATGCACAATAGAGGACAGAGTGGGAAAGTTAGTACCAGTGTTGGTGGTAGTTTAATAGTTCTAAGAGGAAAAGGATTTTTCCATTTCAGCACTTTTGCCCTAGCTCCCATCATAAATCCACTATTTTATATTTCAAATATTATATTGATAGTGATTTCTTCACCCATTCACTGAGATGTAGGCAGAATGAATATATGCTGCATAAACTATTACAAACTATAATTTATCAGGTTTTTCAACTCTCTACTCTCTCAACATACCCATTATCAATTAAAAAAAACAAATGTTTTCTTTTTCTATTATTCTGAATACCTTACAGCCTTCTTACCTTTTCATAAGATTTTAATTGTAAATAAGAACTACAATGCTCATCCTTTGCTTTTCAAATTACTGAAAACATCCTGCCTTTATCTTAAACAAGGTTTCAGAAAAGCTCTGTATTAGTCACAATGCTCCAATGGATGTACTCAGCGTATAAACCCTCACCCTTTCTGGAAAAGAAATAACGCTGCTTTATTTATGTATGATTGTCCTATATTATATGTAAAATTGCAAGTAGGAGTAAAATAAAATCAAAGTCACCTTTTGATTTTGTTTTGAACTTGTATTTACTCACCACAGTATAATCACTCAATTAAGTTATTATTACTTGTAATGAGAGTAAATCATTATACTGAGTTACCAACATGTTTACCAATTGTTCTGCTCACCCTTCCTGATTATTACCCATTCTTTTCTTCTGGAATTAATTTCCCTCTTATTGCAGGACATTATTAGTGTTTTTAAAATTCCCTTAAGTAATGAGCCACGATTAATACTGTTTTTCTGTGTTTAACGTGTCGTCATTTTACTCTCAGTCTTGATTATCTATTAGCAGAATATATAATTCTAGTTTGACAGTTGTTTACCCTCAACACATTGAAGGTATTACTTAATATTTTTATGGGCCCTATTGATTATGGTGAGAAGTATAATGTTTAAAGCACTGTCATTACTTTGGTGTAATATATTGCTATTTTTTATATAGTATTTTAATAATTGCTATTGTAAAGGTTTATATTCTTTAGAAACTAAAGAACATTGTATATGAAATTGTGCTTACTATTTTAGTTAGTTACTTGATGCATTGCTTCACTGTATGGATTCATGCTTGTCTTCAAATCTAGGGCATTCTCAACCATTATCTCTTTTAATACTGCCATACCTGTGTTATATATAAGTAACCTAAAAGAATGGATAATTAAATATGTTTATTTAATTATGTAAGTCATGACATACATTTAAGTAGATTCAAAATCAAACTACCAAATATATTTTGTGATGGTAAATGAAGTTCTAAATCAAACTAGAATATGGAGACAGTTATAATAAGGTGGAACAACCCATCAGAAGGGAATTATCGAAAGCTAAAAGAATGAACGATCAGAAGAATACATATAATAATAGGGAAATATTGAAAACAGAATTTAATGGCAAGTATTACATGGTAATATAATTATTACAATTGCATATAGAACAAAAATGATACAGTATAGCAATGTCCATAGATCAGTAAGGAACACATGGGCGAATTATCCTGACTTCTTTAGAAGTAGAGCACAAACTGAGGGTTGCTGGAAGGGACAGGGGTGGGCAGAAAGGGCAACTGGGTGATGGACATTAAGGAAGGCATGTGATGTAATGAGTACTGAGTACTATATAAGACTGATAAGTCACTGACCTCTACCTTTGAAACCAATAATATATTATATGTTAATTAACTGAATTTAAATTTAAAAATAAATAAATAAAGTGTTTGGGAGGGGCCAGGAAGGGGAGTCTTCCCCTATCTCCCACCCCCCAAAAAAGTAGACCATGGCTGTCCAAAAGGGGAACAGTGATGTCAGAAGGGAAATATAAAGTTTGACATTAGCCTAAATGCTGAAAAATTATGATATTAATACAATTTAACAACCAGCTAGCTGGTCAATTACTATTAGATTTAAGAGAAAAACCAAATAAACAGTGGGAAAGCAAATTTAAGAAAGCAAGATTCGAAGCCTTGGAAAATAAGAAACAAATACTGTAGGACTTTGGATAAAATTGATAGATCCTCCCAGATATCAACTAAAACAGAGACCTTACAGGCTTTCACATCTAGGTAACACTAATTTTACCTATTGGTAAGATCCCATGAGAATATCTGCTTGGCTCTGTAGACACTTTACCCCATTGGAAGGTGGCATACCTGAGGAAGGAAAAAAATAGGGACCAGTAAATGTTAGGGCCCAATATAATAGATCTTGTAATGTTGAGGTCTTTAGGCAGAACTAAATATAAATCTGGCTTCATGTGTAAGATGGATTACCATATACTAAAATTTCCCTGAGTCATGTTTTCATGCTTTTTAAAAGTAGGAAGTGGCAAGTATGTTATCAACTAGTCAATTTGAATAAAACAGAATTTTATTTTTTTTTTAAAGAATTTATTTATTTATTTGACAGAGAGAGAGAGAGAGAGCTCAAGCAGGGGGAGTGACAGGCAGAGAGAGAGGGAGAGGCAGGCTCCCAGATGAGCAAGGAGCCCAATGTAGGTCTTGATCCCAGGACCCAGGGATCATGACCTGAGTCAAAGGCAGATGCTTAACCAACTGAGCCATCCAGGTGCCCCAAAACTGAGAATTTTCTTTTGCAACTATAATTATTCTTCATTATCTTTTATGAAATATTTTGGTATAAGCTTTAGACAAAGTATACTGTATATTGTGAGAAAGGTAGACTCTGACTATAAAAAATAGCTATGACATAAAAGGCTAAAATAAAAATAAATGGTGAAATACTAAAAGCTTCTCCTCTGAGTTTAGGAAGAAGAAAAAGGATGTCTGCTTTCACCAATTCTATTCAACCTTATACTGCAAGTTCCAATTGGTACTATAAAGAGAGGAAAATAAGTAAAAGGTATACATATTGGAAAGGAAAAATTAACTTTATTCCCAGATGGCAGGTTTGTATATAGAGTAAATGCAAATGAATCCAGAAAAAAATTGCAAATAATAAATTTAGCATCACTATATAAAATTTAATACATAAAATTCAATTATATTTCCATATACTAGGAACCAATAATTAAATAATAAAATATTCCTCACAACAGCATTACAAATTTTATCAGGGAAAAATATATATAAACCAGAAAATGCTTAAACCTCTGTGCTTCAAACTATGGAACATTGAAAAGGCAACATCCTGAAAGAATGAAGACTTTGCAAATGACATATCTGATAAAGGGTTAGTGTCCAAAATATATGAAGAACTGGTACATCCCAACACCCCAAAAAACCCCAAATAACCCAATTAAAAAATGGGCAGAAGTAATGAACAGACCATTCTCCAAAGAAGACATACAGATAACAGACACATGAAAAGATGCTCAACATCACTCATCACCAGGGAAATGGAAATCAAAACTACAATGAGATATCACCCCACACCTGTCAGAATGGCTAAAATAAAAAACACAAGAAACAAGTGTTGCCAAGGATTTGGAGAAAAAGGAACCCTCTTGTACTGTTGGTGGGATTGCAAACTGTTGCAGCCACTGTGGAAAACAGTATGGAAGTTTCTCAAAAAGTTAAAAATAGAACTACTGTATAATTCAGCAATCACTCTACTGCTTATTTACCAAAAGAATACATGAGCACTAATTCAAAAAGATACATACACCCTGTTTATAGCAGCATTATTTAAAATAGCCAAGCTATGGAAGCAGCCTAAGCGCCCATTGATTAATGAATGAATATAGAAGAAGTGGTGTGTATGAATGTTTCTATAATGGAATATTATTCATCCACAGAAAAGAATGAAATCTTTCCATTTGCAACAATATGCATGGAGCTACAGAGTATAATGTTTAGTGAAATAAGCCAGTGAGAAAAAGACAAATACCATTTGATCTCACTCTTATGTGGAATTTAAGAAACAAAACAAAGAACCAAAGGAGAAAAAAAGAGTCAAACCAAGAAACAGCCTCTTAACTATAAAGAACAAACTGATGGTTACTAGAAGAGAGGTAGGTAAGAGGATGGGGGACGGTGGGGGATGGGGATTAAAGAGTACATTTATCATGATAAAAAACAAAACAATACTATAGAACATTGTTGAAATAATTAATAAAGACAAAACTGGAGAGTTTAGACTATGTCCATGAATTGATAGATACAAAATCATTATATTTTTTTCCAAAACTCTTCTAAAGATTTAATATAACCTCATTCCAAGTGTTGGCAGACGTTGACAATGCAAAATTAAATATCAAATATCAGGATATAATAATTAAAGCAGAATGATCATTGGTACAAAAAGAGAAAATAAATTGTTCAGACAGATTGGAGTCCAGAAAAATAACCACACACCTGATTTTCAACAAAGACACCATTTAAATATGATGGAGAAATGATTTTTCCCCTAAAATGATGCTGGATCACATATATTCACATGAAAAAAAATTTAACTTGTCCCTTAGATCACTTTATACTAAGAAAACTGAAAACCTGTATGTGGAAACTAAAACAAAAAAGCTTCCTGGATAACTCACAAGAAAATAACTCTGTGATCTTGGGGTAGGCAATGATTTCTTACACTCAACACAAAAAAAATACTAACCATAGAAGAAAAAAAATATATTAAGTTAAAAGAAAAAAAAAGTTTGGCCATTAAAATATGACACTAATGAAGTGAGTAGTCAAACTACAGACAGAATGAAGATAATATAGATGTAAAAGGAATGGATGGAAGAAAGAATAGTTAAATGGATAGAAACCAATATTGAGATACGGATACATAACTGTGATATGTTATATATATGAATATATGTTACATATATGATAAAGAACACATATGTGTGATAAAGAATAAACGCACTAATATGTTTCTCAAACTTTCAAAGGAATAACACAAAGACAAACAAAAACAAAAACATTAATAGATTGAATAGACCAAAAGACTCTCCAAATGGCAAATAATACATGAAATACATATAACATCATTCGTTTTCCAAAAAAAAAATTTAAATTAAAACCACTAGATTTCCAGCAGAACAGCAAAAGGAAAACCAAAGACTGATAAAACCAAATGTTGGTAAATTGGAGGACCTCTCTCATACATTGCAGAAGGGAGTGTAAATTGAAACTGCTCCTTTGGAAAATTGTTTGACACTATACACTAAACTCAAATATTTTTCTAGCTTATGAGTCAGTTTCCAATTCTAGGAATAGATGAAGAAAAAATATATATATATATATACCAATATACCAAATATACCAAAAGACATGTATAAACACATGTATACAAGTTTATCATTTTTGTTAAAATATAATTGGTATATCATACTATTAGTTTTGAGTGTAATAATTTGATGTTTGTATAGAAAAGTTATCACAGTAAATCTAGTTTTTTTGTTTGCGTTTTTACAGAGACAGAGAGAGTACAAGTAGGCAGAGTGGCTGGCAGAGGGAGAGGGAGAAACAGGCTCCCCTCTGAGCTCCATGCCAGGACCCCCAGGATCAGGACCCCAGCCGAAGGGAGATGCCTAACCAATTGAGTCACACAGGCACCCCCCAGAGTAAGTCTAATTAACATTTGTCACCATATGTAGTTATAATATTTTTGTTGTGTTAAGAATTTTTAAGATCTACTCTCAACAATCTTCAAATAGGCAATATCTTTATCCATTTATTCAGCAAGGGACACTTAGGATGTTTTCATGTCTTGGCTAAGGTAAACAATGCTGACATAAATATGGGGGGGGGATCCATATATCTTCCTGAGTTTGCTTTTATTTTCTTTGGATAAATACTCAAAAGTAGAATGGCTGGATCAAAAGGTAGTTATATATATATATATTTAAGATTTTTTATTTATTTGAGAGAGAAAGAGTGAGAGAGATAAAGCACAAGTCAGGGGTAGGGGCAAAGAGAGAAGCAGGCTCCCCACTGAGCAGGGAGCCCCCATGCTGGACTTGATCCCAGGACTCTGGGATCATTACCTGAGCTGAAGAGAGATGCTCAACTGACTGTGCCACCGGGTGCCCCAAAAGGTAGTTTTATTTTTAATTTTGTGAGGCATTTTCATCTTGTTTTCCATAATAGCAGCAACAATTTTCATTCCCAACAGTGCATAACGTTTCCCTTCTCACCACATGCTCACCCACATTTGTTATTTCTTGTCTTTTTGATAACAGCCATTGTAAAAAAAAAAAAGTGTGATGTGATATCTCATTGTGGTTTTTATTTGCATTTCTCTGAGTATTAGTGACGTTGAGCATCTATTCATGTACTCGTCCATTTGTATATCTTCTTTGGAAAAATGTCTATTCAGATCCTCTTCCCATTTTAAAATCATTTTTTTGTTGAGTTGTATTTGGTATACATTTTTCTGTGTATATTATGGATATTAACCCCTATTGGACATATGATTTGCAAATATTTACTTTCTTCCAGTAGCTTGTTTTTTCACTTTGTTGATGTTGTCCTTTGCTATGTAAAAACTTTTAGGCTTGATGTAGTCTCACTTATTTAGTTTTGTTTTTCTTGCCTTTGCTTTTGGTGTGAAAGTCAAAACCCATCACCAAGACCAATACCAAAGAGCCTATATTTTCTTTTAGGAGCTTTTTGCTTTCAGGTCTTATATTCAAGTCTTTAATTGATTTTGAGTTAACTTTTGTGTATGATGTAACATAGAGGATACATTTCATTCTTTTGCATGTGGCTGTCCAGTTTTCCCATTTAACATTCATTTTTGTAATCCATGAGTATGAAATATCTTTCTGTTTATTTGTGTCTTCCTTAAGTTTTGTTTGTTAATGCCTTATAGTTTTCAGTGTATGGTCCTGCACCTCCTTTGTTAAATATATTCCTAGCTCTTTTGTTCATTTTGATGCAATTGCAAATGGGATAGTTTTTTAATTTCTCTTCCTAATAGTTCATTATTAGTGTATATAAATGCAACAGATTTTTATATATTGATTTTATATCCTGCAACTTTAGTAAAGTCAATGATTAGTTCTAACAGTTTTTGGATAGAGTCTTGGGAGTTTCTATATATAGCATCATATCACCTGTAAATACTGACAATTTTACTTCCTTTTTTATCCCCCCCCCAATCCGAATGCCTTCTATTTATGTCTTAATGTCTTAGCTCATGCCTAATTGCATGGGCTTGGCCTTCTAATACCATGTTGAATACAAGTAATTAGAATGAGCATCTTTGTCTTGTTCCTAATCTTAGAGGAAAACTGTTCAGTTTTTCACCATTGAGTATATTATCTGTGGGCTTTTCATGTATGACCTTAATTATCTTGAAGTGCTTTCTCTCTATACCCCTTTTATTGAGAGTTGTTATCAAAAAAAGATGTTGAATGTTGTCAAATGATTTTTATGCTTCTATTGAGATGATAATATGATTTTTATCCTTCGTTTTGTTAATGTGGTGTATCACCTTGCTTGATATGTGAATGTTGAACCATCCTTGCATCCCTAGAATAAGATTCACTTCATCATACCATATAATCCGCTAAATATATTGTTGAATTAAGTTTGTTAAAATTTTGTTGAGGATTCTTGCATGTATGTTTATCATGGATATTGGTCTATAATTTTCTTTTTTTTGTGGGGTCCTTTTTCGGTTTTGGTTTCAGGATAATGCTGGCCTCATAAAATGAGTTTGGAAGTATGCTATTATTTTTGAAAATATTGAGAAGAACTGGTATAAATCTTACTTTGAATCTTTAGTAGAATTCACCAGTAAAGTCTTGGTCCTGACTTCTGTTCGTTGGAAGGTTTTTGATTACTGATTCAATCTCCTTACTAATAATCAGTCTGTTCAGATTTTCTATTTCTTCAAGATTCAGTCTTGTTAGGTAGGTTGCATAGGAATTTATCCATTTCTTCCAGGTTGTTAAATTTGTTGGAGTATAATTGTTCACAGTAGTCTCTTTCTAAAAAGTTTTAATTTCAATTTCAATTAGTTAACATACAGAGTAATATTAGTTTCAGGTATACAAATAGTGATTCAAATTTCCATACAACACCCAGTGCTCATCACAAGAGCACTCGTTAATGATCTTTTATATTTCTGTGATATTAGTGGTAAAGTCTAATTCATTTCGGATTTTGTGTGAGTCCTTTTTCTTTTTCTTGATGGGTTTATCAAAAGATTTCTTAATTTTGTTTATCTTTTCAAAGAATAAGATCTTAGTTTTGTAGAACATTTATATTGTCTTCTTGGTCTCTATCCACTATGATCTTTTATTTCTTTCTTTCTACTAACTTTGGGCTTATTCTTTTTCTAGTTCTTGAGGAGTAAAGTTAGGTGATTTATTGGAGATTTTTCTTGTTTTGTGAGGTAGGTATTTATGACTCTGAACACTTTGTTTTTAGAACTGCTTTGGCTGTATCCCATAAGTTTTAGTATGATGCATGTCCATTTTTATTTATGTCAAAGTATTTTTTTCTCTTGATTTTTTTCTTTGACCCATAAGTTGTCTAGTAGCATGTTCTTTTTTGTTTATTTGTTTGTTTTTGTTTTTTAATATCCCCATGATAGGGAATTTTCTACTTTTCTTGTAGTTGTTTTCTACTTTCATCCACTGTGGTCATAGAAGATCCTTGATATGATTTCAAATTTCTTAAATCTATTAAGATGTTTTGTGCCCTAAATATGATCTATCCTGGAGAATGTTTTATGTGTACATGAGATGAATGTGTATTCTGTTGTTTTTAGATATATATATATATATATATATATATATATATATATATATATATATATATATATATATATATATATATATATATATATATATATATATATATATATATATATATATATATATATATATATATATATATATATATATATATATATATATATATATATATATATATATATATATATATATATATATATATATATATATATATATATATATATATATATATATATATATATATATATATATATATATATATATATATATATATATATATATATATATATATATATATATATATATATATATATATATATATATATATATATATATATATATATATATATATATATATATATATATATATATATATATATATATATATATATATATATATATATATATATATATATATATATATATATATATATATATATATATATATATATATATATATATATATATATATATATATATATATATATATATATATATATATATATATATATATATATATATATATATATATATATATATATATATATATATAATCACATATATATTCATATATTTAAATATATATTATGTATGCATGTCATATATAATATATATTCATCCATTTATTCATCTGGTCTAACATGTCATTTAAAGCTAATGTTTCCTTATTGATTTTTGATCTGGGTGACCTATCCAGTGATCTAAGTACAGTATTAAGGTCCCCTACTATTATTGTGTTGTCCCTTTTTCTCCCTTTAAGTCTGTGAATATTTGCTTTACATATTCTAGGTTCCCCTATATTAGATGCATAAATAATTACAAATGTTATCATCTTGTTGGATTGATTCCTTTATCATTATGTAATGCCCCTAATTGTCTTTTAGTTACTATCTTTGTATCAAAATCAATTTTGTCTAATATGAATATAGCTATACAAACTTTCTTTTCATTTCCATTTGCATGAAATATCTTATTTCATGTTTTCTCTTCTAGTCTCTGTGTGTCCTTACTTCTGAATATAGATATAGATATATTTAAAATCAGGTCAATCTATGCCTTTTGGATGGAGAATTTAGTCCATTAACATTTAAAGTAATAATCAATACATATGTACTTATTGCCATTTTATTAATTGTTTTCTGGTTGTTTTGTAGTTTCTTTCTTGTTTTTTGTAGTTCCATTCTTCTTTCCTTGCTCTTTTCCTTTGTGTTTTGATAATTTCTTTAGTGGCATGCTTAGATTCCTTTCTTTTCTTTTTTTATCTTTCGTATATCTGCTATAGGTTTTTGCTTTGTGGTTATCATGTAACATATACCATATATGTTGATTGCATATAACTTATAGAGCTTACATATAACTAATATTTATAACAGTCAACTTTAAGTTGATACCATAAGTTGGACTTCATTCTAAAGCTCTACATTTTTACTCTCCCTTGTTACCATTTTTTTTTTAAGATTTATTTATTTATTTTAAGAGAGAGAGTGCCCTCAAGTAGGGGGAAGGGCAGAGAGAGAGGGAAAGAGAGGGTCCCAATGTGGGGTTCAATCCCAGGACCCTAAGATCATGACCTGAGCTAAATTCAAGTGTTGGCTGCCCAACTGACTAAGCCAGGCACCCTACCATTTTTTGGTTTTGATTTCACATTTTATATATTTTTATCTTGTGTATTCCCTTATTAATTACCATAGCTATAATTATGTTTATATTTATAATTTAATCTTCTTATTAGTTTTATAAGTGATTAATCCAGTATCTTTACTATATATTTACCTTTACCAGTGAGATTTATACTTTTCTGTGTTCTTGTTACTAATTATTGCTCTTCTTTTTGGTTTAAAGAAGTCCCTCTAACATTTCTTGTAAGGCTGGCTTTGTGTTGCTGAACTCCTAACAACTTTTGCTTGTCTGAAGCCTTTTCTCATTCAATCTGAATGATAATTTTGCTGGGTTGAGTATTCTTAGTTGTAAGCTTTGTTTTGTTTTATTCTTTCACCACTTTGAATATATTGTGCCACTCCCTCTGGCCTGCAAATTTCTGCTAAAAAATATGCTGATAGACTTGTGGGGGTTCACTTGTTCATAGCATGTTCTCTTTTTTCTTTCTGCTTTTAAGATTCCTTCCTTGTCTTTAAGTTACAAATAACCCAAGAGACACACACCATAACACATTTTAAGTATAATGTGTTATGGTGTGTGTCTCTTGGATTATTATAATGTGTTATGGTGTGTCTCTTGGGTTATTTGTAACTCTCTGGGCTTCCTGAATTTGGATGTCTTCTTCTTCAGCTTACGGAAAATTCTAGCCATTATTTCTTCAATTAGGTTTTCTGCCCCTTTCACTTTCTCTTTTCCTATTCAGACTTTTTAAATGTGAATGTTAGTGTGCTTCATCTTGTCTTGTAAGTCCCTTAAGCTTTATTTATTTATTTATTTATTTATTTATTTATTTATTTATTTTGTTTATTTATTGATTGATGCTCTGATTTAGTGAGTTTCACTGTCTTTTCTTTGAGTTTACTAATTCTTTTTTCTGCTTCATCTAGTCTGCTGTTGAACCCCTTAGAGAATTTTTTTTTTTAATTTAGTTATTGTATTCTTCACCACTGTGACTTCTGTTTGGTACTTTATTTATTTATTTTTTATTTCTTTTTTTAAGTTCTCACAGTGCTCATCCATTATTCTCCTGAATTTGGTGAGCATCTTCATGATTATTACTCTGAACTCTTTATCAGGTAAATTACTTATCTCCATGTTTTTAAGATTTTTTTTTTCTGAGGTTTTCTTCTTTTTCCTACTTTTGGAACCTACTCCTTGATTCTTCATTTTGCTTGGGTGTGTGTCTTAGATTCTATGTGTTAGATAAACACCCACTTCTTCCATTCCTGAAGGAGTAATGTAGTATAGGAGATAAACCTCATGGTTAAATCTTGCCTTTGCTCTTGGTTGTCTTTTAAACCTTTGTGATTGCCTGAACAGTCTGTTTTACTTTAATGGTTCCCAGTGGTTGTGGATGTGCCAAGACTATTAGTATCCCAACCTGTCAGTGTCTCAGTCAGCACCTAGATTCAGGCTGATGAAAAGTCAGATCCTCAGGGAGCAACTTTTAAACTACGCAAATGCATACATTCCTGTGGGACCACTAGTGTAAACCCCCTGGCCACCACAGTCAGGCAATCTGGAAGTGTCTCCTAGGTGTCAGTCACAAAAAATGGGGCTCTAGATTGAGTGTATATGCTTCTTTCTGAGAGAGATTTATGAACTGAGCTACGTCAAAAGAGAGTGCCGCAATGATATTCACTTGTCTGTCTTCCTTGAGAGCATCTCCATAGGCCTGTATATGTGTGCCAAACCTGAAGCCTACTTCTAAGGCTGAAGTTGCAGAATAAGCAAATAGGCCTCTTTCACAGAAAGACTAAGGTTGTGTTCTAATCTGCTGTCTGTGCAGTGCCCTGGGGATATTAGCCTGCTAAGAACTCTCTCCTCAGTTGTTTCAGTACCGTGGGACCCCAGAACACAAGCTCTCTTGTCCATCAGAGCTAAGTGATCAAGGGCAGCACTTAGGTCGAATCTGCACAAACCGTGGCATTCAGATGTAAAAACGAGGGCACCGGATGTATGTAAAATCTCCCCTCTGAGAGATACTGTCACTTAAAGATATAGCAGAGGGAAAGTGTATAGATGGTACTAATCGGAAGTAAGAAAAAAAATAAAAGATGCTGCTCATTGGTTGGATTGAGGCAGAAGGAGAACATTAAGAAGGTTTTGGCTAGCCAGCAGGCTCCTTGATGTGTGTTAAATTAGATGCTTGCCCTCAGGCTGATGCTTTAAGATTAGAAATAGGCTCTTTCAAATAAATTCTGGTGCTCTTTTTATTGGCTGCCTCTGTGCTGAGCCTTCGGACAAGTAAGTCTGCATATAAGCCCTCAAAGAGCCATTTCTCAGTTTACTATATAGCCTTGGTATCTTGTATGTAAGCCCTATTGTTTTTCAAAACTAAATATTTTTGAGTCTCGTCTCTTAAGTGCAGGTCTTGAAAGTTGGGTACTTGCTGTGGCATACAACCCTTTTGTTTCTCAGGGTGAAAATTTATTAGCTACAGTCCAATTTTCATATTCATTTTTTTCTGCATTATTTTTAATCCATTCATTTCCAAAGTAACTTATGACAATACCTTTCCCTCTATCTTCTTTGGTAAAGTTGTTTCATATACTTGTAATACCATTACATTATTTTGTTACAGTTGGCATTCCATCCTGCTACCACAATGATCTAAATGATTTTTTTTAAAATAATACATTCAGATTAGCTCTGTGTGCTATAGAGTTCTATGTTGTTGTTGTTGTTGTTTACAAGCACAGTGTCATGTATTCACCTTTATTATGAAGAATAGTTTTATTGCCAAAAAAACCCCAAAACCCCAAAACCAACCAACAAACACACCAAAAAAACCCTTCTGTACTTCAACTATTCAAACCTTACCCTCTCCCTTAGAATACTTAGCAACATCTTAATTTTTAGTGTATTTATAGGCTGCCTTTTCAGGGATGTCATAAAATTTGAATCATATAGAATGTAGCCTTTCAGATGGGCTTCTTTTATTTAGCAATATACACTAAAATTTCATTTTATAAATATTGAATTATTTAATCTATACCTCAAAAATCTATATATTTAATTTTTGATTCCTTTAATAAGAGATTTATAGTTTTCTGCATAAAGATTCCATATACATTTTGTTAGATTTGTAGCAGATTTTACATTTCTTGATATTATTGTAAATGGTAGTATACTTTATATTTCAAATTCCAATTGTTCATTGCTGGCATGTAGGAAAACAACTTCTGTATATAATCTGTGATTTTGCTATAATCATAGGTTTCAGGGTTGTTTCTATTAATTTCTAATTTTCCAGTACACAACCATACCATTTGTGCACAAAATCATTTCATTTCTTCTTTCCAATCTGTATAATTTTGTTTTATTTTATTGTTTTATTTTTCTAGCTACAAATTCCAGGACGATGTTGAATAGGAGTTTTGAGAGAGGATATATTTGCCTTGTTCCTAACCTTAGGGGAAAAGTGTCCCAATCCCACCATTATGATGTTACCTATAGGGTTTTGTAGATGTTCTTTATGAAATTAAGGAAGTTCATCTCTATTCCTAGTCCTTGAGATTTTTTCTCATGAATGAATGTTGATATGATCATATGATTTTTCGTGTTTTCTTTTTGATGTGGTAGATTACATTGATTTTTTAAAGATTTTATATATGTATTTATTTGAGAGAGAGAGCAGGGGGAAGGGGCAGAGGGGGAGGGAGAGAGAATCTTGAGCAGACTCTTCACTGGGCATGGATCCTGATGAGGGGCTCAATCTCACAACCCTGAGATCATGACTTGAGCTGAAATCAAGAGTTGAATACTTAACCAACTGAGTCACCCAGGTGTCCCAATTACATTGATTTTTAATGTTGAATCAGACTTGCACACTTGCAATACACATTAATTGGTGATGATGTATAATTCTTATACATTTTTGTTTTATTTGCTATTATTTTGTTGATTTTTTTGCATATATGTTTATGAGCAGTACTGCTCTATAGTTCTTCATCTTGTAATATCCTTATCTGTTTTCAGTATTAAGGTGATGCTCTGGGGGTGCTTGAGTGGCTCAGTTGGTTAAGCATTCAACTCTTGATTTCAGCTCAGGTGCAATCCCTATCAAAATACCATCAACATTTTTTTCACAGAGCTGGAACAAACAATTCTAAAATTTGTATGGAACCAGAAAAGACCCTGAATCACCAAGGAAATGTTGAAAAAGAAAACCAAAGCTGAAGGCATCTCAATGCCTGACTTGAAGCTATATTACAAAGCTGTGATCATCAAGATAGCATGGTATTGGCACAAAAACAGACATATAGACTAGTGGAACAGAATAGAGACCCTCAACTCTATGTTCAATTAAACTTCAACAAATCAGGAAAGACTATCCAATGGAAAAAAGACAGTCTCATCAACAGGTGGTGCTGGGAGAATTGGACATCCAGATGCAGAAGAATGAAACTCAACCATTCTCTTACACCATACACAAACATAAATTCACAACAGATGAAAGACCTCAATGTGAGACAGGAATCCATCAAAAACCCTAGAGGAGAACATAAGCAGTAACCTCTTCAACATTGGCCACAGCAACTTCTTTCATGACACGTCTCCAAAGGCAAGGGAAACAAAAGCAAAATGAACTTTTGGGACTTCATCAAGAAAAAACGCTTCTGCACAGCAAAGGAAACAGTCAACAAAACTAAGAGGCAACCCATGGAATAGGAGAAGATATTTGCAAATGACATATCAGATAAAGGGCTGGTATCCAAAATCCATAAAGAACTTCTCAAACTCAACACCCAAAAAACAAATAATCCAGTCAAAAAAATGGACAGAAGACATGAACAGACACTTCTCCAAAGAAGACATATAAATGGCTAAAAGGCACATGAAAAAATGTTCAATGTCATTATTCATCAGGGAAATTCATATCAAAACCACATTGAGATACCACCTTACACCAGTTAGAATGCAAAAATTAGCAAGGCAGGATACAACAAATGTTGGAGAGGATGTGGGAAAAGGGGAATCCTCTTACACTGTTGGTGGGAATGTAAGTTGGTACAGCTACTTTAGAAAACAGTATGGAGGTTCCTCAAAAAGTTAAAAATAGAGGTACCTATGACCCAGCAATTGCACAACTGGGTATTTACCCCAGAGATACAGATGTAGTGAAAACAAAGGGCACATGCACCCCAATGTTCATAGTAGTAATGTCCATAATAGCCAAACTGTGGAAGGAACCAAGATGCCCTTCAACAGATGAACGGATAAAGATGTGGTCCATATATACAATGGAATGTTACTCAGCCATCAGAAACGATGAATACCCATCATTTACATTGACATGGATGAAACTGGAGGGGATTATGCTAAGTGAAATAAGTCAAGCAGAGAAAGACAATTATCATATGGTTTCACTCATATGTGGAACATAAGGAATATCATGGAGGACCATAGGGGAAGGGAGGGAAAACTGAAGGGGGAGAAATTAGAGATGGAGACAAACCATGAGAGTCTATGGACTCTGGGTAACAATCTGAGAGTTTCAGAGGGGAGGGGGTGGGGGGATGGGGTAGCTGGGTGATGGATATTGAGGAGGGCACATGTTGCAATGAGCACTAGGTTTATATGCAACTAATGAATCATTGAACAGTACATCAAAAACTAATGTTTTACTATACAGTGGGTAACTGAACATAGAAAAAAAAAAAAGAATAGACCACCCCCTCAAAAAAAATGCTCATTACTTCCAAAAAAAAAAAAAAGTGTGTGTCCTCAGCTCAGGTCATGATTCGAGGCTCCTGGGATCAAGCCCTGCATCAAGCTCCCTGCTCAGTGTAAAGTCTGCTTCTCCATATGCCCCTCCCCCTGCTCACATCCTCTCTCTTTCAAATAAATTTTAAAAATCTAGTATTAAAGGTGTTTCTGGCCTCATAAAATAGGTTAGAAAATTCTCCTTGCCCTTCTGTTTTCTGAAAACAATCTTGGAGTACTGGTATAATTTCTTAAAAATTGGAAACAAACTGTAAGGTCATTTTGTCTGATGCTTTATTTGGGGGAAGGTTATTAATTAGGAATTTTATAACTTTAATACAGATTTATTATAATTATCTACTTATCTTTTAAGTTTTTTTTCTTTTAGTGTCTTTTAAGAAATTTGTCCATTTTATTTAAGTTTTCAAATATGTGGTCATGGAGTTGTTCACAGTATTTCTTTATTATAATTTCAATATCCACAGGATAAGTAGTCATGACTTCTCTTTCTGAAATCCATAAATTTTGCTCTTTTTTTTTTCTTGTTTAGTCAACTGTAATTATACCAATTTTATTGATCTTGGTAAAGAACCAGCTTTTGGGTTTGTTGAGTTTTTGCTACTGTTTTCCTGTTTTCAATATTACTGATTTCTGCTCTAATTTTTCTTATTCAGTTTTCTTCTGTTTTCAGCTTAAATAGCTTTTATTTTTTCTAGTTTCTCAAAGTGTAACATTTGATTAGTGACTTTAAATTTTTCTTTTATTCTAGTCTGTGGATTTAATGGTATAAAATTTCCTGTAATTACTGCTTTTGCTTACATAATTTTGACAAGTGAAGTAAAAGTGCAATGAGGATACGTAAAGGTGAAAGAATTTGTTGACAGACATTGTGCATAAATGAAATTTCATAGGAACTTTTGTAAATAGGAAGAAAATTATACCAGATTGAAACTTATATCCATGGAAAAAATTTAAAAATGATGGAAATAGAAAACATGTGGATAAGTATAAAGGTTCTATTTCAATATATAAAACATGTTTAACTTCTTAACACTAGACTAATAATAATCAATTACAAAATTAAAACAAGTAGAAGTAAAGTATAAAAGAGTACAAATGATCTGTGAAATAAAAAAAAAAGTTATACTGTTTTATTATTTAACCATGTACAGAACACCCCATACCCCAATCACTTATGTGTGGCCATGCTTCTGCCCTCATCACGGGCAGGTTTTTTCTTCAGCTACAAAGAGATGGGCAGGTGAAGTATTCTAACACCAATGCATGCCATTTTCCTGGTCTATCTAAGTTGTATTTGCAGTATTTGGTTCCAATCTCTCACCATATAAAGATTTAATTGGAACCCATTTTCTTATAAACAGTGGGGATCCCTTCCTTCCCTTAGCTTTCCATAAGCAACTTTCTGTAGAGCTTCCACCTGTACTTCTTATGTTATCGATTTTGAGTCTATAGGGACTTCTTTTTTTAACACAGATACATATTTATTATTTCCACATTGATCTAGAATATCTTTAGTTGGGAAAAAACAATATTTTTTAGATTCAATGTCTTAGAATATCTATATTAATTTTAATTTAAAAATATGTATTTGTTTCAGTTTCTCCATTTTATGAAAACATTTTTGTTTTCAACACAAAAATTTAAAAGAGAAGCAAGTTGCCAACTTACACATCTGTTATGTATCTTAACTTAATTCCAAATTTTTACATCAGTTTTGAGTAGAATAATCTTTAATTCATTCACCAAGTAACTTGTTTAAAATTTTTTATTACATATCCAGAATTAGGATATTGAATAAGAGGAAATACAGTGATAATAACATTTGAATAGGGAGTTTTCCTTCTCAAATATTTAACCCGTTATATTTGCTGTATGGAGTGAATGCAACAATATTATTTCTCAGCTTTTCAAATTCATTCATGTTACTCATTTGTATGCTCATTAATTATGGAAGGAAACTATACTTCTTTTTAGGTCTCAATATAACTTGTGAAGAATCTTTTGTGATATGATCTAATTTCCAATTAGAGACAAAATTAAAATTGCCTAAAAGGTTTACAATTTCTTTGAAAATAGTAAAGACAATCCAAAGCATTAATATATTCTCTGATGTACTCATTAGGAGTGAGGACATTGATTAAAATGATGGTCATATCATTTATTAGTCCTCATTCAATAAGATATAGTTTATCTTTATCTTAAGGAAATTTAATTATAAATAAAAAGGATTTGTATAATCCCACAATAATAGCATTATTGAACACAAACATTGACTTTCATGAACTTTATATCCTAATCCATGGGGCACCTGGGTGGCTCAGTCAGTTAAGTTCTGTCTTTGGCTCGGGTCATGATCCTGGGGTCCTGGGATCAAGCCCCTCATCGGGCTCCCTGCTCAATGGGGAGCCTGGTTCTCCATCTTTCTCTCCCCCTGCTTGTGTTCTTTCTCTCTCTCTGTCAAATAAATAAATAAAATATTTTAAAATAAAAATAAATAAATCCTAATCCATAATTGGAATATTTACATGTATTGCATATGTGTCTGTCCATTAGTTTACCTATGGAGCAATATATATACCCAGTGGTACAGTATATTAGATGTATATTATGCATATTGTATGCATATATGTGTATTAGTGTACATATACTCATTAGTATGAATGTAGATATATACATATCCACATATATTTTGTGTATCTGTATAGAGTATATATATATTTACATATAATGAGTATGGATATAAAATCAATATGCCTTTATACTTGTAACCTGTCACATCAGTTATCTCAACTGTATGAACCTCCTTCATTCCCATCACTAGTCCCTTGGCTTGGTTTTCATATCTATTCCTCAACGCACTCTAAGAAAATTATTGCCTGTCAAGCCTTCATGACCATCTCTCTCTGATTAAGGAATTCCTTTTAGATATTCTAATATCTCCCTATACTTAAGTATATCTGAGGACCAACAGCTATAATAGACTTCAGTATTAATTGTCTATCCCATCTTCTAGAGAAGCATATTTCAAATATCATAGAACTGACAGTCCTCTTCTGTATCTCTATTTGCCCATCATCTAGAACGATTCTCAAAATTTAAGGCACATACAAAACACCTGGTGCCTTGTTAAAATGGAGATACTGATTTAGTGTGAAATGTTGCTTGAAATCCTCTACGTATAACACACTTTCAACTGATGGTGATGCTCATGCTGATAATCTGTGGCCCATACTTTGAGAAATAAGACTCTGAATTTGTGCTGACAGTGACTGCAATGTTCCAACTTTTCTCATAAGAATCATACAAGGTAGGTTTTACTGTTTATAAATATTCGAATGGTTCAGAGAGGTATATTATTGCACAGAACAAAGTCTAGGAAATGTCAGATTTATTATTCATCCTTAGCTTTTTAATGTATTTAATGTATTATGTTATTGCTACACCTGCCTATTCACTCCTTCTAACGAATTTTTTAGACAAATTTTTCAAAGAATAAAGTATCTATGTGTTATATGTATTTATGTATTGCTTTACCTTTCTACATGCCTAAGTTTTATCATTTATATAATTTTATAATAATAATCATCTTATTACATTGTAATGGTATGAGGATTAAGGTTGATAGACTTTGTAAAATATAGCAAAATTTCCAGAATGGTATGTATTTAATAACTGTGTGGCCTACTGACAGAAAAATGGGTCAGAATCCATAGGTAGTTTCTAATGAGAGGAACAAAATACAGTGCAATTGAAATTTTATTTTGTTTTTCTTCCAGGCAAATAGTAAGTGGCATATGAGATAATGAGATATGGTTCTCTTCATACTTATTGTGCAGTTTCCTTTAAATAGGTATGTAAGACATATCAAAGAATGGTGATTTATATATGGAAAACAGTGCTCTCTATTCACTAAAGAATTCAAAACATGTTGGTTAATATAAGATATATACAGACATAGATATATTTAGAGATATATAGATACTTTAAAATATCATGAAACCCAAAATAATTTATAATTAATTAATAAACTTGAATATTCAATAAATTATGACAGTTTTCTCATTTCCAAAGTGGAAAAACTTGAACAATAGAAACTCTTGTTCATTGCTGCTAGGTACGCAAAATGGTACAACAGGCAGTTATTGGAGAAAATTGCAGAGTAGGAGGACCCTGAGCTCAACCTGTCCCACATTTTCCACTAGATAATGTCTGCATCCAAGTCAATAAAACAGAGAGTAATATGAAGACTGGCAGGAAAATAAACAAACAACAAACAACAACAACAAAACTTCACAACTAAATAGGCAGAATAAGCTACAACAAAAGGTTAGGAAGGTCAGAATGGTGAGGGAGGCTGTCTACAGAAGGGAGGGAGCTGCACATGCAGAGAGGGCAGAGAAATGGGCCCTCACACCAGGGAGTTCACACAAGGAAGACTAATCCCCTTAACATTTGACTTTAGAAACTGAGGGGCTGAATTCTGTGAGTTTGCAAAATCAGTGGAACTTGCAGCCTGGAGCTTTAAAGTCTGGTGACTCAGCACAAGGTAAACCAGGAGGGTGAGTGATATCCAGGTCAACAGAAACAGCAACCTGCATGGAAAGGCAACATAAAAATGGCAATCTACACACAGCCAGGAACAAATGGAAACAGATCTGTTCATTATGATTTTGGAGTGTGCTGGAGGTCTTCTTCAAAAACTAGGGAGCTGGTGCCATTTTCCTCCTCTGTCCCCCAGCATAAAGACAGAGACACTTGTGGGAATCAGGGCTGCACAGACTCTTGCTATATAAAACATTAACAGTGAGCCAGGCCCATGAGTTCTTCCAAGGACTTACCCACTCCAAGCTTGCTAGCCTCTGCCCTGGGCTCAGGGTAAATTTTGTTAAAGCTGCATGTGCTCCTTGTCTATGCCCCACATAGCCACTGTATGTATAGCTGCCACTGCATATTGCACACATTCACTGCACTGAGCCCCCAGGTGCTGTGGGGCATCTGTCCAGCTGTGCACATAGTTGCCTCATGCACCATGCCCAGCCACACACTCCCAGCTATAGTCAAGAGCCAGGCCAAGCTGCACCCAGCCATTATCACACACTGTGCCCAGACTTATGCCCCAGCTGCTCTGGCATGCAGACCCCAGATGCCACAGTGCTTCAGGGGATCTGGCATAAGACTATTGGTAAGGTACAAATATTGCTAACACCACTGCCCTGCTCCCAAGTTCCCCAGTAGGCATGCCCTGCTCAGAGCTGGCCTGCCTGGGCCCCACTAATGACACAGAGTGCAAGCACAACCCAAAACAAGCAAAGACTTAGTGCAGATGATTACAATGAAAGGAAAACTGACTCAGACACAACAGCAGGTCATAAGGAATACACTTGCTCTCCTGAAATGCCGAGTTCTGGTGAAAGGAGACAGGGCACTCCAGGGCACTCCAGGACCTCTTCTTCATAAAGTCACTACTTTTAAGAGCAGAAGACACAGCTGGCTTCCTTAATATACAGAAATGGACACAGAGAAGCAAACAAAACAAGGAAAGAGAAATTTATCCCAAATGAGACAACAGGAAAAGGCCATAGCCAGAGATCTAAGCAAAACAGGTGTAAGTAACATGCCTGATAAAGAATTTAAAGCAATGATCATAAAGATACTCACAGAACTTGCAAAAAGAGGGGGCAACATAAAGATACTCACTGAACTTGCAAAAAGAGGGGGCAACATGAGTGAAAGGAAACCTTAACATAGAGATAAGGAATAACATAGCAGAGATAAAGGGCACAATAAATGAAATGAGAAACATGCTTGATGGAATGAATAGCAGGATGGAAGAAGCAGAGGAACAAAATCGTGAACTAGAAGACAGAGTGATGGAAAGTAATCAAGCTAAACAAAAGAGAGAAAAGAATTGTGCAGGAGAATAGACTTTGAAAACTTTTAGTGATGCCATAAAAATAGTAACAGTCATATTTATAGGAGTCCCAGAAGAATAGAGAAAAGGGGGCAGAAAATTTATTTGAAGAGATAATAGCTGAAAACTTCCCTAATCTGGGGAAGAAAACAGTTATCCAGATCCAGGAGGCACAGAGAACCCACAACAAGATCAACAAAAGCAGACCCATACCAAAACATTTTGTAATTAAATTTGTAAAATACAGTGATAGAAGAAGAAGAAAAAAATTAAAGCAACAAGACAAAAGAAGTCATTGCCTTACAAGGGAAAACCCATAAGTCTAGCAAGAGATTTTTAAGCAGAAAGTTTACAAAGCAGAAGGGAGTGGCATGATATATTCCAAATGCTGAATGAGAAAAATCTACAGCCAAGAATCTTCTCTCCAGCAAAGCTATCATCCAGAATAGAAGGAGAGATAAAGAGTCTCCCAGACAAGGGCACCTAGGTGGCTCAGTCGCTTAAGCATTTGACTCTTGGTTTCAGCTCAGTGTGTGATCGCAGGGTCATGAGGTCAAGCCATGCATTGGGCTCCATGCTCAGCACAGAGTCTGCTTGAAATTCTTTCCATCTCCCTCTCCCCGCCCTTTACTCTCCTTCCACCCACTCCCCGGGTGAGCTCTCTCTCCTCTTTCTCTCTCTCTCAAATAAATGAATAAATTAAATATTTTTGAAAAAGTTTCCCAAACAAAAACTAAAGGAGTTCATGACCCTAAATCAGCTCTACAGGAAACATTAAAAGGGACATTTTGAGGGGAAAGGAGAGACCAAAAGTGACAGCAGAGAGGTAGGAAACACAAAAGCAGTAAAAAATAAATATTTCTGTAAAAAGTCAGTCAAAGAACTAACAAAGTAAGGAATATAACAACATATACCTGAAACATGGGGAGGAGAGGAGAAAAGAATGGCTTCAAACTTAAGTGACCATCTACTTAATGTACATCACTATATGCAGAAGAGATTATATACAAACCTAATGGTAAGCATATATCAGAAACCACTAATTTGCAAAGAATAATGAGAAAAACATCCAGACATATCACTAAAGAAAATCAGCAAAACATGAGAAAGACAATAAAGGATCAGAGAAAATCTTTAGGAACAACCATAAAACAAGCTAAAAAAAAGATGTCAATAAATATTTATCCATCAAAGTTACTTTAAATGTAAATGGACTACATGTTCCAATCAAAAGATGTAGGGAAACACAATGGGAAACAAACAAAGAAGACCCATCTCTCTGCTGCCTATAGGAGATCCATTTTAGACTTAACGACACCTGCAGATTGAAAGTAAGAGGATGGAGAAACATCTATCACACAAATGGATGTCTAAAGAAAGCTGAAGTAGCAATACTTATATCAGACAAAGTAGATTTTAAAATAAATACTGTAATAATAGACAAAGAAAGACATGACATAATAATAGGGGATAATCCAACAAGAAGATATAACAATGGTAAATATATATGTACCCTTCATAGGAGCACCCAAATGCATAAAATAATGACAAACATAAAGGAATAATACAATAAATAGTAATTTATATAATAAATTATATATATAATAAATTTTATAATAAATATAATAAATAATAATACAATAAATAGTAGGGTAATATAACACTACACTTAAATCAATGGACAGATCATCTAAACAACAAGGAAACAATGGTTTTGAATGATACACTAGACTAGATGGAGTTAACAGATGTATTCAGAATATCCCATCCTAAAACAGCAGAATACAAATTCTTTTAAAGTGCACACAGAGCACTCTCTACAGTAGATCATATATTAGCCCACAAAACAAGCCTCAACAAATTCAAGATGATCAAAATCATAGCATGCATATTTTCTAACCACAATGCTATGAAACTAGAAGTAAAACACAGGAAAAAATCTGGAAGCAACACAAATTACATGGAGATTAAACAAAATGCTACTAAACAGTGAATAGGTCAACCAGGAAATCAAAGATGAAATTGAAAAGTACATGGAAACAAATGAAAATGAAAACACAATGATCAAAACCTCTGGGATGCTACAAAAGCTGTTCTAAGAAGGGAGTTTATAGCAAGTCAAGCCTACCTCAAGAAGCAAGAAAAGTCTCAAATAACCTAACCTTGTACATAGAGGATCTAGAAAAAGAACAAACAAAGCTTAAAACAACCAGAAGGAAGGAAATATAAAAATTAGAGCATAAATAAATGATATGGAAACCAAATGGACACCAGAACAGATCAATGAAACCTGGAGCTGGTTCTTTGGGGAAAAAAAAATCAGTAAAACTGATAAACCTATAGCCAGACTTACTAAGAAAAAAAGGGAAAAGACTCAAATAAATAAAATCACAAATGAGAGAGGAGAAATAACAAATAACACCATAGAAATACAACAATCCTAGGAGAATTTTGTAAGATTTATTTATTTGGAAGAGAGAGAGTGAGCCAGTGGGGGGAGGGACAAAGGGAGAGAATCTCAAGCAGACTCCTCACTGAGCCAGGAGCCTGACACAGGGCTCAACCCCAGGACCCTGAGATCATGACCTGAGCTGAAACCAAGAGTAGGATGCTTAACTGACTGAACCATGGAGGTGCCCCTTATAGGAGAATGCTGTGAAAAACTGTATGTCAACAAATTGGAAAACCTAGAAGAAATGGATACATTCCTAGAAACAAAAGCTACCAAAAGTGAAACAGGAAGAAAAAATAAATTTGAAGGGGCGCCTGGGTGGCACAGCGGTTAGGCGTCTGCCTTCAGCTCAGGGCGTGGTCCTGGCGTTATGGGATCGAGTCCCACATCAGGCTCTTCCACTATGAGCCTGCTTCTTCCTCTCCCACTCCCCCTGCTTGTGTTCCCTTTCTCGCTGGCTGTCTCTATCTCTGTCGAATAAATAAATAAAATCTTTAAATAAATAAATAAATAAATAAATAAATAAATAAATAAATAAATAAATAAATAAATAAATAAATAAATAAATAAATAAATAAATAAATAAATAAATTTGAAGAGAGCAATAACCAGCAAAGAAATTGAATGAGTAATCAAGAATTTCCCAAAAAACAAATGTCCAGGATCAGATGGCCTCACAGGTGATTTCTACCAAATACTTAAAGAGTTAGTACCTATTTTTCTCAAACTCTTCTGAAAAATAGAGAAGGAAGGAACACTTCCACATTCATTCTATGAGGCCAAGATTACCCTAACACCAAAACCAGATAAAGACACCACTAAAGAAGAGAATTACCAGCCAATATCACTGATAAACATAGATGCAAAAGTCCTCAACAAAATACTAGCAAACCAAATCCAACAATACATTAAAAAAATCATTCCCCACAATCAAGCAGAATTTATTCTTGGATTCCAAGTGTGGTTCAATATTCGCAAATCAATCAATGTGATGCATCACATCCATGAGGAATGATAAAAAACATATGATCATCTCAATAAACACAGAAAAATCATTTGATAGGCTCCAACATTCACTCATGGTAAAAGCTCTCAAAAAAGTAGGGTTAGAGGGAACATACCGCAACCTAATAAAGCTTTTCCCCTGAACTCAGAAACAAGACAAGACTGTACACTTTCACCACTTTTATTCAGCACAGTACTGAAAGTGCTAGCCACAGCAGTCAGGCAAAAACAAACAAATAAACAAGTATCCAAATCAGTAAGAAAGAAGTAAAACTTTCACTATTTGCACGTGACATGATATTATATATAGAAAACCTGAAAGACTCCACCAAAAAAGTGCTAGAACTGATAAATCAATTCACCAAAATTGCAGATACAAGATCAATGTACAGAAATCTTACATTTCTATACATTAATATTGAAGCAGGAGAAAGAAAAATTAAGAAAATAATCACATTCACTAATTGTACACAGAACAGTAAGATACCTATGAATAAACCTAAACAAAGAGTTGAAAGACCTGCACTCTGAAAACTGTAAAATATTGATGAAAGAAATTGAAGATGACACAAAGAAATGGGAAGACATTTCATGTTCATGAATTGGAGCAACAAATATTGTTAAAATATCTACATTACCTCAAGCAATCTACACATTTAATACAATCCCTGTCAAAATACCAACAGCATTTTCTCCAGAACTAGAAGAAACAATCCTAAAATTTGTATGGAACCAGAAAGACCTCAAATAGCCAAAGAAATCTTGAACAAGAAAGGCAAAGCTGGAGGTATCACAATTCCATACTTCAAGTTATATTACAAAGCTGTAGTAATCAAACCAATATGGTACTCACACAAAAGTAGACACATAGATCAATGGAACAGAAGAGAAACCCCAAAAATAAGCCTACAACTATATGGTCAATTAACCTTCAACAAAAGAGGAAAGAATACACAATGGGAAAAGACAGTTTCTTCAACAAATGGTGTGGGAAAACGGGACAGCAACATGCAAAAAATGATACTGGAACTCTTTCTTATACCACACAGAAAAATAAATTCAAAAAGGATTAAAGGCCTAAATGTGAGACCTGACACCATAAAAATCCTAGAAAAGAACACACACAGTAACTTCTTTGACGTCAGCCATAGCAACTTCTTTCTAGATATGTCTCCTGAGGCAAGAGGAACAAAAACAAAAATAAACTATTGGGACTACATCAAAAGAAAAAGTTCTGCACAGTGAAGGAAACAACAAAACTGAAAGGAAACCTACTCAATGGGAGAAGATATTTTCAAAGAACGTATCCGATAAAAGGTTAGTATCCAAAACATATAAAGAACTTTTACATTTGAACACCCAAAAAACAAATAATCCAATTAAAAAATAGGCAGAATACATGAACAGACATTTCTCCAAAGAAGACATCCAGATGGCCAACAGACACATGATAAGATGCTCAATATCACTTATCAGCAGCAAATGCAATGAGCAAATCAAACTACAATGAGATCACTTCGCACCAGTCAGAATAGCTAAAATTAATAACACAAGTAACAACAGGTATTGGAGTATATGGAGAAAAAGGAACCCTCTTGCACTGTTGGTGGGAATGCATACTGGTACAGCCACTGGGGAAAACAGTATAGAGGTTTCTCAAAAAATTAAAAATAGAACTACCTTATGATCCAGCAATTGCACTTAGTGGTATTTACCTAAAGAATATGAGAACTCTAATTCAAAGGGATATGTGCAGCCTGTTGTTTATAAGAGCATTATTTGCAATAGACAGACTATGAATCCATTGATTGATGAATGAATAAAGAAGATATATATATGATAGATAGATATAGATATCTATATATATCTTTTATATCATTTATATATATCTTATATATTTATATATATAAATGGAATATTGACATATATAATGGAATAAAATATATATATATATAGTGGAATATTATTCAGCCATAAAAAGAATGAAATTTTTCCATTTGCAATGACATGGATGGAGCTAGAAAGAATAGTGCTGGGGCGCCTGGGTAGCACAGTCGTTAAGCGTCTGCCTTCGGCTCAGGGCGTGATCCTGGCGTTCCAGGATCGAGTCCCACATCGGGCTCCTCGGCTGGGAGCCTGCTTCTTCCTCTCCCTCTCCCCTGCTGTGTTTCCTCTCTCGTTGGCTGTCTCTCTGTCACATAGGTAAATAAAATCTTTAAAAAAAAAAAAAAGAATAGTGCTAAGTGAAATAAGTCAGAGACAGATAAATACCATATGATTTTGCTTACATAAAGGAATTTAAGAAACAAAACAAACAAGCAAAGGGGAAAAATGAGAGAGACTGTGAGAGAGACAAGAAACAGACTCTCAATTATAGAGAACAAACTGATGATTACCAGAGGGGAGGTGGTGGCGGGACAGGTGAAATAGGTGATGGGGATTAAGGAGTGCACTTGTCCTGATGAGCACCAGGTGATGTATGGACTTGTTGAATTACCATATTGTACACCTGTAAGCAATATAACACTGTATTACTGGAATTAAAAGCTTTAAAAAATCACAAAATATTACAACCATTTGTAAGGCAGTTAGGCAGTTTCTTAGGCAAATATAATCCAGTAAACATGCTCCTTAGCTTTTACCAAAAAGAGTTAAAAACTTATGTTCATACAAAACCTACACACAGATATTTATGGCAGTTTTATTTATAATTTTCAAAACATGGAAGGAACAATGATGACCTTCAGTAAGTGAGTGAGTATATAAACAGTGGTACATCCATATAATAGAATGTTATTCAATAAAAATAAATGATCTATCACATAAGAAGAGCATGTGGAGGAAACTTAAATTCATGTTACTAAGTGAAACAAACCCATTGAAAAGGGTACATACTGTTACTTCAAGTAGATGGCATTCTGGGAAAGTCAAAAGTTTGGAAACAGTAAAAAGATCGGTGGCTGCCAGGGATTAGATGAAGAGAAGGAGAGATGAATAGTTGGAAGACATGAGATTTTTAGAGCAGTGAACATATTGTGTATGGAACTCTAATAATGGACACATGTCATTATACATTTGTTAAAACCCACAGAATGTACAATACCGAGATTGAATCTTAATGCATTCTCTGGAATTTGGGTGGGACTTAGAGTGATAATGATGTGTCACTGTAGGTTCATCAGTTGTACATGAAGTACTCTGAAACAGGAGGTTGATAACAGGGGAAAGCTGTGCATGTGTGGGGTAAGAGAGGATCTGGGAACTTTCTGCACTGTTCACTCATTTTTTTCTGTGAGGCTAAAACTGTCCTAAAAAACAAAGTCTACATTTTTTTTTAAGTGAGAAACCCTATGACTTTGATTTAGGTTTATGTTTTTCAGCCACAGTTAGGTTTATGTTTTTCCACTAGTGGCTGAAATTTAACAACCTAATTAATTTTTAAAATCAGAAATATTAGAAGTCAGGAAGTGTTTTATTTATCAAGGTAATTGAGAGCTACTTGACCTGTGATTATTTAAGTAAAATCATTTGCAAATATTTTATTTCTTTTTAAGATTTTATTTATTCGTGTGTGTGTGTGTGAGAGAGAGAGAGAGAGAGAGAGAAAGCGAGAGAGAGCAGGGGAGAGGAGCAAAGGGAGAGGGACAAGCAGACTCTGCACTGAGCACGAAGCCCAATGTGGGGCTCAATTTCAGGACCCTGAGATCATGACCTCAGCCAAAATCAAGAATTGGACACTTAACCAACTCAGCCACCCAGGTGGCCCTACAAATATTTTGAAGTATTTAAGTCTCAGACACTTTTATCATGATGGACCCTGTCATACGTCAGGCTCATAGTCTGCTTACAATAAACATGCCTCCATAATGCTTTTTAAATACATTCAAATATATGAAATATTTCAATTTTCAATTCTACAATATTCTTGTTACTCTAATTTTTAGGAGAATTCTAATTTCTCAATATATCTCATCCATTTGGTCTTAACCATACTTTTCACATCTATATAAACTTTTCAAATTTAACAAAACAGTTTTGAATAGTAATGAGACCTGACAATACAGATTATTTAAGAAATCACTTTGCTTTTTCAGTGGTTTGCTGTAAAATTTGGATCTTTATTATTGAGGCACATTAAATCAAACTAGTTTTAATGTCAATATTTCTCATCTCATCAAAACTCAACTATATGAATTTATTTTGTACCAAGGATGCCACACCTGAAAATAGAATAGAGGTGATAGACCAAAGCTTATGAGGAAGATCACACAATGGCTAAAACTCATAAAGCTTTTGCTTGAAAATAGGCAATTTCCTTAAGAGTTATTGGGAATTACTGTGAGAGAAAAGTTAGTTTACTTAATAAGATAGACTTACATACATTTGAATCCTAAGTATAAGGTTTATACATCTACATAACTCATCACAACATCTATTTAAGAAGAATAAATCTGAGATATTACAAAGACAACATCCATAATTCTGTTCTGTGTGGCATCTCAAATGTTCACACTCAATAAGTTTGTTAAAAATAACATTTCTATAATCACAAAATATTTGCAGCATTCAGGAGGACAATTAGTCTGCTGATATCCATTTACAAATATAAGGTGCATCAGTTGGGTACTGGGGTTTATTGGCTTACTATTTAAAAATGATTTCTTATTCCTATAAAATGATAAAAGCAAATCAATCCTTTTTAGAATAAAAAGGTAATCAATACATAGTTATTTCCAGATTATGTGTATTTAACTAAGGGTGTATATTTGCATACATATCTCTGTCAGTGTTATTATTTATGATTAAAATTGCTAATTTTCCAAAATTCATATGCATATTTCTCAGTTAACATCTTGTTCAGAACAGAACTTTTGGTGTAGCAACTGCTTATAATAACGAGATGGCATATCTTTCTGTTTTTGTATTTTTTTAAATATTTGCTCAATTTTCTGTAATATCAGCAGTATTTTCTTAGTAAACCACTTTAAATGGTTTGGTGATACAAAAATTTTACAATTTATTTTGTGAGCGTTTTTAGAAATGTTTCAACCCTTTCTCATCCCAGTAAGTAAAAAGTGACAGGAACTATGCCTAGTTAACTTTGCATACAAAGTGCATCTTCATTAGAAAAATTTGACACCTAGAATTCAATCCTGTAATTTCCTTCCTTAATCCAATTCCTAAATAGAAACATTTATTGAATGCATAACTGTGCTAACCATATGCTAGGCACTGATTATGTAAATATGAAAAGAAGCTTGTCCTTCCTCCAAGAATTCGTGAACTAATAGAGTAAAAGGTAAATTTGCAAGTATTAGGGTAAAGCATGTAAAATATGCAAGTAGAAAAAATGAATCACAACTAATGTTAGCCAAATACCTAATTTTGAAACTCCCCTTTAAGCACTTGAGTTAAGCTCACTGAAAACAATATCTTAGAAACCAAAGTAATTTAATGATTAGAAACTCATATATGTGGACTTGTCACATACACAACTTTCACAATGACTCATACGTATCCATTTCTCAGATTTTCTTTTTGCCTCCATTAAAATGAAAGGTTGTGTGTGTGAATAGAAATCTTTAATTGAACTCTTGCTGAAAGGATGTATCTGTTACCTCATAATTATAAGCCTTAATCTTTGAAAGGAAGTGAATATAAATGTTTTAAATCTGACTTTTAAAAATTCTCCAGTTTCATTAAAAAATAAATGATCATAATTGAACTAGAAAATTTTTGTTGCTAATCTATTTTGAACACTGGCCAGTTTCCTAAATGCTTGAAGTTTCAAGCTCTCTCAGCTTTTCTTCAATAAATGATGTTAAATGTATTAATACTCCAATTCCAAAAGTTACATAGCTTTAAAATTTAAACCCTAAAATTTTATAGTGTACCAATAACTAAAATACCCTATGTTTAAAGATTTTAGAATTCCTATACGTAGCACATCTGACATAAATAATTTGATTAGCATCAATCTAGTAAGATATGTTTAGTATTAAATGGACATACAGCATGATCATTTATTAAAAGCAAGCATGATTACAGTTATTAATTTTTGCTCCATCCCAGTTTCTTTGCTGTGCCTTTCCTACTAAGCAGCACAGGAGAGAAATCATACAACTAACTAGAACAGTGAAAATTTATGATCTCCAAAGTCACTTGGTTTCCTGATGTCTTCTAGTATTTTCCAGGATGTCCCTAATTAGTCCCTCTCTCCTGCTTATCAAATTTTCTATTTCAAAATATCTCTGTTGTCTTTGATCATCCAATCCCACCACTATGTCCACTTAATTATATAGCAAATGACCTCACTTTCAACTTGATAGAGAAAACAGTGATTATTATACACATCCCAGCAAATTCTATTATTCTAATTCTAAATTATTCAAGTTTTAAATTCTATTCAAGTTCTAAGTTCTTTTTAAAAGATTACAATTTATATGGCAAACTATTTGGTTATCATAATCTATTTGTTTCTGTACCTGTCATGCCCTTTTTGCCCTTTTCATGAAAATGAAAGAGTTCTCCTATTGGCACCAAAATATTTCAAACACTTTTTGGATCTCATAATTTTCAGCACACTCAGTAGTGTTGATCCATTAATTGGCTCCTGTTCTTGTCATTGGTTGATTTTCCATGAGAATTTATTTCCTATCCTTAAAATTTTCCTTCAAATTTAAATCTGTCTTTTGATCTACCACCCTTTTTTCTGCCTCCCCTTATTTAAACACTACTTGACAGTAGCAAATATTTCTACAAATTGTACCCATTACCTTAGTTCCCCACATACCACAGAATTCATTTTTGCATTAATTAATCATATTAAACTCTAACTTTGCATCAGACCCTACACTACACTCTGGAATTATAGTAGTAAATAAAATGGGCAAGGCTTCTCTTCTTTTGGAGGTTATATTCTATTGGTGACAGTCATGTAAATCAAATCATTAAATTAAATATTTAAATCATGTAAATTAAGCAAATATCTCAGGCAGTGATAAAGAATATGGGGAATAATAAACTGGGGTAAAGGTTTAGTAAGAAGAGGTGGTAAAGTCCTTTCTGGCACGGAAATATAGAGAGAGACTTGAGGGAGTAAGCATGCACAAATCAGATAAAAGGCTGCTCCAGAATTAGTGGTTGATACAAATGAGCTAAGGCTGGGCCATGTTCACAATCCCATATAATCTGGTATTTACTACCACCCTTTCAACCATCTTAAAAAATGCCTCACTGAAACAAAAAAACAAATGCAATAAAAGACTGTTGAATTCAAACTCCCTGTCGGTATACAGTCTGTAGGTATACAAGCTGTCGGCAAGGCAAAGCTAAAATTATCCTTTCACGGTAAGGAAGAATACTGACTTGATAAAGTCTCAGTAGTGTCTTGGAGTATAGAAGGTGAAGTTAGGATGTTTATGTGGATTCTTGTTTAAGGTAGGTAGTCTTTCAATCTGTGGGCTTAATTAGGATTGGTTAAGGAAAATACTGTTAATGGCTGAGGTGTAGTGGGAATAGTGAGGTGCAGGTATTGAATAAGGGTTTCTAAGTGTCTGGGGAAATAAAGGATTGGTTGATGCTATCTAAAAATTGAACAGCTTGATTTTTTAGATAAATGGTTTTTAGCAGACTTCCCGAAATGAACAATAAAGTTATCTGCAACTTTTATCTCTCTAAGCAGGAGTTTTAAAGTCAGGCTGATTAAGACAATTGATTAATAGTTTGTTTGTTTGTTTGTTTGTTTAATGAAGAGAGTCAAATATCACAGCCATGTAAGTGTAAACACATAATATATATTACCTATTACTGTAAGTTGTATAGAGATACATGGTTTTGATTCTCAGAGTCTCCTTATCATCATTCTTCGCCCTGAGTTCAAGCTAGACCATTAATATCTGAGGACAGAGCTTCACTGTTTTGTAAGATGTCATAGTCGTGTGTCAAGATTCCAGGACTGATTGTTTCAGCCTCCAGTGTTAGATTCCTTTGTGTTTTTTGTTGGGTGAATATTTTTTGAATCGCTGAATGGCACAGAGTTGGCACAGAAATATTTGAGATTCAGAACACGTAAACGACACTGCCACACAAATACGGAGAGAAAGATCATTACCACAATTTGTAGTCCGATTCTTAGCCGGGAGCCCAGAGTATCCATATTAAATAAAAAGAACAGGCCCCATCCCCAATATGAGGACCCTACAAGCCAGAAATGGTAATATTAGACAGATTACTCAATTTTATTATTTTTGTTTGTTTTTCAGACCTGTTATATTAAAGGTCCTATAGAGATCTTCAGAAAGATACACAGTATTCTTCCTCTAAAGCACCACACGCTTCCCTTTTTGAGGCCAATTATATAACTAAAGTAGCTCTATTTTCAAATACAGTCTGCTCGATTTCATGTACTTCATGGGTGAGGAGTTCATGTTTTGTTTTGTTCTGTTTTGTTTTGGGGGGATAAGGAGTTCAGTAGCCCTGGTGGCATTTGTCTGACTTTCCTGATATTCTCTTACATACTCCTCAGCATCTGCCTACTTTCTAGGTCTCTTGCAAAGCATAAAGTAATGAGTCTGGGAGAGAGGAAAACAATACAGAATTCATCTTGAATTGTTAGGATTTTGGTTCTCAAATTTAAATTTTCCTTCTGTTTCTTTCTTCTTGAGTTATCTAATTACCTCATTTTCGTAGAGGGAAAGCTAATGGACCAAATTGATTCTAACTGATGTTGTGTCAGGCACTATCCTGAAGTCAGCCATTAGTTTACAGTGATAAGACTTATTTCTTCAGTTTTCAGGTAGCAACAATGAGCTTTTGTTCTGCAAATTCATACCAGTCATCAGGGGTCAAAAACAACCTTTTTTTTCCCCTCAACCCTCCTGCCCCCTCCTCCTCACCCACCACCCAGGAGCTAGTCAAATACTGTTGTAATGTTTTGGCACGACTTATTTAGAATTGTCCAGTGCCAAACAATAAAATCTTTACCAATAGTACAGCAATAGAGAAGTAGTACATTTTACTTTTAATATCTACAAAATCACAACAGCCTCCAAATATACAAAATCTATTTCTTAATTCTCTTCTAATTTCTGTTTTTGTGAAAGTTCTATCACAATAGCTACCTTTCTCAAAAGTTCCCTTAGCATTAATTCAGTAGAGAAGAGAGCCTACTTGCAAGTTATCCGTGCCCTAAATATGTTTGTTAGAAACTCATTTAGATTACCTAGCATTACCTAGTCATGCTTGCTGATGGGTCATATGTAAAGACTGAAACAGGAAAATATTAGGCGGGAGTTACTTTAACGGATCTCACTTTACTCCTAAAATAATATCCTTTAACATGGACAAATCTTTAGTATTAAATTTCTTGCTCTCTTAATTGTAATATTTTCCATCTAAAATATCATCTAACAAATGAGTCCTATTACCCAAGAAACCAACTGTTTCATTACAAATACAAAAAACAAAAAACAAAAAACAAAACTGTTACCAGGGGAAGCTACAGAATTTCCATAAAAAAATGTATGAAATATCACAAGTCGATTTGGTTGTATGCTTTAACCCATTAATAAGCATATTTGAGCCAGATATTGCATTCAAATCAAGAAAAGATTAAGGAGACAGAAGGCAATATTAAGACTACTAATTTAAAATAATATTAATTATATTAATATTAGTAATTAATTATATTAATATAAAGGACCCTTAAAAGTGAGATAGTTAAGGGTAGCCTTAGATAAGGAAAGCATAAGGATATAAGAAAAAGAAAGAATAAATGAATGCAGATTAAACTGTCAACATCTGTGTTAGTATTCCACTGATCTTGGGAAGATGTCTGAATTTACTGTAGTTGTCTAATTGATCTAGAATTACTAGATAAGAGGTATTTCCTTCCAAGAAGTATCTGCTGCTGGAAGGTTCCTAATAATCCTCGGTTTGAGGTTCCTGGTAGGAACCAACTTTTGGCCATTCTTTGAGGAGGAGGATGTAGTCCTTTTAATTGAAATATATGGATTCGAAGATCAATTCCTTGGAATGTCACTATTGTACTAATTGTTAATATTTGATAAGATCCTTTCCTTCAAGATTCAAGAGCTTTCTTTCATTGATATTTCTTACTGAACACAGATATCTCTAACTGAACACAAAGTTTTTGGAAATTTAGTAGGAATTTAGGAAAAATCAAGCATACCTCTTATTAATTATTATGTGAGTTGCTTCCAGTATTTGCCCGTATCTGCGTGCAACAATAGTGTGGAGCTGAGAATAGGAAATGATATTTCAATATGTATGAATCAGTATATATTAACTCATAAGGGAAGAGTTATGAACAGAGGAGTTGTTCATACAGCTAGTGGAAATTGCTTAGGTCAGAAGTACACGAACTACAGTGCACATGCCAAATCTGAGTTGAGGCCTGGTTTTGTACTGTCCCACTCCCAAGCCTAACCTCTTCATGAGTATACTCTATCTCAGCAGTAGGAAATCATTAAAGTCTTTTCACATTTTATAATTACTCTTCCATCAATGCTTAAGTATTACTTTCATTATTCCCATTTCAATCACTGTGTGATTTCTTTTTCTTAATTGGACTCAGACTGAGGAGCCTGATTTGTAGTGAATGCAATGAGTTTACTATCTGGGAAGATTTGTCCATGTTAAAGGATATTATTTTAGGAGTAAAGTGAGATCCGTTAAAGTAACTCCCGCCTAATATTTTCCTGTTTCAGTCTTTACATATGACCCATCAGCAAGCATGACTAGGTAATGCTAGGTAATCTAAATGAGTTTCTAACAAACATATTTAGGGCACGGATAACTTGCAAGTAGAGTCTAGATGGTTATCTCTTCATTAGTTATCTTTTCATTGAAGAAGAGATTCAGGACTTAAAATGTTACAATAATGAATAGAAATGTCCTAGAAAGTAAGACAAAATTTCATTGGAGGTAAGTGTATTTATTGTGAAACATGTGTATATTCAGTAAGCAGCCAAGAATATACAGCATGAGGAACCATCAATCTTAAAGAAAACCCTAAAACCAAGTTAGCAGATGCATTCAATAGCTTGATGTTTCTGGCGATTACCTTTATTCAAGCTGGGTCAAGGTAAGAGTGCAGTAAGTTTCTGGTCTCTAATGATTCTCACAATGTTGAGTCAGAATCCCAGTGGCTTGTCAAGATATCCCATGTAATAGAAATAAATGTTCATGATAATTAGTAAGAGAGTAAGGAAGAAAGGAATTAGAACCTGGATTCAATATGGGGCTATGTCACTGGAACAGCTGTGGAGTTCCCTAGGTGAGAGGCACCAGGGGCCTCAGAGGGGTGTGTTGTTTCCAAGATAGGGTCTTGGACCATAGCTGTGAGAAGGTTACAACTGGATTTTTGTGGTAACTAAGATCGTCAAATATTGGCTCCCATAACATATCACCCAAACAATTTGTCAGTAATGTGAAGATGAGCTTTTTTTTCAGTTCAATAAGGGAGAGAACTACCCTGATAGATTCTTAGTGTCTTGGAGAAGGTTGGGAAATTTTTGAATATTTATACTGTTTTGGATTTTACTGTAAGGTGGATTTTCCAACATGAAGGCTTGATTAGAACCAAGAAAGGATCATGAGAGAATAGTTTGGGGTTGGTGGACAAAGCAAGACAAGGATTTTGAGAGAAGATTTTCCAAGAGGCTTATGAATAAACAGTCATTTAATGTTATCTACAGCTATAGATTGAAGTTTGCTCTTAAAAGAAGGTGTTAAAGAAAACTTTTTCATGATACTTGTTAAAGATGATAAAGTAAACTTTATTAAAGAAAGATTACTATGGTGACGGTTTTACAGCAGGGAAAACAGACTAAAATTTGCACATAACAAGAAAAAATGGGGATTTATAGGCAAGGATCAGAGTGGGAGTCTGCGGATGAAAAATTACTGAGAGGAAAACATCAGGGGTATGGAGGATTCTGGCTAAACCAGTTTGACAGGATTCTTGATGAAGGCAGGCCAGAGTGATAAGATATTCAGTGTGGGGGATGAGGAATTTGATCAGATATGGAGGGTGACCAGATACCCAGGGTGAGAGATTTTTCACTGAATGACTCAATAAGATTCTTGCTAAAACTGGGCCAAAGGGCCAAGGACAAAGCCCAAAGTCAGGGCCTAGTAGGGAGAGAGCTAAGAAGAGCTGCATGCATGTTTGGTTAAGGAGAAAGTCACTGTCCGGGTGGGAAAGGGAGGGTTTTCTACAATAAACAGCGAAGTTGTTGGCAACTTTTTATCTTTCTGAGAAATCTGAAGTAGTCATGTTAGTTTGAAAAAGATGGTGAAATAATAAAGTTATGTTAATGAATATAGCTGAAAGGTATATAATATGATTAGCCATATAATAAATTGTGTGGGAGTAGATGATTTCCATTTTTCAAAACTTCTGTAAATGAAAGAGGACTTCAGCTACCTCCATTTTAACCTCGGCCTATACTTTCTGATTGAGTTCTTCTTTCCAGCTATCTTTTAACTCAGGCAAAAGATTCAGAGGGCAAAATATCCTGTGATGGGAACAGAAACTACCTCCTCATGCAATAGAGACCACCCTGATGCCAGTAAGTCCCCATGTTGATTGACCCCAAGAAAATTATCCACTTGACCTTTACTGCCCACCTACATGCACCCACTGACCTTTATTCCACATTTTCCTTATATAAACCTAGAAGTATTTTTAACACTTTGGAGTGTTAGTCCACTGTCTTCCTGGTGTTGGCTTCACTGAAATCAATTCCTTTCTGGTTTCACCATGACTTGTCTCTCTGCCTGTGGATTTTGTCAGCCAGGAGTGGCTCAGCCTAGTCTGGGACCTCTGGAGCCAGGTGTTCTTGCACCCTTGGGCCTCAGTTACATAAATACCATTTGCCAATCCAAATCAAAGGAAGTGAAGAAACCTCTTTATGCTTCACTTCAGGGCATGTCAGTGGGGGTGGAGAAAGTCCCTTTAATCCCACATTGTATCCTATTTTCAGGTTCAGGACCCAGGCCAAAACAGACAAAAAAGCCTAACAGCAATATCCTTTAATAAAAACATGACTGATAAGTCCGTGAGAACATTACTGGGGTACTTTTCCCCCCACCTCTTTCTTGTCAAATTATCAGGTAACTATTAATATAATTTAACTAATCCAATTAGAAAAGATACTTTCTAACTTGTTGATCTTTAAATTTTATTGTTGTTAACTTTGAAGATTCCTGGCCCAGTTTTTAAAATCATTTGTAAGCTTATCTTTATGTTTAAAATTACTATGTGTACAATTATAGAATTTTGCATTAAACTTGCTATCTTATTTCACACAGCAAATATCTATTTTGACTTTAAGATATTAACTAAATTCAGCATGTCTTATAATATGTGACAATTTTTAAAGTATGCATCAGTTCATTGTCTTATACAATGATCTTTGGCATTGGCAGGGAAGGAAGATCATTTTACTGCAGTATACAGGCCAGGAGCTGAGATATAGGGGGAAAAGTGCCATATCTACGGTCAGTGAAGTATTAAATAACAACATATCGGGAATAGGTATCAGATTATGGAGTTATCCACCTAGTATTCTTTGATTTATTCATTCTTTACCTATAATTCAGTTCTATAATTTTAAAATTAACATGTCTGAGAAACAAAGCACTATTCATAGGTGAAGTTTTATAAAGATTTGATTTTGTCAAGAGAAACTTGCACACGTAGATGGTAAAATTTAAACTGTACTGACTATAAAGAAAGTGGGCAGATTTCCAGGTTTCCCAGCACTGTAAGATTTCAATAAAAACTGCCAATAAAGAAATGAAAGAAGTCTTTTTTTTTTCTTCCCCTCCTATGGATGTCAAGTTCCTTTTGTAGAACAAAAAGCAGACTAGGATCCTTAATCATTATTATTATTCTAGCACTTAGGCGGACACATGATTAAAATTTTATTTTAATCTGTAGCTCTACTATAGCAAAGCATTTAGAGAACTCATTGAGATGCACAACTCTTTCAGTTTATTCCCATTAGCTAGACATAATCATTGTCAATAAAAATGAGGAAGAAGCAAAATTTGGGTTTTGACATGCAAATGAATACCATAAGCTCCTCACTCTGCTACAGAATTTATGTATCTCAGCTGTCACAACACCAGTTCCTAAAGTGAAGTAGGTGTGTTGTGGCATCTCTTAATATAGGGATGCTAAAGTTAAACAAGGTGTGTGATGTGACTATTTGTATGTGACATGCAAAGCATTCACATAGGCTATTACTTGAATCTAAAGGATTTAGAAGGACAGGCCCAAGAGCAAAGGAATTATCATGCTAAGTCAGAACTATGGTCCATTGAGCATAGCAGTCAGTAGCCAACAGAATTTTCAAATAAGTTTTAGGAGAATAGGTTTCTCCTTTCTCAGTGTTGAAGGTTAGACTCACAGAACATCTGATGCATGGAGAAAAATGATCATCACATTTCAGACTGGATTTCCTAGTGACTCATACTGGTTATTTCTCACAACCATCTTTTGTAGAGGATTTTATTATAACCATTTAATAGATGAGAAAACTGAAATTCAAAGAAGTTAAGAAATTACCCAAGGTTTCAAAGTGACTAAGTGGCAGAGAAAGGATTCAAAGCACATTTGTATTTTTCACCTAGGAATTCCCCAATTTCTTCCTTAAAATCATCTTTATCAATAATGCTTTTCCTCATCACTTTTTTTAACTTTAAGCAAGGTTTACACAAAGGTTGTCACATAATTGGATATTTCTCTACTTTGTATACAATTATTCATACTCTCCACAGAAAGTCTGTTTCTTTACTTTTCATCTGGTAATGGCAAGCACTAAAATTCTGATTTTAACAGAATAGTAGTAAAAATGCCTCAATGGTTTAAGTTGAAAGCAGTACATTGGTACATGGCTCTTGCACCCAGTTATCAGGAATGTGCAGATGCCTTTTTAATCAAAAATATAAAATAAATTTTCCATAGGCATGGGCAATGACAGTAATAAACCATTATATGTTGTCAACAGAAACCAGTAACTGATGGTTACAGTGATTTCCTTAAATATCAGCCTACCTTTTCTTCAGTCATTTCCTTCAACTGGCTTCTCTGAAGTTATTGTTGAGGAACACTGCCTTGAGCTTCCTCTCACTGTTCATTAATAACGGTAAAGCACTGGAGCACCTGGGTGGATCAGTTGGTTAAGCGTCTGCCTTGGGCTCAGGTCATGATCTCAGTGTCCTAGGATCGAGCCCCACATCGGGCTCCCTGCTCAGCAGAGAGCCTGCTTTTCCCTCTCCTCCCCAATGGTGCTCTCTCTCCCTATCTCTGTCTCTGTCTGTCTGTCTCTCTCAAATAAATAAATACTTAAAAAAATAATGGTGAAGCACTATTCTAGGGATCAGAACATGCCACCTCCCATACAACCTCCCATTCCACCCATTCTACCCATTCTTGGGTCTTTCTCTTCTTTAGGAATTTCAGTGACTACAGCTTCTGCTGTAGTTAGTTAACAGAAAGTCCACTCCAGCAGCATCCAAGAAAGCAGTTCTTACAACCTTAGTTGGATCAATGATTTCTTTTCCCACCATATTCACAAAATCTCCAAGCATAGTGTCATAATAACGTCTGAGGAACTCTGCATCATTGTCTCAACGATCAATGATCCTTCAACACCTGCATTCTTAGCAATGGTCATTGCAAGAATTTTGAGTGTTCTTTTAATTTCTATACCGATTTTTTGATCTTCATTAGCTGGAGTTATTGAATCCAAGGCGGGAATGCACTGAAGCAGGGCACAACCCCCTCCCAGAGCAATGCCTTTTTCAACAGCAGTTCATGTAGCATTGAGGGTATCTGTAACTCTGTCTTTCATTCACTTCAACATCACTTGTTCCACCAAACTTCAGCACGGCTACTCCATCTGAGTTTTGCCAGTCATTCAGCTTTTCCTTTTCATATTTTCTAGTTGTGATATATAACTGCTCAATGATTTCCTTGAATACATTTTTCAATTTGAGCCTTCTCACCCTTTCCTTTTAAGAGCATGGCATCATCATTGGTCACAATGACCTCTCCAATTTTTCCTAAGTTGTGAGGTCAGTTCTCCTCCAAACATTGTACCACCAGTAGCAATAGCTGTGTCTTTAAGCTGGTTCTTTTTATTGTCACCAAAACCTGGAGCTTTGACTGCCACAACCTGAAGACCAACTTCTAGCCTACTCAAAATGAGTGTACTCAGAGCTTCTCCATTAACATCTTCAGCAATTATTACTGAGGGCTTACAGTGAGCATTGGCAATTTTAAGAGCAGGTATGATGGACTGGACACTAGAAATTTTCTTTTCACTCAGTAGAACATAGGCATCTTGGAATTCACATTGCTGACCTTTTGATGTATTAATAAAGTATGGAGAAATATAACCTCCATCAGATTTCAAGCCTTCAATAATTTCTAATTCATCATTTAGTGTTTTCCCCATTCTTTACTGTAATGACACCCTGTCTTCCAAACTTTTTCATTGCATCAGAAATTATGTTGCCAATTTCTTTGTCTCCATTTAAAAATCATAACACCCTGAGCAATTTCTTCAGGTGTTGTCACTGAAGACTGCTTCTTAAGTTCAGCAGTTGCAGGATCAAGAGCTAATAACACACCTCTCCTGATTTTCACAGGATTAACACCTTTGCTAATCTTCTTGAAGTTTTCCTTGGCAATAGAAGATGCCAGGATAGTGGTGGGAGTAGTGCAATCCCCAGCCTCTTCAAAAGTGTTATTGGCAACATCTTGAACAAGTTTAGTGCCAATATTTTTATATTTAACTTTTAAGTCAATTGCCTTTGCAATAGTCACACCGTCTTGTGTTACTTTGGGACTTCCCCAACTCTGTTCAGTAATCACTGTTCTTCCCTTCGGCTCCATCCTAGGGGCTACAACATTGGCTAAAAGTTCTAGACCTTGAAGCATTAAGGTGCAAACATCTGCACCAAATTTTATACCTTTGGCATAGGTGCAAGTGAGATGAGGAGCCAGTGCTCTGGACATTGGCCTAATTTGATGAAAGACTGTGGGTAATAGAAAAACTTTTTCAGGGCATTGTCAGGGCATGTGGGCAGTGAGACAGGCCATTGGAGGGTAGTAAATAGCTCTTCCCCATCATCTTAATTTGACTGAAACTTAATTTCTCTATGAACTATCTAGATAAATATCTAATATCTATGTATCTTTTCCCATAAAACTGTCCCTAATTTCCTACAAATTAGTTAATGCCTCTCTTTGGTGATCTTGTTATGGGGTCCTCTAATGCAATGGTCAAGAAAATTTTCTTGAGATGCTTACAGTGCAATTCACTAACTTTATTTAAGTAGCACAGAGACAGGACCTGTGGGCAGAAAGAGCTGCACTTTTTGCTGTGTGAGGCTGGTTGTTAAATGCTTAGTAATCAAAGGGAAGGGGGCATGCAGGGAGTATCAGATTACAAAAGTTTCTTCAAATTTCTTTGAATTTCTACTTATAAAACTACTTTTGCAAGATTCCGCTGGTTCTTATCATTCAGGTTGATATTAACTATTAGTGCAGTACACAGACAATCATGAGATCCTTAAAGACTGTAGCAACCAGCATGTATTTGATTCTTATCAAAACTATACAGGCTTTAGGTCAGCCTTCCAGGCTAAGAGTAAACATTTTCCTGCTTCTGTCCCTCATACTCCTAATACCATATTAAAGACATTTCATAATAGTTAAGCTTATCTCCCCATCTCCCTCACTAGAAAGTGTGTTCCTTGGTGGCTAGAATATTCAGTCTCAAGTCCTTAATCATGATTACACTCTGGTTGGCTAACATAGGTTTGCCACATAGTAGGTGCTCAATAGAAGTTCAATTTATGAATGAATGAACTAATTTCTGAATTATATTGGTGGAAAAGCTTTACCACTTTTATTGGCTCTAGTAAATTTTAATGATTGATTTCAATATGTGAAATATCGCAATTAATGTGGTCTGATCAAGACGTACATGATGGGGCACCTGGTTGGCTTAGTCAGTTAAGTGTCTGCCTTCAGCCTAGGTCATGATCCCAGGGTCCTGGGATAGAGCCCTGCATCGGGATCCCTGTTCAGTGGGGAGCCTGCTTCTCCCTCTCCCTCTGCCTGCCACTCCCCCTGCTTGTGCTCTCTCCCTCTCTGTCAAAAAAATAAATAAAATCTTACAAAGAAAGAAAGAAAAGAAAAGAAAAGAAAAAAAGAAAAGAAACGAAACTTAAAAAAAAAAAAAGACTTAAATGACTCATCATGTAAAGTTTCCCCCTTTAGTTACACTAGGACTCACTTGGTCCCCCTCCAGATTGTTATCTTCCATGTAACTCACGGATGAGTAACTCCAGCCTATATTAACTCTCTCATCCTTAACCTACCATAGCACATGGAGTTTCCAGCAAACAATTAAGGGCTTGATATTCATGACCCTGTGCTATTTTAAACATGTATTTTTGTGTGGGTAGATGTACTTTTTTAGTGTAGATGGCAGGAAAAAAATGAGTCAGGTTAAGTACTGAATGTTTATACCGAATATTCTGAACAGAATGCTGCAGAATTGTATTGAGTAGTAGTGTTAACTTCATCATTAGACACATTTGAAATTCAGCTTATTGTATTAAGACAGATGAAAATCTCCTGAGCCTCACTTTTCCTGTTTAAAAATAGGAAAAAAAAAAGTAAGTACAGTTCAGAGTTGTCTGGGAAATTAAATAATATAATGCATGTGGAACTCTGTACCACACAGATGGTACTCAATGTTAGGCTGCTTTCTCACACTTTTTTCCCATTTTAAAAGGTCTCTTCAGATAGCCTTTGTGGTAGTAAAAGGCAAAATAAGTATTGTTGATTTTTTTTTCTGTTTTTATTTTTAACTTTTTCCTTTGGCTCTACACACTATTGAATTATTGATATTTTCCTCACTTTCATTTTTCCCCTCAAAACTTTATATCAAATGTGCTCACTGTGTCTCTGGCTGGAGCTGGGCCAGAGTGAATGTGTGGGAGGCTCAGGTTCTGTTCTTCCTGCTGTTGTTCCCTCAATATTTCTTTCTTTGAACAGATTCTCATGATTTATCTCATTCGTACTCCATGTTCTTAGAGTTCTCGTTTCCGTCTCTACATTTATCTTTTTAGGTGCCTGAAACACCTCCTACCACAGCCCAAACTTTTTCACAGCTTTCTCTCAGCATGTACCCTTCATTTGCAAACAAGGAAAAATACTTTGATTTTCAAAAAACAAAGTAGTGCAAGTCACAGGGCAATTATCATTTATAGCTCCTAATCTTGCTCAGAGGCACCAAACGTAATTGACTGAGCAGCCCCAGTCCTTTCTACAAGGCCAGCTAAATGATAATTCCCAAAATAGTTCAAAGGCATGTTGTCTTAGCTACATTGTGCCAAAATTTCCTCACTTTTACATGAAGGCAAGTTAAAGGATTTGAGATTTTTCTTGGTTTTCAATTTTTGTTGGCCTTTAAAGTTATGCTTTGGAAATTGAGAAGACACAAAGTTAGGTAAGAGAAATTTTGTTGCAGGAGAGGGATGTGATTCCAAAAATTGGGCAGAGAAATTCAATTAAAAAAATATTTCTTTGTGTTGCCATGTGTGTTTAAACTCTGCAGTCTAGTTATTATTACATTTGACTATCCCAGGAGATGTTATTTCCATTACAAGCAGAAAATACATCTTACTAACCACAGTTAGCATGTGTAATGGAACAGGAAAAAATTTAGCCCCCACAAGGGGCTTCCCTTGATCTGACACATGACATACACCCATTTCCTACCCTCCACCCCTGTTATTGTGTTCCCACTACCAAATGTGGTTCATAACAAGTGCTCAAAAATTATTACTGAATGATTGAATCAATGACCTGAAGAACTTGTTACCGTATTAGGAATTGGCATTAAACCACAATACGCCTTCTTACTTATGTATGTTTTAGGAAATTTTATCAAAAAATTAGTAGAGGCTTTTTAAAAGTATCTTGATAGGAAAAAAAATTGAATTAGTCAGAAACAGCTAGTTGAAGCTGTTTTGTTTTAGATATAAGTCATAAATAGTAGCAATAAAAACCTAGAAAAGTTGGGAAGGTCTCTATGACTTTCTTTTATCACTTCAGATATTTACTCTTACTTTCTGTCCCTGACTGCCCTGTAACTTCAGCAACATCAGAGTAAGGGAAATTTACTCTCACCTGCTGTGTGCCAGACTTTTTTATGTAAGCCATAAGAAGTCCACAGATTGTACAAACATTCTTTAAAATGGCACCATGCTGACCCTACACACTAACTTACAGCCTCTCTCAGGAGTGTAGTGACTGTCCTACTGGGATGCCTTAGAGGGCCACGTACAAACCACAAAGGCTGAAAGTGGCCCATTGTAAAGCACAGTGAATTATTTACAGTTACCAAATATGCTCACTTAGCAAAATGAGATCCCAAGTCAAAAAAACAAAAAAAAAAAAAAAACCAAAACAAAACAAACAAAAAACCCCAAAGACAACTTCTCATACTCAGTTACATTCCAAATCTAGAAATGGAGTAAAAATGTAAATTTTTATGCAGTTGAAATATCTAAGTTTAAGTGATATTTTAAGCTACTTTTTTTTTAATAATTCAAAAATTGCAAGTGAAAGGTGTAAAAAATCTACTTAAGAAAGATAAGAAGTGTTCAACATAAATTATAGTTAAAAAATAAAATATTCAAGCTGATAGACACCAATTTAAATTTTTTGATTCACTTGATGTTAAAAAGATACCTTCTATTGGGGCTCCTGGGTGGCTCAGTCATTAAGCATCTGCCTTTGGCTCAGGGCGTGATCCTGGGGTCCTGGGATCGAGCCCCACATCAAGCTCCTCTGCTGGGAGCCTGCTTCTTCCTCTCCCACTCCCCCTGCTTGTGTTCCCTCTCTTGCAGGCTGTCTCTCTCTCTGTCAAATAAATAAATAAAATCTTGAAAAAAAAAGATACCTTCTATAAAAATAACTGGTATAATTGAAATAAAACTACACTACCAAAATTCGGTAGTGTTCTATATACTAATAGTGTTTCTATATACAAATACTAACAAAATAGCAGAATGAAAATTTAAGAAAACAATTCCATTTACAATTCTACCAAAAATAACAAAATGCCCAAAGGGGTTAAAGACCTGTACCCTGTAAACTATAAAACATTGATGAAAGAAATTGAAGACGATACAAATGGAAAGATATTCCATGCTCGTGGATTGGAAGAATTAATATTATTAAAATATCCACACTACACAAAGCAATCTACAGATTCAGTGGAATCTCTATCAAAATACAAATAGCATTTTTCACAAACTTGAAAATATAATATTAAAATTTGTATGGAACCACAAAGGACCCTGAATGACCAAAGCAATGTTGAGAAAGAACAAAGCTGGAGGTCTCAGAAACACAGATTTTAAGATATACTACAAAGCTGTAGTAATCAGCGGTATGGTACTGGCATAAAAATAGACACAGAATAGAGTCTAGAAATAAATCTACACTTATATGGTTAATTAATCTACAACAAAGGAGGTAAGAATTTGCAATGTGAAAATACAATTTCTTTAATAAATAGTGTTTGAAAACAGGACCACTTTCTATAACACTATACACAAAAATAAACTCAAAATGGATTAAAGATCCAGATGTAAGACCTGAAAGTATAAAAATCCTAGCAAAAAAATAGGCAATAATTTCTCTGATATCAGCCCCATAACAACATTTTTCTAAATATGCCTTCTTAGGCAAGAGAAACAAAAGCAGCAATAAACTGTTGGGACCACGTTAAAAGAAAAAAAAAACTTTTGCACAGTGAAGGAAACCATCAACAAAATGAAAAAGACAATCTATTGAATGGGAGAAGGTATTTGCAAATGATATGTACCTGGTAAGGGGTTATGTCCAAAATATATAAAGAATATATAAAGAATTTATACAACTCAACATCATAAAAATAATTCAATTGAAAAATGGGCGGAGAACCTAAATAAGCACTTTTCCAAAGAAGACATACAGATGGCCAACAGACAGCATGAATGATGCTCAGCATCATTAATCATCAGGAAAATGCAAATCAAACCACAATGAGATATAACTTCACACGTACCAGAATGGCTAGAATCAAAAAGACAAGAAATAACAAGTGTTGCCAAAGATGTGGAGAAAAAGGAACACTTATACATTGTTGGTGGGAATGTAAATTGGTACAATCAATGTGGAAAACATTATGGAGTTTCCTCACAAAATCAAAAGTAGAAATACCAAATACCAATACTTCCACTACTGGGTATTTATCTAAAGAAAATGAAAACACTAATTCAAAAAGATATATTTACTCCTCTGTTTATTGTAGCATTATTTACAATAGCCAAGATATATAAGTATCTGAGCATCTGTCAATGACGGGGTAAGGAAAAGCAGGATAATGCAGCCATAAAAAATAACATCTCAATTGACACAACATAGATGGACCTAGTGTATTATGCTGAGTGAAATAAATCAGACTGAGGAAGATAAATACCATATGATTTCACTCATATATGGAAACTTAAAAAACAAACAAATAAAAAACAGAATCAGATCTATAAATACAGAGAACAAACTGATGGTTGCCAGAAAGGAGGTGTGTGGAGGGGACGGGTAAAATAGATGAGGGGAGCAGGTGCCACAGTATTCCAGTTTGGGAAAAATAAGTCATGGGAATAAAAGGCCCAGCATAAGGAATATAGTCAATGATAGTGTTGTATGGTGACAGATGATTGGTTACTTGTGGTGAGAATAACATAACATATAAACTTGTTGAATCACTATGTCATATGCCTGAAACTAATGTAACATTGTGTCTCAACTATATTCAAAACAAAATTTAAAATGTAATTCGTGAGCACAGATTTTTATAGAAACCCAAATAGTGTTCCACTTACAGGGTGAAAACAAGGATGTTTTATGAGGAAGTGAATAAACTCAGCTGTACTCCAATGCTCACCATGAATAACAAAGACACCCCTAAATTCCAAAAATTTAGTCTTCTTTCCAGGAACCTGGAACAAAAACAAGTCAAATTCCTTATATCATACAGTACTACTTAAGAGATTTGTTGTGAGATTTATGCTTTTATAACTGTGGTATATAGGAGGCATGTAATAAATGACTTTTAAAAAAGAAAAGAAATAACATCACACTCGGATGGTAACCTGATGGATAGATGACCAGGAATTCTTTTAATGTGATGATCCATAAAAATAGAACCTCATATTTTGTAACCTGATACAGCACAGAATCCTTTATACCGAACTAAAGTAGACACTTGAGTGCTGACATGGCAATGACCCTAGAATAATAGTTTAAAAGGCAAAGGCCTCAGTTCTGAGCTTTTCTATCATGGTGGGTTTCTTAATTAATATTAAGTTTATTGGCTGACAAGCCTGGGTATACATGAAAAACTGAGACATCAGAGCATTTTGTTCATTCATTTGTTTCCTTATCTGTTCTGCCTGTTTGCCTGTTTGGTTATAAATTGAAGCAACCCTGAACTGAGCCTAAATTGCATTCCAACCAATCTTTGATTAAAGACAAGGTTTGTGATGTGGCTTGGCTCACTGGCTTTTGTTATCACCATGGTTTACTTCCTATAAGACTTTAGTGGGGCTACTCCTAACTCTCTGAACCTTAGTTTCCTTTTTTTTTTTTAAGATTTTATTTATTTATTTGACAGAGATAAGAGACAGCCAGCGAGAGAGGGAACACAAACAGGGGGAGTGGGAGAGGAAGAAGTAGGATCATAGTGGAGGAGCCTGACGTGGGGCTCTATCCCATAACGCCGGGATCACGCCCTGAGCCGAAGGCAGACGCTTAACAACTGTGCCACCCAGGCGCCCCTGAACCTTAGTTTCCTTACTATGAAGTAGATATAATATCTTTCTGCATTTGCCACAGGATATGTGTATTACACAAAACAATGCATATTAAAGTGCTTAGAAAATAACAAGATAGTATACCATATATTAGTATGCATATTCGTATATTAGTATACTACATTTTTACATATAGTTGTATATAGTATACTAATACATGTATGGTAAATATTACATACATACATACATATTGTAAAGGTTACCTTGAAATTTTACTTTGAAACCCCTTATAAACAAGTAAATCCAAGCACAGAAGACATGATCCAGTCTTCTAAGAATATGTAATCAAATAAAGAAAAAGAACATAAAACAAATAAATGTAGTGTATTTTTATTGTTGGATAAGAAATTGCTACATACTTAGCAGCTTGAAATAACACATATTTATTTTCTCGTGTCTGTGGGTCAGGAAATGGCATAGCTTCATTGGATGCTATGCTTAGGATCTCATAAGGCTGCAAACAATGTTATGGCTATGGATATGGTTTTCTCTGAGGTTCACCAATAAAAAAAAATCTCCCAAGATCACTTAAGTTTTTGGCAGAATTAATTTTCTTGTAGTTTTAGGAATATGCACTTCAGTTTCTGGATGACTGTCTTCTATAGGCTATTCTCAGCTTCCAGAAACTATGTGGAGTTCCTTGCCAAATGGGTCTCCCATCTTAGGAACCCCACTATATGGCAGTTTGCATCTTAACAACTAAAAAGGAGAAACATACTCCTTAAAAATTAGTGCTAATACCTTATGTGATATAATAACATTATCAAGTACATATAATCACTTACATCCTATCACTTTTGCTGTATCCTTTTGGTTAGAAGCTGACAGTTTCCATATATACACAAGAGCAGAGGGAATCAAATGAAGGGTAAATACCAGGATGGGGAATAATGGGGACCAAGTTAAGAGTCTGTCTACCACACATGGTATGTCCTGGAGGTTCAATATATGTTGTCAGTAGGAATTATTCCATGAAAACAATATATATTTGGTGATACCCCCCTCATTAAACAAAGAATGTTGATTATATAGATCGTTACATTCTTTTGTGATCCAAGATAAGTCACTTCATATGAAAATGGTGCTCATGACAGTGTCAAGAATGCCTGTTCTTGTGCATGCTTGCACATGCACATATCTTTGACAACAGGATGGTCCTCAAGTTAAATATAAGAAGTATTATCAAGATATTTGATGGCTTTTCTGTTTTCAGTAAGACAAAAATTATTTTACTCATTAATTGGCTAATACAAGCTTAAGTCAATATTATTGCATTTATTAAAGGAACAAAACAAGCATTTATATTTCTACAAAAATATTTTCACTGAAAAAAAAATGTATTTTGCGACCAGATTTAATGTCGTATTTCCTCATGTCAATAATCTAAGACAGCGTTAATTCAAAAATATTTCTCAAGCATAGATATACTACCAGAAGGACAAGTTATCATTTTCAGTTGGGAATCATTATGGTTTTAGAAAGTAACATTAGAAAAGGGGAAGGACAATAGAGTGTAACGAGCAACAAAGTAGGGAATAGGAGAACAGAAAGGGCCTGGTAGATTTGGGGGTCAACTTCATATACATTAACTTAATTCTCACAATAACCCTACAATATTTTCCATTTTCACTAAAACAGCATTAGAACTCTGAGATTCTACACATCCTGCCCTGATTAAGCAGGTAGGTAATGATGAATGATGATTCACATGCTTATCTGTGAAGCTCATG
>NW_024424008.1:27123636-27242078 GCF_017311325.1 Ursus maritimus
CTCTTTCATTTACCCCACTGTATTTTGTACTGTGATTCTGAAACCACCCACATCAAAATTACTTCTGGAACACATTATAATGAAATTCCTGGAACCCACTACAAATCTTTAGGATGAAAATCTGTAAAGATGATAATCCAGAAATCTGGATTTTAAATAAGTGCCTGAAGTAAATTTTTTACCTATTGAGACCAGGGACACATTACTCAATACTAAACTCATTGATTTAGATAAAGTAAACCCCATTGCCATTTTTAAACACTCATAGTTTCATTGTGAGGTAGGCAAATCACAAATTCCCTTAACCTTAGTTTTCAATACTTTTAATATGTCCTCACATTGCCTTCTAGCCCCCATAGGTACTGAAGTGAAGTCTGCATTTAATTTTATTGTGCTTCTCTTGTATTGGCTGAGTAGTTTTTCTCTTGCTGCTTTCAAAGTTTTCCGTATTTGGTTTTCAGCATTTTAAAAATGATTTGCATAGGGGTGGATCACTTTCCATCTATTGTACTTGGAGGTCATTAAACTTCTGGATGTGCAGATGAATGTTTTCCAGCTAATTTGGGAAGTTTTCAGCCATTATTTTCTAGTAGATTCTCTCCTGCTTCTTTGTCTTTCACATCTCCTGGTAATACCATTATGTATATCTTTTTTTTTCTTTTCAAATTTCTTTTAAAATTCTAATTAGTTAATATATAGTCCAATATTGTTTTGAGAAGTAGAATTTAGTGATTCATCACTTACATATAACACCCAGTGCTCAACGCATGTGTCCTTATTTAATTGAAAATTAAGCATTAAAGTTTCTGGATACTAACTCCCTCTCCCCCCTCTGCAGGGCTTCTTTTTATTGTTGTTTGCTTGTTTATTTGTTTAGTGACTTGGCTAGGCTACTTTAGTGAAGTATATCTTCCCCACATTGTGAAGCCTTTGGTCTTACTCTTCAAAGGGCACAGGTTTGGGTGTATGTACAGTTGCCCTGTGATTACAGTGATTTTACCAGTGTCTCTTTGATAATTTCTCCTTGATCTCTCTGTCATCTGCTTCATTTGGATTTTACCCCTTGTGTGTGGTTCCACTAATTATCAGCTTAATGCTCTATTGTTTTTGACAATATCCTGGAGCAAAATTTCTCAGAAATCTGATCCAACTAAATTTGGGCAAAGGCAGTTTTTGAGGCCAGTCTTTGAGACACCCCCCCTCCCCCCCGCCAGCATGTTTCTTCATAGCTGTCTCTTTCTCTGGTTCTCTCTGGTAAACCAGCTAGACTATGGTTTAGTTTGTTGTTCTTAATTAAGAGGAGGTATTGGTTTTGAAAGTGCTATTAGTCTTCACCTTCTTCACATTTTGTTTTTAATAAATTCAGGTTCTTTGAAGAGAGTTTTGGAGCTCTCTTTCTTACAGACTTTTTCTTTCCTTGAATAATTTCCTGAGTCATTCCTTGCTAATACTTTGAGTACTGAGCAGGGCAGTAGACTCTGGTCTTCTCATTCCTTGGTGGAACTTCCACTCCAGGAGCAAGCTGAAATGAAAGTTATCAAGACCTCATTATTCTCACCTTGTCTCACCTGAGGTAGAGCCTATAGGGTAAGTCTTAACTGAGAGCTGAGGGGAGAGGTAGGCCAGTCTCCTGGCCATACCCACCTAGAGCCAGGGTACAGCTTTGCCAAACTGAATTGCATGTAACACAGGGAGGGGGTCATGGCTTAATGCCAAAGAAACTTGTTCTCCTTACTGAGCTTCAGAAGAATTTCTTTAATAAATGTTTCTTCATTTGCTACATGTCCTAGGACAATTTTTAGAAGACCTAAATGGCTGATTTTGTTAATAGTTTGTACCAGTTTTGTTTGTTTTGCTGAGGAGTGGGTCTGTGAAACTCCTATGCTGTCATCATAGAAGTGGAACTCTTAGTTTTAGTTTTCACCATTTATGAAATAAAGAAATAATACCTACCTTACAGATTGATGTTTAAAATTAAATATGACAATATATATAAAATATTTTATAAACAAAAAAGCATATGTGTTAATATGGTGAAAGAACATTTGGACAACATTTATATAAGACAAATATTAACTTTCTTCATAAATATGAATGTTTGAGTCAGGCTTTAGAAAGAATAATGGAGAGAAGTCTGGTTAAAAACAGCAATTTCAGCATAAGATCACATATCCTCCTCCTATTTCTAACCAAGATAAAATAAAACTGATTTGATACTTGGTTTCTGTCCATATTGCAGAGATTAAAATAGGAACATTTGAATAAATGTTGCCATGCAAGTAATTGTTTTCTAGATTTTGGTAAGAGACTTTCATGAAGGAAAAACTCTATGAAGCACATTAAAATTGCACAAAATGCATTGCAGGATTTCATTTTATAGTCTTATGAGTTGACTTGCAGATAAAGAAGTTATCTTTATTAAAGGTGCATATCAAGGTATTTATGGATAAAATTACATTATCTGTAGGATTTTCCTTAAAATGCTGCAGCAAAACCAAAGACATGATGGAGGAAGGGGAACACATACATAAAACCATTTGTTAAATGTTTAGTCAAACATTCCCCTTGTTAAAGGGAGGTAGTGGATATGTAGAAATTCATTATAAAATTATATTTCTGTAAATGTTGAGATTGTTGAGATATTCCCCAAGAAATGAATTAAAAAGAAAAAGAACATATAGAGTAATGCCTGGAAGTTGGGGAACACAAGCTAGATCTCTCTCTGTCTGTCTCTCTCTCTCTTTTTTTTTTTTTTTTTTACAAATTAGATATTTTAAATCCACTGGCCATAACAACTAACTAATAGCAGGACCTTTCTCCCAATTGCTGAGACTTAAAAAAAAAATACAGTGGGGAGGTACATGATGATTGCTTACTTGATTCCATTATTCTTTGTTATTAATATATAAGCCTTAGTCATCAATATATGGATGTAAATTGTGTATAGAGTCTCTTCATTTTATTAAATCCACAAATTTCCTAAAACCAGATTCTAATGAGTTAAGTTAAAACTACTTATATTGTTTTAGTTTATTTGGCCTGAATTGCATGTTGAAGGAATTAGCTCATGAAAGTGTACAAACCTAATATTAGCATATAATTTACCATCCAAGCTGAGACGTTTTTAAGAGTAGAAGTAGGTACTGTTAATAATTTTGTAAGAACACAGACATACATTGGGCAAAATGGGTTGTCTTATATGGACACCCTATTCTTATCTGAAATGAGAAGTGTATTTAGTATGAAAACTTCCTCTAGAAAAAAATCAATAAAAATGTTGAAAAGAACCAAAAATACTATTTGTTTTCTAATTTCTCTCTTCTCTTTCTTTCTGTCTCTGTCTCTCTCTGGCTGAATTCATTAATAAATTGAGTCCCAGCAAGTTGAAATAAATTACTTGCTCAAAGTCCTATAACTCACAAGAAATTCAGGATCATAAATTGTGTATTTTGATGACCAATACAGTGTTATTTCCACTTAGTGAATAACAACATTGAATTTGAAAACATCAAAATCTATTTATGAGTCCAATTTTACAACAGCAGTTACATATTTTAGCTAAGTGATAGCTAGAAAAAGTGGCCAATTTTGTCTGTTGATAATTGAAACACATAAATTCTAACCATATAGAATATATTTTTAAAGTTTTGTAATAAAAAATTGGTAAGGGGACAATATGAGAATATAAAAGAATGTCAAGCTCAACATCAGAAATTCTGTCAATGGACACATTAGGGAAATTATGGCAACATAAACATGCAGGAGAGTTTATTTTTTTATGTGACCTTGTGGATGTTTACTGTTCTTATTTCCTATAATTTCATATTATATATTTCATATTTCATATAATTTCTTATGATTTCATAATAAACTATTATGAAATAAAGTTCTTAGAACTTTCTTATCTAGTAGGTATTCTCTAGAGTAAACAAATAGATATTTTAATAATTGTCAACACAGTATATTTAGAATTTTATTAACATTATTTCAAATAGTTCTTAAACAGAGCTTTGTTTGGGGGATGGATTCCATTTGATGCAGTTCTGAGAAATTGTCCTGACAAAGCGTTGGTATAGAGGCCTGATAACCCCTTCTTCCTACAGAAAGAATTTGCCTTGAAGGGCTTCTTTTCCAAACTGCATGGTATCTTCATTGGCACTGACAGTCTTCTCTTTGTACTGCTGAAGGACTGACAGCAGCAGCCATTTTCACTGTAATCTAGAAATTAAGTGAATGGTACTGATCTCAAATAACTAAGAACAGAGAAAAAGAGCTTTGTCTACAAAATCTGTTCATCTCCACAATTTCAAGTATTAGACTTGAATCTAAATTACATCTCCCATGCAAGCGTCACATTCATTTAATATCTGACTTTGATACCCACAGTGCCTGGTGCCTGGTTAGTACCATGACAATAACTAAGAATCTTAATTATATGCTTGGGAAATGAATTAAATACACACACACACACACACACACACACACACACACACCCCTCTATGAAGAAGGTAATAGTATTTTTAACTTAATGACATGATATGAAATAAACGCAAATCAGGCAAAGTAATTTTTTTTTGCAAGAACTAGTACAATATTGAATGCTATTGACTAAATTATATCATAAAGGACAGAGAACATAAATATAATGTTAAACAGTTCAAAAAGGATAAACCAGCATGGGGTGCCTGGGTGGCTCAGTCATTAAGCGTCTGCCTTCGGCTCAGGGCGTGATCCCACCGTTCTGGGATTGAGTCCCACATCAGGCTCCTCCGCTGGAAGCCTGCTTCTTCCTCTCCCACTCCCCCTGCTTGTGTTGCCTCTCTCACAGGCTGTCTCTATCTCTGTCAAATAAAAAAAATAAAATAAATTTTAAAAAAGGATAAACCAGCTAATCATAGTGTATAATTCTAACTTATTAAAATACAAAAAAATTAGTTTTCATTCATCAAATGACTGATTTTTATGGAAAAATCTCTTACATAGCTGGTGTATGATTTCTAAAATGGGCAAATTATATTTTCTTCACTGGCAGGAGAGGTCTGTAGTCTAGCATTCCTTACGAGAAACAAGGTAATTGAGATAAATGTTGATCTGGAAACATATTGATGGTTCACTTTTCCCACCAAATAACTACATGACAAGAAGCAAGAACTTTACAGTTCACCTACAGAAGGATTAATCAATACATATTTTGAATCATTTATTCATTTGTTTATTCTAAAATATTTTATAGAGTATATATTCCATATCAGGTACTCTGTGAGTCACTGTTAGACACTGTATATCTAGAAAGGCACTTGTATATCCAGGACATTTAGAATCATTTTTGCTTCGGTAAAAGCAACCATAACAAATTAAATGAAACTTCTTTCCTTTCCTCCTTTAGTCTCTGTTTCTCAAACCATCGCTTGCCTCCACCATCTCTTCACTTTAGTTTCCACACGATGCAATTTTGTTATCATCTAAGGCCATGTTTCCTCTCTTCTTTAAACATGCATATTTCTATTAGAGTCATGCATCAACCTTTGAATCTGAACTGGACCTTCATAGTCTAGCTGCTGTTTCATTTTTCTGATTGCCAGCAAGGATATGGGAAGCTGAATGAGACAGGGAGGTCTAAGTGAAAAATAAGGTCCTATATACCTCTTTTCATTATAAGCCATTGGACACTCATGGAGGAAAGATAGAAGCAACTAAAAGATACATGATCAATTCTTAAATAGCTTGTAATTTAAAGGGAAATCCAATCACACTACATTTTTTTTAACTCTTAATGAGGTTACCATCCCATCTGCTGAAAAGATATATTTTATTTTCTACTATTAATTGATGTTTCATAGTATGAAGCCTAGAAGTTTGTCTGTGAAGAGAACTATTCAGAAGCGGCCCATGGCGAGTTGAACATATCTGTCCTTAGGACCTTCAATTAGCAAAATTAAAAGTAATAGAAACTAAAAGTTATTGCATAAACACTAGATACATTAAAACAACCCCCTACCCCATTCCTTTATGGATAGAACAATCAAATATATTTCAAAACAAGTCCCTAGCAGTAGAAAATTAGGAAATTTAATCTACTGGTCATGCATTTTAAAAATGTAAATGATATGTCAATGTGCCTCATATTTCTTCTCAAAAATAATACTTAGTTTGGTTATTTAATTTAAAAATACAAAGCATATTTAAAGTTGATATAATATGAAAGCTTGCATAGATATTTGTGATCTTTTAAAATAGTTAACAAACTTAGAATTTCTAATTTAGATTGCGGTTAAGAAATCACATGAAAGCACAGTGACCAAAAATAACAGCTACCTATTATATGCCAGTAAAAAACTGATCAGCATAAGTATAGGATTTTTTTTTTAAGTAGAGTTGTCTTATCTTTGCCATAGAATAATTGGTTCAAAATCTCTGTGGGTTGATCATGTACATTTGTATTTTAAAACTCAGAAAAGTGATTCTTGCACCCACTATTCTTGCATATGCCAAGCTCCATTTAAATAGGAGAATAAACCATAAATTTAAATTTTACCATTATTATGTGTAGAGTGATAGCGGAAGAAGAACACAGAGAAACTATGGTGCTTAATTCTAATTTGAGAAATAGTAAATTTATACTACAAAGAAAGCTATTAGCAGACAAGGATATTTGTGTATTTTCCTAATTACTTGTGTAGGTATATAAATCTTTGAAAATTCTTTGTCACTAAAACATAGTTAAAATTCTATCCCCATTTACAGGTGAGGAAGCTGATGCAGAGTAAGTTTAAGTAACCAGCCCTAAGTCACTCTCTCAGTAAATGCCTGAGCTGGAATGGAATGTATCTGCTTTTCTCAACTAATTGATCAAAACATAGCCATATACTAATTTTAATTAAGAATATGAACTTAAGAACAGAAGAGCTGACAGTGTTTGCCTATTAGAAATGTCACAGGATCATAGAGAGGAGAACAGAATCTATAGAATGGTTGTAAATAAGGGGCTGCTCTTTTGTGTCATAAGTCTCTTTTGTTAACACTATTTGACTTTCTCATTTAGTCACATGAAAGGATTTTGTTAGCTGTTCTAAACATTTTGGAAAACAAACTATATCTCAACACATGACACTGATAAACAAAATAAAATTTAAAAAAATTAAACTATCCCACAAACTTAGCTAGAGTCATGGTCAGCAGTAAGGGAAACATTTGGTTGTTTTATTTAAGAAAGGCATTACTTGTGCTTGAATAGCACTACATTTTTTATATCTACAAAACATTGATTTCTGTATACTCTCTATATTTTTGTCATGACATTCCTGCCTAAATTAATCACTAAATTTAAAGCTGAGTACCCTGAAGTATGATGGGAAGGAATGTTCTTAAGTTGTTTCCCAATGGGACAGTTAGAACAAAGCCAAGGTTAGCATGTAAGAATCTAGACTCCTGGGGCACCTGGGTGGCTCAGTGAGTTAAGAGTCTGGCTTTGGCTTAGGTCATGATCTCAGGGTCCCAAGATGGAGCCCCACATTGGGCTCTCTGCTCAGCAGTGAGTTTGCTTCTCCCTCTCCCTCTGTGTTTTCCCTCTCTTTCTCTCAATTAAATAAATAAAATCTTAAAAAAAGAAGAATCTAGACTCCCATTGTAGTGTTCTTCCTGTTAAAGCCTACGGTGCTGATATAAATTTTTTTTGTATTTTTTTAAAGATTTTGTTTTTTTTTAAGTAATCTCTACACCCAATGTGGGGCTCAAACTCACAACCCTGTGATCAAGAGTTGCATGCTCCACCAACTGGGCCAGCCAGGTGCCCTTGATATAAACTCTTAGTATGTGCTTAAAGATGAAAGTATGTAAGAGATGCTGAAGAAAGGTGGAACCCCTTATTGTAGTCAAGTAATCTAACAAGGAAGTTTCTGAAGATTCTGCCCTTTTGGAAGTGTTTAAATCTTCAGAAGGGAAATGTGAATTTGTCCTAGAGAGTGAGACATTCATTTTCCTAAAAAATATGGGTTTATCCATGCATTCTCAGTGAAATCTTTATGATTTATGATACTATGGCACAGTAAATAATGCATCTCAATGCAGAAATATAATAGTCCATTCTTATTAGAATTGAATGGAGGACGTATGGTATGTATACCACTTTTCTGGCATTCTTTGTTGTAAAGATTAGAAATATTATTCCAAAGTAAGAATTCTGGAAAGACTAGAGTTTATGCAGTATATTCAACAAATGCTGTGCCCCTTTTGCATGCCAGAAAATATAATAGGAACTAGGATCATTGCAGTGAATAAGACAAAGTTCCATCTTTCCTGAGCATATAGAAATAGGAAAGAGAAAGATAACGAATGAGGAAACAAAGATAAACTGAGGTAGCAATAAATACTAGGAAGAAAATAAGGCAGGGTAGGGAATGTGGGAGAGAATAATTAAGATTTTCCTTTAGATTAGGGATCAGACAAATCTCTAAGTTGATTCTTGACCTGAAACTTGAATTAATAAAGCTCTATACAGAGATCTAGAAAAGAAGCACCCAACTCGAAGGAAACAGCAGATAAAACTACTTTCGCCAGGATAATAAGCTCAGCACATTTGGGGAATAGAAAGAAGCAGTGAGACTACAACAGAACTGCACAATTGGACCAAGTAACAATAACATGTAACACAATGGCTTACGGATATGCAAAAATACCAATATTCCTAGTCCTCAAGGCAGTGGGGCCCAAATCCACTGGTCATGAGCACTTTCTTTAATTTACCTTAGTGTGTCATGAAAAAATTATCTTTTTCTGTGTGTGTTAAGATTGAAGGAAATTTGAAAAGCATGGAGCCCAGAGTGGAATGAATATGAACTACAAGATAAGTGGGAGACCAGGCAGAGGCCAATTCATGCAAAGCCTCATAGTTCATGGAGAAGAGTTTAGAATTTAGGTGGGAAGGCATTTACAAGGAGTGACATAGTTTATGTTTTGATAAGATCTCTCCAGCTGCTAAGTGGAGAGTGCACAAAGCAAAGTATTAGAATTAAGGAGTACTTCACATATTCATCATTAAGTTGACCTTGGGGTTGTCACTTTCTACCTCAGTACTTGAGTTTTTATCAAATTATCAAAGATAACAGCATTTGTCCTGGGTTTCCATCACAGGTGTCTTGTTAAAGGAAGTTGTATGATGTCTGTGCTTGGCCTAAGAAAGATAAGACATAAAAGGGATCTTGTTACTCCTATTACTGATGCCACACTTCCAACCTGCCAGTTATCTGTTGAAGATCAGTTTGTGAAGGAGGGCTGATTGCTATATTAACTTCCCAGAAGGAGAGAGATAACAGAGTAGTAAGTCACTGAGGATTTCTTTGACACTAATCAGTTCCCTGTGGGCATTCTACTCAGAAAGAAGATAAATAGCAATGGAGATATATATTTATCTGTCACCCTTTTCTATCAATTAAGGTCCTGAATAAACCATAAAGGCATGTATCACCTCACTGTTGTGTTGCTATTTTTTCTGGTTAAGTACTTTAGGAGTAAGACATGACTCTTAAGAGTGTCCAGTTCACAGTCATGCCTGCAAGTGTTAAAAAAGACAAGCATCACAGATCTACCCTAAGTGACACAGAACAACCTGTAGGTTTTATACAGATAAGGTTTTCAAGATGTCTAGATGTGAAAAACCAAGAGCATTAATTTTTGTTTTGTTTCACGGAGTGTAGTGCTGTTTTTTTTTTTCCCGAAACTGTATTTAACTTAAAAATGAAATTAACTGTATTTATTAAATTATGTATTTATTTATTTTTATTAAATTAAATTAACTATTTAATTTAAAAATGAAATAAAAATAACATTAGCATGACACTGAGCTGAAAAAAGTTTGTTATTTATATTTGGTTCTTTAAATGTGAAAAAAAGCATGATTCTTTCTTTCAAAATGCAAAATAGTTTCAAAAGGTAAGTGGTATCTGAAAGGCAGTTAAGGAAGGGGTTTTTAGAATGATAAAAACACTAGAGCAAAAGAATACTAATGTGATACAAGGGAAGTACTCAGGAGAGAGAGGAATTGATGAGGGGCGTTTGGATACAACTCTATTTAAAGAAAAAGAGGAATTAATTTTAGGGATGACATTCTTGACTATGTAACTAAACATAGATCCAAAGTAAGAAAGGAAGGTTTGGCCTTTGATTGAAGTAGGGCCACCTCATCCATTATTAGAGGAGAAAAAGGCAAAAATACAAGTTCATCTGGTAGATATATGGAGTATAGAAATGAAGGCATTTCAAATAAATCTGCCTACCTTTATTTTCTATTTGAATTTTGAAGCAAGATCATCAACTGTGAATCAGTCAAGAAGAGTGTCAAAGAAGGTTTGAGGGGGAAAAAAAGAGGTTGGGAATAAGTTCAAATGAAGAGATATAAGCAATCTCATTGAGTGCTGCAGTTTCAACTTTCTTAAAGTCACTTCACTGAGTCATCATTGCTCACAGATCTATGTTCCTTAGTAAGAAACTTCAGGAAGATTCCCTTTATTCTCATGTAGCAATTCTCAGGAGACTTTTTGTTATTCAATTGTGAGTAATGAAAATAAGTAATGAAATAATGAAAATAACACTAGTTTAAAACTCAGACTATCAGTCAAGATTTTATTTCACTCTTTATAGACTATGCTGGTCTTTGCCAAGTTCCTTAACTTCTTTTAAAGACAATTTTAACTGAATTGGAATGCTAGAAAGAAGAGAAGCAGTTGCCTTGAGATGAGAGAGGGAGGGAAGGAGAGAGGGATAGAGGGACTACAAAGGGCACAGGGAAACTTTTGGTCGTTAAAGATACATTCATTATCAGGATTGTGGTAATGGTTTCCTAGGCAAATAAATAAGACAAAACTTTTCAGATTTCAGGTTTTAAATCGGTGCGATATATTATATTCAACTGCACATTAATAGAACTCTAAATGAAAGAAATGGAGTTTTGTAGGGTATGACCTAATTCATATATTTTTGTATAAATTTCAAATAATAGTACACGTACAAATGACTCAAATTCCGAAGTGCTCTATAAGATGTTTTTATGAAAGTAAGGTTTTACAATATGAAGAACTTTGCAACCTTGAATAACAATAAATACTTATATCTTTGACTGAATAATTGAAGAAGCATGAAGAAGTTTTTTCCATCTGCACAATAGTGTTAAAGTAATAGTATGCAAGTCTGTTGATACTTTAGCTCAATATGACAATTGGTACAAGGAGTATCAATGAGTAAGGTGCCACAGGAGATTGTTATTAGGGAAATTTCCAGAGAAGATGATGTTTAGCTTCTTTTGTCTGCTTCACCTACTTTACTATCTAGGCATCAAATTATCTCATTTGCTAAAGCCCTCTTTGTCATGCTTCTCAACTCAGCTGCAAAGAAGATAATTCTTTCAACCCTAATATATTTAGGCACTTAATGTGTTACCCTTAACCAAGAAGTCTATAGAAGCTATGTAGGCATTCAATCAATTATTCTGTAACTCATTTATCCCTCTTATAATAGGCACTTTAACCATAAAAATATGAGTAATATAACCATTTGTTGTTTTCTGTAAGAGTGTTTTCTCTTTTTTCTTATTCAAATGTAATAAATTATTTAAGCATCATCTCTAGTTTTATTTTCTGTGTGATGTCCCTGTTCCCAACTTATTTTGCACTTAAAATTGGGACCATATTTTCTGACATTTAGTTTTCACTACTGTTCATTTTACATAGATGGAAAGGTATGTCATAGTAGAAGCTGTTTTATTTGTTTATAATATAGCTAATACACCATAGGAAACAATAAAAATATTTTCACCAACATTCATATTATACCTGTGGACATCTATCTTAATGAAGGAAAATCTGTAAGTTCTCCAGACTCAGGTCATTTATATTATTTTGGCAATACTGATATTTCTCCCCTCCCCCATGCACTTACAGTTTATTACAACCTTTTACATTGTCAGTGAGCTTGATACATATTCTTACATTCACCTATTTACATTCCTTAAGCCCTGAATGCAGGGTATATATTTTATTCACTTTTATATGCTCAGTACTAAGAAAGATCCTGGCATTTAACAAGTGATAACTGTTGAAGAAGAGAAGGAAGAAACAAAGAAAAGGAGGAAGGGAGGGAGTCACTATTTTAGAAATAAAGGTTATCTCAGGAAATGAAAGTTTAAAAATAAAACTCAATGATATTTAGAGTTAACATTTTAAGTGGTCTGTTTTGGATCTATATGGTGTATATTAGAACTATTCTCATAGCTTTTGATGGAAGAAGACAGGCTTAATCTAAACATATATTCTGCAGTTCCAGTTGCTCCAAGTTTCTAATTACTCGTTAGGATATAGTCCACTTGTTGGATTTAAAAAAACTTTGATATATTCTATGTACACATTGGCTTACTTCAGATTTACAGGAGGCCCAAATGTCAATATTAGCAACACTTGATAAACCCTAGTTGACTTAGATTTCCTTTCTCAAGAGATAGCCATTGTATTCAAACATGATAGCTTGTGCCATAAAGTTTAAACTTAACTTCCTAAACATCAGATGAGAGTTATGAAAGACTCTACTGTTGTAAAAATATTGTATATTTAATTGAAAAGTTTAACATTTAGTGTCAGAAATTGTTTAGTCACTTGCCAAAAGCATGGCATATATTTCCTACTACAGTTACTTTTTAAGCATTTTAAGTGCATTACGATCAATAAAATTGCATGTTCACAGCATGTGTCCTCATTTATTTTAGGGAAAAGTCATTTAAAATAAGATTGCACACTGATCTTCCATAAAAATGTTATACTACCACATTTACAAAGTAAATTTATATAGGAGAGAGCTCATAATCTTATTTCTGTCCTATATATGAATTTTGAATGATATTAACTAATATTTAAAAGATTTTTCACTTTGTCATTTTTCATTACTATTCTTAATATGGCATGTTGTTCTCTTTAGTCTTTGAAGGGATACTAAAAAGGTTGTTGCTAGAAAAATCTATTTGTAAGTCAGACATTTTTTAGCACTCTGCATCTATACTGAAGAAAAAATGCAATTTTCATAACAGTTCAAATATCCAACATTTTAACTTCAGAATGAATTTTGACATAAAAAATTTGAAGATAGCAACTTAACATTGAAATTGATTTATCTTCTTTACTAACTTAATTAATAGTACACAGAAAAAAAGACTATATACTTTTCAAAATTACAAAGAATACCAAAATAGCCTAAAATAAATACATCTTTTTAATTGCATGCATTTCTTAATTTTTAAAAATTGCCTCTCTTCTTGCTAATCCTTGTGAAAAGTACCCATCTAAAGTGTTCTTAAAGTAGTCTTAAGTGATATACCAATTTGTATACCTCATACACCTACACACACACACACACACACACACACAAATACAATGTTAGAATTATTGCTTGAATGTATGATTTTAAATAAAAAGAAGAAATAATATTATATTTTTCTTTATATTCATTTCTAGTGGTCTTTATTCTTACTCGTGGGTTTAAGTTACTGTTTGGTGTCATTTCCTCTTGGTTTTAGTACTTTCAAGATTTTATTTTTGTGCTAAGCTTCCATCAGATTGATTATGATATGTCTAGTTGTGCTGACTTCTATGAATAACTTTCTTGGGATTGTTGAGTCTTGTAGATTTCTAGATTGTGTGTTTGTGTGAAATGTGGGTAGTTGTCAGTCATTATTCCTTAAAATATTTTCTGTCCCTTTTTCTCCCTCTTTTTTATATGCTTAGTATGGTCTCTAAGAATCTATTTGGTATTTTTTTATTGTTCATACTTCATATTTAAGAATATCTATTGATACATCTTCAAGTTTACTGATTCTATCTTATGTCATCTTAAATTTGCTGTCAAGTCCACCTAGTGATTGTCTTCTTTTCTCCATTTAATCGTTCTACTTTTCAACTCTGGAATTTTTTTTTATTTTTATAATAATATTTTTTTATTATATTATGTTAGTCACCATACAATACATCCATGGTTTTTGATGTAAAGTTCGATGATTCATTAGTTGTGTATAACACCCAGTGCACCATGCAATACCTGCCCTCCTTACTACCCATCACCAGCCCATCCCATTCCCCCACCCCCCTCCCCTCTGAAGCCCTCAGTTTGTTTCTCAGAGCCCATAGTCTCTCATGCTTCATTCCCCCTTCTGATTACCCCCCTTTCTTTATCCCTTTCTTCTCCTACCGATCTTCCTAGTTCTTATGTTCCATAGATGAGAGAAACCATATGATAATTGTCTTTCTCTGCTTGACTTATTTCACTTAGCATTATCTCCTCCAGTGCCGTCCATGTTGCAGCAAATGTTGAGAACTCGTTCTTTCTGATAGCTGAGTAATATTCCATTGTATATATGGACCACAACTTCTTAATCCAGTCATCTGTTGAAGGGCATCTCGGCTCCTTCCACGATTTAGCTATTGTGGACATTGCTGCTATGAACATTGGGGTGCATATGGACCTTCTCTTTACTACATCTGTATCTTTGGGGTAGATACAACTCTGGAATTTTCATTTGGTTTCAATTATCATGTTTATTTCTCTATCATGATATATTATTTGTTAAGTGATTATCATCATATTCCATTCATTCTTTGAATACAGTCTTCTAAAACATAATTTGGTTACGATAAGTGTTTTAAAGTCTTTTTCTATGAAATCTAATATCCAGGCCCATCTAGTTTCTATTGATTATATTTTCTAAATTATGTCCAGTTTTCTTGTTTTTATGCATGACTTATAAGTTTTGGTCAAAAAGTGCAATTCTATAATATAGTAACTCTGGATTTTGTTTTATTGTTCTAAAGTTTTTGTTTGTGTTTTTGTAACTTTTGTAACTTGTTTCCATTTAAACTTATCTGTCTTTCCCATGGTATGTGGGCACTGATATATGTATGTATGTGTATACATTTTTAAAAATTCTTATTTTTATTTTCTGTCTTAGTTTTCTAGTGTTTCTTCTGTGTCTAAATAGCATATTTGTCCACCAATGAAATATGAAGAGATTATGTTAAATAAAACACTATAAGCCCATGTGGCTTCCCTTCTCTTCTGATTAATATCTGTGTGGATCGGTAAATGAATTCAAAGTTGCAAGAAGTTCTCAAGTTTTTCTTGGTTTTTACTTTTCAAGGGGCTCTTTAAGGTCTCTCATGCAATGATGCAAGCTTTTGTTCAAGGCTCAATTAAATGCCATCATCCAGCAAAGCAGCTAGTTTTCATACCCAGCCTGCCTTTCTGATAAAGTTATTGACTAAGCTGAGGGTTGGTAGTGGGAGCAGGCAAGAAGAAAACATACTTCCACTGTTACTATCCAAAACTCTAGCATTTTTTATATAAAAGAATAAACTGTTCTCAATTTATTGCTGCTTTTGACTGGTTTTCAGTGAAATGATTGCACTTTATAATTTATAATTCAATTTTATACTTATTTACACTAACTCTGGAAGTGCAGAATTGCCAACACCATTAAATATCTGCAGTTGAAGGTCTTCTCCCAGTTATCTTTAAGAAATATTTTTTAAATGAAAATAAATTTTATATTTACCCACATATGTATCTTTTCTGTCACTCTTCATTCCTTCATGTAGATCCAATTTTCCATCTGATTCTATTTCCCTTCCACCAGAAGAACTTCTTTTCAGTGCAGACCTTCTGGCAATACATAATATCAGATTGCTTCTGTCTGAAAACATCTTTATTTTGCTTTCAATTTAAAATTGAATATTGAAAAATGGTATTTCCATGGGGCAATAATTCAAATTTTTTTCTTTCAGTTCTTTAAATATTGCACTCTATTTAATTTTTGCTTATATTGTTTCTGAAAAATCTGCTGTCATCTGTTTCTCTGTACGTAAACTGTATTTTTTGTCTATGTTCTTTGATATTATATTTTTTCTTCGTTTTTTAGCAAGTTCTATAATGTCTGTAATTTCTAGGGCAGTTTCTGTAGATGGATTTGTCTTTGGATTATGGGTCATATTTTGTGTTTCCCTGCATGCTTCATAATTGTTTGGGTGACAAGTGTAAATTTTTCATTATTAGTGTCTGCCTTTTGTTGTATTATTTTAATTGTGTTAAATTTTCTTCAGGCATAGAGTTAAGTTACTTGAAATCAACTACTTTCAAGGTTTGCTTTTCAGATTTGTTACGGTGGTTCCAAAGCAGCTATTAGTCTAGGGCTAACTTAGCTCCAATACTACAATAAGACTTCTAGGATTCTAACTGATACTTTGTTAAGTTATAAATCGTCTCCACTATGTTGGGCATTCCAGTCCTTCTTAGCCATGGTGTGAGCTCAGAGAATTGTTTGATCTACTACTCCTTAATGGTTCTGTTTCCAGTCTGTTATACATTCTTTATATACATGTGTAGCCATTCCCAGGCAAATGCTTGAGGAAACATCTCTGCTGATTTAAAAACAAAACAAAACAGGGGTGCCTGGGTGGCACAGCGGTTAAGCGTCTGCCTTCGGCTCAGGGCGTGATCCCGGCGTTATGGGATCGAGCCCCACATCAGGCTCCTCCGCTATGAGCCTGTTTCTTCCTCTCCCACTCCCCCTACTTGTGTTCCCTCTCTCGCTGGCTGTCTCTCTCTGTCAAATAAATAAATAAAATCTTTAAAAAACAAAACAAACAAAACAAACAAAAACCGTGTGTGTGTGTGTGTGTGTGTGTGTGTGTTGTGTGTGTGTCTACCTCTTTCCTGTCTTGTAATTTATCCTACAATTCTAGCTAACTTTGGCTTCTTGAAATCCTACTTGTCTTTCCTCAAATAAATGAGAGTGCTAGGGTCTCTTTGGACCTACCTTCTCTTCCTGTAGAAAAGCAGTCAACTATGCAAATCACAGAGTCTGCCTTGTTTGTTTCCCTCCTTTTAGGGATCACATTTCTGTGTTGCCCGTTGTTCATCCAAAAGTCATTGTTTCATATTTCTTTGGAGATTACATATATCTCCTATCCCTGTAAAATAGCTTGGCCACAAGTTCCTATTTTGATTTTTATAGGGATTGCATTATAACTATAGATGAGCAAGAGAAGAATTAACATCTTTGTAATCCTGAGACTTTTAATCAAAGGAAATTCTATTTCTCTGTTTATTTTCATTTTAATTTTCTTTAACATATTTTATAATTATTTTTGCAGAAGTCTGAAACACATTTTTATATTTGTTAACTAAGTATAAAAATTACACAGAATAATTTAATTAATTTAATTTAATTTAATTTAATTTAATTATAAGACTCATGGAACTCAGCACAGTATATTCACATAAGACTTTAATAAAGCTAAAAGATACCATATAGCAGAAGAAAGTTTACTATTAGTATCATTGAGGAGTCCAGACTTCCTGGATCCTTTCTCAGTAGCACAGAATGTATTTCATCTTTAGATTTTGAGCCACTAAGTTATATGGTTTCCATCTTAATTCCAGGGGAGCCTAGGCACAATCTCATTTAGGGGTCTTTTATACCCTGCTACTTGCATAGTTAAAAACAAGCTGTGTAACTGGTTAAACCAATTGGAGACCATCATTCCAGACATCCCTGAATGATGTAGATAAGCTGGTGGAAGTACCTTCACAGGAGTTTCAAATTAACATTGTATATTATAAATTACCAGCTAGGCCATTCTTTTCTTGGCTAAGGATCATGATCAACTTTCCAGGCTCACTAAAGATAAAGAGAGATACTTTGGACCCACTGCAAGATAACCCTATTGTAATACACTATTTAATATTTTGATATTGTTATGATATATTTTACATTTAATTTTCTCTTTGATTTTGATATGTAGAAATGGATTTAACAAAAAAAGCGCATATAAATGGAATTATGCAGTATTTGTCTTTTTATGACTTACTTATGTTTGTTAGTATAATGTCTTCCAGTACATCCAAATTGTGGCAAATGGTACGATTTACTTTTTTTAAATGATTTTATTTATTTATTTGAAAGAAAACTCACTCACAAGCTTGAGCAGGGGAAGAGACAGATGGAGAGACAGGGAGAAGTAGACTCTCTGCTGAGCAGGGAACCCAATGCAGGGCTCAATTCCAGGCCCCTGGGATCATGAACTGAGCTAAGGCAGACCCTTAACCTACTGAACCACCAGGCGCCCTACGGTTTACTGCTTTTTAAAAGCTGATTAAGAGACAAAGGCAAGATGGTGGAAAAGTAGGGGACCTCATTTCATTTGTCCCTGGAATTTAGCTGGATAACTACCAAACTATTCTAGACATCCATGAATTCAGCCTGAAATGTAAGAAAATATATCTGGAACTCTACAAGTAGAAAAGCAACTGCTTTTTGCAAGGTAGGAGGTGCAGAGATGTGACTTTGCAGGGAGATATCAGAAGATAAATGGAGGGGGGAGGGACCTCCATAAACTGGCTACCAGAAAGTGATATAGCCCCAGAGGGCAAAATCAGACCCTTTAGAAATCTGCTCCAGTGAGAGATATCCCTATCTGAAAAGGGAATGAAACGGGCAGAATTCTAGGTGAGTCAGTGTGGTCTTAGGATCCCAGGAGTCACAGAAGGGAAAGGGGTGCTCTAAGCAATGGAGCAAGGAAGCTGGTTATAGTCAGTGAGCCCAGAAGGGGATTCTCAGCTCAGGCCATCATAAACCATGAACCAAGCTGGTCAGGTGACCCCTCGGCATGCCCACTACCGGGCAGCAGCTCTCAGAGCAGCAGCCCCAGAAAAGATAGTGGGGCTACACTCAGCCATACCCCAGTAGTGGGAGTGGGTACATGCACAAACCTGTGACTACTCTCAGCCCCAGGACACACAAAAAGCAGTGACTTGGGTCCCTTGGGCTCCCCCTGGAAACATTGCTGTGGGCCCACACCACAGGAGTCTGTGGGGTTTAGCACACACTAAGGTGAAAACTATTTGTCCCAGAGGGTTTGCTGAAGGAAGGGACCATGACCTTTCAGCTCTGGGGCCTAAGATTGGGGCACGGCCATTTTTATTCTGATTCTCTCAAGACAACAGAAAGCCTTCAGGGAATAAAAGCCACACAGAGGACCAGTTAACACTGAGCCAAGCCCCCTGGCAAGGAGTGATACAACTCCACCCAGGCAAAGACACCTGAGAAGCGGCACAGCAGGCCCCTCCCTCAGAAGACAAACTGGAAGAACAGGTACAAACTAAGTTACAGATCCCACAAGACTACAAAACTCCAGAACCAGGAGAAAATAATATATGGAGCTTGAGGTTTTCCTCATGATTCATTTACCCTTCAGTCTAAAATTTCTCATTTCATTTTTTCTTTTTTTCCCATTTCAATTAGTTTTTTATTTTACCAACTCTGTTTTTAAGTTACTCTTTAACTTTTATTTTTTACATCTACATTTTATAGATATATGCTTCATTTTTTACCTTTTTTCACTCTATTCAATTTTACTTTTGTATATATATATATATAGGTTTGGATTTCTTTGCAATTTGGGGATTTATCCTTCTAATACACAGACCAAAATTCACTCAGGAACAAGTGGATCACCCTGCTTTGTCCACCCTGTGAGATTATGGTCTCTCTCCCCCACCTTTTTTTTTTTTCTCTTTCTCTTTCTTGTTCTGTTTTTTTTTTTTTTTTTTAAAGATTTTATTTATTTATTTGACAGAGATAGAGACAGCCAGCGAGAGAGGGAACACAAGCAGGGGGAGTGGGAGAGGAAGAAGCAGGCTCACAGCAGAGGAGCCTGATGTGGGACTCGATCCCATAACGCCAGGATCACGCCCTGAGCCGAAGGCAGACGCTTAACCGCTGTGCTACCCAGGCGTCCCTCTTGTTCTGTTTTGCTTAGATTTTGTTTGCTTTTCTGTTTTGGTTTCCAACTGCTTTGGATTTGTCTAGTGTGTATTTCACTTGGGTCATGGTTGATATTTTGGACTCTGCTCACTTGCTTATCCATTCTTCTCTAGGCAAAATGACTAGAAGGAGGAATTCACAACAAAAGAAAGAACCAAAGGTAATGTTCTCTGCCACAGATCTAACTGATATGGATATAAATAAGTTGTCAGAGATGATATCCAGGATAGCAATTATAAAGTTAATAGCTGGGCTTGAAAAAGGCATTAAAGACAGTAGAGAATCTCTAAGTGCACAAATGAGACCTAATCAGACTGAACATAAAAATGCTGTAACTGAGGGTGCCTGAGTGGCTCAGTCAATTAAACATCTGCATTCAGCTCAGGTCATGATCCTGGGGTCCTGGGATCGAGCCCCAGATGGGGCTCCTTGCTTGGTGGGAAGCCTGCTTCTCCTTCTCCCCCTGCTTGTGTTCCCTCTCTCACTGTCTCTCTCTGTCAAATAAATAAATAAAATCTTTTTTTTAATGCTATAACTGATATACAGTCTATATTGGATGCTCTAACAGCTAGGGTGAATGATGCAGAAGAAAGAGTAAGTGATCTAGAAGACAGGCTGATGGAAAGGAAGAATTTGAGGAAAGGAGAGAAAAATGACTAATAGTCCATGAAGAAAGGCTTGGAGAAATTAATGATGCCCTGAAATGACCCAATGTCAGAATTATTGGCATGCCTGAGGTGGAGGAGAGAGAGAGGGCCAGAAGGTATATTTGAGCAAATCATAGCTGAGAACTTCCCTAATGTGGCGAAGAAAACAAGCATTCAAGAGCAAGAGGCAGAGATGACTCCAACCAAAATCAATAAAAATAGATCAACACCACAACATATCATAGTGAAGCTTGCAAATTTTAGAGAAAAAGAGAGAATCCTGAGAGCAGCTTGAGACAAGGGACTCCATACCTACAGAGGAAGGAACATCAGACTAACATCAGACCTATCCACAGAAACCTGGCAAGCCAGAAAGGGCTGGCATAATATATTCAGGGTACTAAGTGAGAAGAACATGCGGCCAAGAATACCTTATCCAGTAAGGCTGTAATTCAGAATGGAAGGAGAAATAAGGAGCTTCCAGGACAGACAGAAACTGAAAGAATATGTGTACCAAGCCAGCCATGCAAGAAATATTAAGGGTGATACTGTAAGCAAAGAGATTTTGAGAGTAAAATACACCAGAAAGAAACAGAGACAATCTACAGAAACAGGAATTTTATAAGCAATACAATGTCACTAAATTCATATCTTTCAATAGTTACTCTAAATGTAAATGGGCTAAATGCTCTAATCAAAAGACACAGGGTATCAGATTGGATAAAAAAGCAAAACCCTTCCATATGCTGTCTACAAGAGACTCATTTTAGACCTAAAAACACCTCCAGACTGAAAGTGAAGCATTTACCATGCTAATGGATCTAAAACAAAAGCTGAGGTGGCAACACTCATATCAGACAAATTAAATTTTAAAGTAGAGACTGCAGTAAGAGATGTAGAGGGACACTATATCATAATCAGACAAATTAAATTATAAACCAAAGACTGTAATAAGAGATGTGGAGAGACACTGTCCAACAAGAGGAGCTAACAATTGTAAATATCTATGCCCCCAACATTGGAGCAACCAACTACATAAACCCACTATTAACCAAAGTAAAGAAACACATTGATAACATTGCATTAATAGTAGGGGACTTCAACACCCCACTTGCAGCAAAGAACAGATCATCTAAGCAGAAAATCAACAAAGAAAAAAGGGCTTGGAATGACACACTGGACCAGACTTCATAGATATATACAGAACATTCCATCCTAAAACAACAGAATACTTTTTCTTCTCGAGTACACATGGACTTTCTTCAGAATAGATCACATACTGGGTCACAAATCAGGTCTCAACTGACACAAGAAGACTTGAGATTATCCTCTGCATATTTTCAGACCACAATGCTTTGAAACTGGAACTCAATCACAAGAAAAAAATTGGAAGGAATTCAAACACTTGGAAGCTAAAGAGCACCCTGCTAAAGAATGATTGGTCAAATAGAAAATTAAAGAAGAACTTAAAAAATTCATGGAAACTAATGAGAATGAAAACACATTGATTCAAAACCTATGATATACATGAAAGGCAGTCCTAACAGAGGAAATGCATTGCAATACAAGCCTCTCTAAAAAAATTAGAAAAATCCCAAATACACCAGCTAACCTTACACCTAAAGTAGCCAGAGAAAGAACAGCAAATAAAGCCTAAACCAAGCAGGAGATGAGAAATAATAAAGATTAGAGCAGAAATCAATGAAATAGAAACCATAAGAACAGTAGAACAGATCAACAAAACTGCAAGCTGGTTATTGGAAAGAACAAAATCGATAAACCTCTGGCCAGACTTATCCAAAAGAGAAAGGACCCAAATTAATAAAATCATGAATCAAAAAGGAGATATCATAACCAACACCAAGGATATACAGACAATTTTAAGAACATGTTATGAACAACTATAGCTAATAAACTAGGCAATCTGGAAGAAATGAATGACTTTCTGGAAAGTTATAAACTACCAAGACTGAAACAGGAAGAAATAGAACATCTGAATAGACCAATAACCAGAAAGGAAACTGAAGCAGTAATCAAAAAGCTCCCAAAAAACAAGAGTCCAGGGCCAGATGGATTCCCAGGGGAATTCTACCAAACATTTAAAGAAGAAATAATACCTATTCTACTGAAAATGTTCCAAAAAATAGAAATGGAAAGAAAACTTCCAAACTCATTCTATGAGGCCAGCATTACCTTGATCCCAATATCAGACAAGGACACCATCAAAAAGGAGAATTACAAACCAATATGCCTGATGAACATGTATGCCAAAATACTTACCAAGATACTAGCCACTACAATCCAACAGTACATTAAAAGGTTAATTCACCATGACCAAGTGGGATTTATTCCTGGGATGCAAGGCTGGTTCAACATTCACAAATCAGGGGTGCCTGGGTAGCTCAGTGGTTAAGTGTCTGCCTTCGGCTCAGGGCATGATCCCGGCATTCTGGGATCGAGCCCCACATCAGGCTCCACCTCTGGAAGCCTGCTTCTCCCTCTCCCACTCCCCCTGCTTGTGTTCCCTCTCTCACTGGCTGCCTCTATCTCTGTCAAATAAATAAATAAAATCTTAAAAAACAAAAAACATTCACAAATCAATCAATGCTATAGGTCACATTAATAAAAGACAAGAACCATATGATCCTCTCAGTTGATGCAGAAAAAGCATTTGACAAAATACAGAATCCTTTCTTGATTAAAACCTTCAAAGTGTAGGGGTAGAGGGAACATATCTCAATATCATAAAAGCTGTCTATGAAAAGCCGACAGTGAATATCATTCTCAATGGGGAAAAACTGAGAGCTTTTCCCTTAAGGTCAGGAACATGGAAGGAATGACCACTCTCACCACTATTCAACATAGTACTAGAAGTCCTAGCCTCAGCAATCAGAAAACAAAAGGAAATAAAAGGTATTCAAATTGGCAAAGAAGAAGTCAAACTCTCACTCTTCACAGATGACATGATACTTAATGTGGAAAACCCAAAAGACTCCACTCCAAAATTGCTAGAACTCATACAGAAATTCAGCAATATTATAGGATACAAAATCAATGTGCCAAAATCAGTTGCTTTTCTATACACTACCAATGTGACTGAAGAAAGAGAAATTAAGGAATCAATTCCATTTACAATTGCACCAAAACCCATAAAATATCCAGGAATAAACCTAACCAACGTGATAAAGGATCTGTACTCTAAAAACTACAGAACGCTTATGAAAGAAATTGAGTAAGTAAGTTAGCAGAGAAAGACAATTATCATATGGTTTCATTAATATGTAGAACATAAGGAATAGCACAGAGGACCATAGGAGAAGGGAAGGAAAACTTAATGGGAAGAAATCAGACAAACCATGAGAGACTCCGGACTTCAGGAAATAAACTGAGGGTTACAGAAGGGAGGGGAGTGGGGGGCTGGGGAAACCAGGTGATGGGTATTAAGGAGGGCACATGTTGTGATTAGCATTGAGTGTTATATGCAACTAATGAATCATTGAACACTACATCAAAAACTAATGACGTGGTCTATGTTGGCTAATTGAACATAACAATAAAAATAAAGAATAAACTTTGTTTAAATATCTATGTTACCCAGAACAATCTATACATTCAATACAATCCCTATCGATGTATCATCAACATTTCTCACAGAGCTGGAACAAACAATCCTAAAATTTGTATGGAACCACAGAAGACCCCAGAGCCAGGGGAATGTAGAAAAAGAAAACCAAAGTTGGTGGCGTCACAATGCCTAACCTCAAGCTATATCAAAATTTAGTCATTAAGACAGTATAGTAATGGCAGAAAAACAGACACATAGATCAGTGGAACAGAATAAAGACCCCAGAAATGGACCCTCAACTCTATGGTCAACTAGTCTTCAACAACGCAGGAAAAAATATCCAATGGAAAAAAGACAGACTCGTCAACAAATGGTGTTGAGAAAATTGGCCAACCACATGCAGAAAAATGAAACTGGACCATTCTTACACCATACACAAAGGTAAACTCAAAATTTATGCAAGACCTATGTGAGACAGGAATCCATCAAAATCCCAGAGGAGAACACAGGCAATAACCTCTTTGTCCTTGGCCACAGCAACATCTTGCAAGACATGTCTCTAAAGGCAAGGGAAACACAAGCAAAATTGAACTATTGAGACTTCATCAAGATAAAAAGCTGCCACACACCAAAGCAAACAGTCAACAAAACTAAAAGGCAACCTATGGGATGGGAGAAGACATTTGCAAATGACATATCATATAAAGGGCTGGTATCTATATATGGATCTATATATAATGTCTCATTCTAAATATTGAAACCATTCTTTCAAAAATTCATTCTAGGATATTATTTACAGCATATTTACTCTTGTGCCCATCTTTAGTAATAACCTCAATAGTATTTGTTCACCTTAAATCTTACATAAACTTTCTTTTGTCACAGTTCATCAACATTTTAAAATTTAGTCTCAATTGAATTTTTGTATTTCAAGAAAATTAATGTCATCTCATTTGGTCAGATGACTATTTACTATTATTTATTACCCATATTTCTTCTAATTATTCTGAAATATTTTTCAAAATCATTCATGTAAGAAAAGAGAAATTGAGGAACTTAAAATTCTATGTAACTTGTATTTTTTATGGCTTTAAACATTTTTGTTCAATCTATTCCAAAGGAAATTTAATTCTCTTTGTAGTTGTCTTCAGTGTTTTTCTGAAACCACAGCTTACCTCTCCAATGGCTTTTCATGTGACATCTACTTATTCTCAATGCATGTGACCATCCTATCTCCACCTCTTCACATATATATCATTGTTATCTCCCCTTCCTTCTACCTTTGCAAATTGAACTACTTCCTGTGATACCAATATTTTAGGCTTTTACTTGTCACTAGACTTTGTGTTATTGTTTTTTATTGCATTTTTCTCTACACTTAATTAAACTGCATATTTAACATCTGTTTAAAACTATCATTATGATTCAACTAAAATATTGCCATTTCCAGGAAGCCTTGCGTAACTTTTAGTACTGAGTTTCCTTTCTGTTTTTTTTTTCACAGTGTCCTGTATGTACTGCATTGTATTTACCACTTGTCTGTTTCCTCCATTATCTGTAATACAATGAAATATATATCTAACAAATTACTGAATTTTCAAGATAGGTGCTAAATGTGCATATACATGTAGGCATATGATCATTAATACAATGAATTTTGAGATCTATATTTCAGCACATTTTCTTACTTGTACTACCATTAATAGTCCTCAGTTTTATGACTTTCTTTCCCTCTTTTGAACATGGACCAAGCTAATTTTGAGATGAACTCTATGTATTACCACATAATAGTTTCTTCAATTTCTGCACATTTATTCTTCCCTGAGTTCCTGAATCCTTGTTCAAGTAATTGATGCTGTTGCTTGTGGCTACCCTCCAACTTCCAACCACATTATCCTCACTGTGCCCTGGTTCTCACTTTTCTGTACTTGTTCCTCTCTTATTAAATCCTACCATTTAATGTTGGTTATAGGTTTCTTTATTCTATTGCCCAGGTCTCCTGATTATTATGTCCTACCATCTTCCAAGACTTTTTTCTGCAATCCTTATACCTTGCTGGTGCCACATTATAAATGTCTAGATTTCCTCATATTACCTGCCACTTACATCTTCACAGGTGCTTATCATGCCTATTCAGTAGTGAGTTCACAGTATTATAATGGGGCATCCTATGGCTTAAAAGCCTTAGTTCTGACATAGAGTTTCTAAAGCATATTTTGCATGTAATCCTTGAAATCTAATAACATCATTTTCCTAAGAAACACTATTGCATAAGTCCTAACTGCAACATTAAATAGCTGTGAAGAAAGAAAGAAGAAAGAAAGAAAGAAAGAAAGAAAGAAAGAAAGAAAGAAAGAGAAAAGAAAGGAAGAAAGAAAGAGAAAGAAAAGAAAAGAAAGAAAAGAAAAGAAAGAAAAGAAAAAAAAGAACAGTTTGAGTTTCATTCCTTCAAATCCTACTAATTTTGTGTCTTCTGTGCTCAGGGTTCTAAACTCTCAACTAAAACCAGACTGGACCTCAGTACCTAGCAAGGGAAATAGCTCCCTGTTAAGTTAAAGAAGTCAAAGACAAAGCAAGACAGGGCAATAAAGGTATCTAAGTGGGGCCATGAGAGCCACTGAAAGAAAATGGATCTAAAATAGTCAACAGAAATGAACATCTACAGTATATAAACAATCAGATTGCTTCCATTTACGTTTATTTTTTCCTGCTCATGTATTCATTTATTTACTGACCAAACAGTTGCCAAAGATGTATTACATGCTAGGCGCCATTATTTGCCCTGAGAATACAGTAATGGATAAGAAGGATAGAGTTACAACCCTTTGGACCTGGCAAAGAAGACATTAATTAAATGATATAAATAAATAACGATAATTTAACATGTGATATGAAGAATTACAGAATTAATATATATGACAGTGAGCTGATCTTGCCTGAGAGATTAAATAAATGTTCAGGTAAGATCTGAAAGATGAACAAGAACTAGTACTACAAACGCTGGCCGGTTCAGATAGAAGAAATAGCACATACCTCTGGGAACTGAAAGAAGTTCAGCAAAGCGGATCAATGGAATATAAGAAGTCAGATGGAAAATTACATGGACCAAGCCTTTTCTCATATCAGCAGAAAAACTTTTTCTTCCATTTTTCAGTGGCTACAATAAGCATATATTTATACATGGTTATGTCTCTTAAGAAATATCCTTTAGTCTGAATTCCCCTTGAAGATATATATATTTTTTTTCCTTGAAATGTATTTGTGAAAGAACCCAGATTGCCTGTCCTGTATAGTTTTCATGTTCTGGATTTGTTCATTTTATCCTAATGATGTCAGTCATTATGTTTACCTGTTTTTCTATAAACTGGTAATTAAATTAGCTTTGATCATTTTCAGGCCTTACATTTTAATAAAGCATTTCATAGGTGATACATTGTACTTCCAACAGGAGGTAATGATGTACAGTTGCCTCCTTTTTGTGATGTTAGTGGCAGTTGATGAGCATTACATAGATTCATTATTTCAAAATGATATATTTTTATCATTCTTTCTTTAATTATTAGTTTGAATGCTTCCATAAGGAGAAGCTTTCTTCCTCTCTTTGCTTACCCAGCAGTATACTTTATATAGGAAAGGCACAATAAGTGTTTGATTATTTAACTTTCCTTAATAGTTTCCAAAACAAAAATGAGTTAAGTCCCTGGAATTCTCCTAACAGAGAGAATTTTTTAACATGTTCCTTTTTTTTAAAAGGAAGTATGATCTATGTGTGGTGAAAACATGTATTTTAGTATATGATGCAATATGGTTTGTCAAATATATATATCCATATAGTCTACACCTTAATCAAGATGCATAACATCTCCTTCACTTTCAAAAGCATCTTCATGCTCTTTGCAGTCGATTTACCCCCTCCCACTAGGCAAGCACTGTTTTGATTTCCATCACATATTAGTTACTAGTTTTTGTATTTCACATAATTAGAATTTTATCTTTACTTTTTTAGCTTCTTGTTTTAATCTATTATTTTTATTTTTATTTAAATTCATTTAGCCAACATATAGTACATCATTTGTTTTAGATGTAGAGTTCAATAATTCATCAGTTGCATATCACACCCAGTGCTCATTATATCACGTGCACTCCTTAATGCCCATCACCCAATTACCTCCTCCCCTCACCCACCTCCCATCTAGCAACCCTTAGGTTTTTTCCTGTAGTTAAGAGTCTCTCATGGTTTGTCTCCCTCTCTGATTACTTCCCATTCAGTTTTCCCTCCCTTTCCCCGTGATCCTCTGCATAGCTTCTTTCACTTAGTATAATGAGTGAAATTTATTCATGCTGTTGATCCATCCATGTTATTGCATGTATGCCTTTCTATTGTTGACTAATATTTTATTTAAAAAACACAAATCTAAACCAAGTAAATTTGAAGATCTAATTGGCTTTATTGAGTCATCATCACACAGCATCTTATCTAGCAGATAGAGGGGAGCTCCAAGCAGTGGTATAAAATGGAGGTTTTTACAGAAAGGAGGGTGGAACAAGAAGTTATTAGAAAAAGAAAAAAAAAAGGATTGTTTCAGGCAAGGTCACCTCCCCTTAGGGGGAAGGGCAGGGTGTTCTTATTAGGTGGATTACCTAATCTTTCTTTGGAGAATGAAAAAGGCCCATATGACAAATTACCTCATTAGTGCAGATCAGAAAGTTCCAGACTGATTGGCTTAAAATTCCATTCCCAGAAAGGTTGAAACTACAAATAAGTTGGTTTGCCCTCCTGGGGCACGTGAGTCCACCTTGGGCCTTGTGGCTTCTTTCGAACAATAATATAGTTTATCCATTCTCCTTTTGATGGGATTTTAGGTTGTTTCCAGTTTGAAGGTATTATGAATACCTTGTGAATTCAAATCGCCACATTCTTGTCTTGTTGTGAACATATGCATTTATTTCTCTGGAGTATATATCAGGAATAGAATAATTACATTATAAGATCAGTGAATATTTAACTTTAGTAAAAATCAATAAAACCATTTTTCTAAGTTTTATACCAATTTAACTCAATGGTATTCAATTCTTCTTGCTCATATTTACCTGAAATAGGTTTCCTAAATGGGTGGATCAGGATAATTTTCCTCATTTCACAGTTTTAGAACTTCTATTTGTTGTTGTTATTGTGATTTTTAAAATAACCTTCTTTCTTGGAGATCTGCAAGTTCAATTCCCCTACCTTGGTATTGTTCTTTCACTACTGTCTTCTCTAGTTTGTATTCTACTCTCAGCAACATTTCTTCACTGTGAGGCTTTGTCAGAGTAGGAATTATTTTATTTTTTTGTTTAAAGAGTTCATAAGAACCAGAATGCTCTGGTACCATCAGGCAGTTTTTTTGCACTCACCTGTGAATTCTCCCACTTTTGTCTGCTGTTCTCAGATTGTCACTGAATTTTCTAGTGATTTGTGGCTTTTCCTACTCTCAGGGCCACCAGGATTAATTTCTGAATTGTTAACATCCTCTCACAACTTGATGATAATATAGCAACTTGCTTTCAGTACTTTGCTACCATCTTTTATATTTTGGAGTTTATTGTGATAGCTTGTCACCTAGAGTTATGTAGATAACGTAGAAATTATGGGGTTTTTGTTTTTCCATCCTTATTATTCTCTCTTTAAGCAAAACCATAAGTTATGGATTAATTAGTAAATGCAAATTATTCATTTTGCTATGTATCTAAAGAAAATCCTCTATAATACTGGACATTGTTGAACACTCTCCTTCATTTATTTATTCACTGATTAAATTTGTTGAATGTCTCAGATGAACCAGGCATTGCTTTTGGCACTGAGATTGCAATAGTACACAAAAACCAAACATAATATCTTAAGTCTTATTGACTCCTAAAATGTATTAAAGAATTTACTCAAAACTACACTCAAATAATCTTACTATCATAGTTTGTGCATCCATAACACTCCTATCCTATTTTAGTTTCTGCTCAATCTTCTTTGAATACACATTTTAAGTTGATGTTCCACAAACATAACTTCATGCTTTTTTTTAGCAGGAATTTTCTAGCAGCCTTATTGACAGTAAACAGAAACTAGAAACAACCAAAAGATCAATCAACAGCTAAATAAAAAAGAAAAAATATGTGTCATATTTACACAAGGGAATACTATCTAGCAACAACAAAGGATAAATCACTGACACACAACATGGACAAATCTGATGAAATTAACACTGGGTTAAAGAATATGAAAGAGCACACCCTATATATTCCTATCTACACAGAATGCAAAGCACACAAAATCAATATGTGATCAATATGTGCCAGAAGACAAAGGGGTAAAGGATTTCTTTTTGGAGAGAAGGAAATCCATGAGTAACCATGAGGGAGTTCTTTGGGATACTAGAAATTTTCTATTTCTGGATGGGAGAGACACTTCTACATAGGTGTACACACGTGCAAAGATTAACGTGTTCACTTGAAATATGTATAGTCCACTGTACATGAATCAAACCTCAACATAGTAAAACAAAATATATATGATTACCCGGGGGTACAGGCTTAGGGAGGGAACAAGTTTCTAAAAATGAATCTATATTTATATTTAGGAGAGGTATATACTTTATTGTTTGTATGTCGTGTCTTAATAAGAATGAAAAAAAGAAAATGACCATTCTAGGTTAACTTAGATTTTTAAATCTAAGAACTCAAAAATGGGCTTGTTGCACTTCAATACAATATAAAAAGGAAACTCAAGAGACCCAATAACCCAATGTAATGTATTATTATTAATTGGTTCCTACTTCAAAAATAAAGCTTCAAAATATATGTTTGAGACAACAGAGGAAATTTAAAATAAACTGGGTATGAGATGATACTATAGAATTCTAAATTTTTTAAGCGTGATAATGGTATAAGATAATGGAAGAGGAGAAAGTTTTAATTTGTAGTGATGCATGCTACAGTGTCAAAATATCTGTAATTTACTTTGAAATATTTCAGGGAAAAAAGAAAGTTAATGGGAGAAAAAGACAAAAAAATAAGGTAAAATATTAAGTATTATAGACAACTCTGTGTAGTGGATATATGGGTTCTCATTGTTTTCTTCTCTCTATGTTTCCTTATATTTAAAAACTTTTTTTTTAAGAGAAGAGAAAAAGAAAATGGGGAGGAGGGAGCACTGGACACATGGGGCATTCCCATTCTTTATTATATCCATCTTTCCTTGGACCTGCTCCATTGGTATTCTGCCTTGTTTGCCCAGTGAGAGTTGAATTGCAGATGGACTACTAGGGCATTTGTCTAGTTTTGAGCTTGTGGAGCCATAGGTTGCTGGAAGCTTTTCTGTGGGCAGAGCCACCATGGAAGGGTTACAAACCATTGCGGACATTGACCTCAGGCAAATCCATGGGAAAATGTACAGAGATAGCCATGCACTTGAGTGACCTGAAGATAGAACTAAAAATCCAAGGCTTCCTAAGGGAGTCAGTAATATGTGCTCCTGTCTTTAGCTTTTTAATGGGTTTCTTATTTTTGTTTAGATTTTATATAAAAAGGAAAAAAAAACTTGCCCAAAGTTTTGTAAAATCCAGGAAAAATGTAATATCCTTGTCAAGCATAGCCCTTTTCAAAAGTAGTAGGCAGAATTGGGGTTGTCTTTAGAAAATACTAACCCAGAAGAAAAGTCATGAGAAAAAAAGAAATTGGGAGGAAAAACATAAAAAGCTGAAGAAGAACAACTCAATCCTCAAGGAAGTGATAACTTTCCAAGGACAATAACTTGATTAGGAGAGGTGCAGAATTACAGAAAAAGAGAGTTGATAGCTGAGACTATAAGAATGATTCAGTCATTAGGTGATGATTAGAGAGTTACCACATTATAAGTAGTTATTCTTTTTTTTTTTAAGATTGATTGATTTTAGATTTTACTTGTTTATTTTTCAGAGAGAGAGGGAGCACAAGCAAGGGAAGAGACAAGCAAAGGGAGAAGCAGGCTCCTTTCTAAGGGGCCTGATGTGGGACTCAGTCCCAGGACCCTGGGATCATGGCCAAGCCAAAGGCAGCCACTTAACCAACTGAGCCACCCAGTCATCCCTTATTTATGTATTTTAGAGAGAAAAAGAGAAAAATGAGTGGGAGGGGCAGAGAATCTCAAGTGGAGCCTGACTTGGGGCTTGATCTCAAAACCCTGAGATCATGACTTGAGCTGAAACCAAGAATCAGAAGCTTGATCAACTGTGCCACCTAGGTGCCCCACAAGTTGTTATTCTAAACAGTGCATCTGACAAAGAATGATCCTTTTTGTGGTCCTTTAACCAAAAGTGTGGGAGAGATATTAATCTGAAAGCAGGGTTTTCCTTAACCCTCCACTCCATGCTACCATCTACCTATGTTCACACATCTACTTCAATCTGAGATTTATTATTTCTAGTGGCTCTAAGGAGATGGTTATGAGAAAAAGACATCATTTTTCTTTCTTATCTTTCTCTAGAGAGTATATATAGAACTCCATGGGATATATTTTTAGTATTATTGCATTCTGAAAATAGGATTTCCTTCTCAGTTAATTCAGCCTTCAAACAATGATCTAGGCTTTTAGAAACTCTCCAAGAAACTTGAGTCTCTGTGGGCTTTCTTCAGTAGGAATTGTAGCTCTCTATTGTTTACTTTAAGAAATTGATGGTACTTAAGAGACCATAGGATTAATATGAGGCAGGATGAAATTATAACACTTAGATGAGAATTTTATAATAATAATTGATATTTTTATATAAATCTTATAAATTGATCATTTCTATGCTATTATACTCTTCAGATAATACAACTACTTTAATTTTAATAGCAGTCCATTATAACTTCAAAATAATTACAGCATTATATGTGTAATTTACAAATATAAAACTGCAAAGACACTTTAGGTTTCCCTAAAACTGTTCTTACTATAGTGGCATAAAAATGTAAAAGCAATGTGATTTTTAAATAAATAGTAATTGCTTAGAAAATACTAAAACAAAATACTATATATCATAACTATATGATATTGCTATATTGGTACATATTTTTTTCTTTTCAAATTTTTATTTAAATTCTAGTTAATTAACATATAGTCAGTATTGGCTTCAGGAGTAGAATTTAGTGATTCATCACTTACATATAACACCCAGTGCTCACCACAACAAGTGCCCTCCTTAATACCCATAACCCTTCTAGCCCATTCCTTACCTCCCTCCCTCCACCAACCCTCAGTTTGTTCTCTATCAATGAGAGTCTCTTATAGTTTGTTTCTCTCTCTCTCTTTTATTTTCCCCATCCCATATGTTCATCTGTTTTGCTCCTTAAATTCTACATATGAGTGAAATCATATGGTATTTGTCTTTCTCTGACTTGTTTCACTTAGCATAATACACTCTAGCTCCAACATGTCATTGCAAATGGCAAGATTTCATTCTTTTGATGGCTGAGTAATATTGCATTGTGTGTGTGTGTGTGTGTGTGTGTGTGTGTGTGTGTGTATAAAACCTCTTTTTTATCCATTTATCAGTCAGTGGACATTTGGGCTTTTTCCATAGTTTGGCTTTTGTTTATAATGCTGCTATAAATATCAGTATGCATGTACCCCTTTGACTATGTATTTTTGTATCCTTTGGGTAAAAACCTAGTAATGCAATTGCTAGATTGTAGGGTACTACTATTTTTAACTTTTTGAGGAATCTCCGTACTGTTTTCCTGAGTGGCTATACCAGTTTGCATTCCCACCAACAGTGCAGAAGTGTTCCCCTTTCTCTGCATCATTGCCAAAACTTGTTGTTTCTTGTGTTGTTAATTTTAGCCATTCTGACAGGTGTGAGGTGGTATTTCATCATGGTTTTGATTTGTATTTCCCCGATTTTGAGTGATGTTGAGCATCTTTTCATGTGTCTGTTAGCCAACTGGATGTCTTCTTTGGAAAAAATGTCTCTTCATGTCTTCTGCCCATTCTTAACTGGATTGTTTGTATTTTGGGTATTGAGTTTGATAAGTTTTTTTAAAATTAATTTTGGATACTAAACTTTTATCAGATATGTCATTTGCAAATATTGTCTCCCATTCCATAGGCTGCCTTTTAGTTTTGTTGATTATTTCCTTCATGGTGCAGAAGCTTTTTAGCTTGATGAAGTCCCAATAATTCATTTTTGCTTTTGATTCCCTTGCCTCCAGAAAAGTGTCTAGCAAGGAATTGCTGCAGCCAAAATCAAAGAAGTTGCTGCCTGTGTTCTCTGCTAGGATTTTGATGGATTCCTGTCTCAAATTTAAGTCTTTCATCCATTTTGAATTTATTTTTGTATCTGGTGTAAGAAAGTGGTCCGGTTTAATTCTCCTGCATCTTGCTGTCCAATTTTCCCAACACCATTGTTGAAGAGTCTGTCTTTTTTCCATTGGATATTCTTTCCTGCTTTGTGGAAGATTGGTTGACCATATGGTTGTGGGTTCTCTTTTCTGTTCCATTGATCCATGTGTCCGTTTTTGTGTCATTACCATACTGTCTTAATGAATAAAGCTTTGTAATACAGTTTGACGTCTGGAATCATGATGCCTCCAGATTTGCTTTTATTTTTCAGTATTCTTTGGCTTTTTGGGGTCTTCTGTGGCTCCATACACATTTTAGAATTGTTTGTTATAGCTCTGTGAAAAATGCTGGTGGTATTTTGATAGGGATTTCATTGAATGTGTAGATTGCTTTGGGTAGTATAGACATTTTAACAATATTTTTTCTTCCAATCCATAAGCATGAACTGTTTTTCCATTTCTTTGTTTCTTCTTCAATTTCTTTCATAAGTGTTCTATAGTTTTCAGAGTACATATACTTTACCTCTTCGGTTTGGTTTAGCCCTAGGTATTTTATGGTGTTTGGTGCAATTGTAAATAGGATTGATTCTTTGATTTATTTTTCTGCTGCTTCATTATTGGTGTATGGAAATGAAACAGATTTCTGCACATTGATTTTATATCCTGCGACTTTGCTGGATTTGAGTATCAGATCTAGCAACTTTTTAGTGGGGTCTTTCAGGTTTTCTACATAGCGCATAGTGTCATCTGAGAATGGTGAAAGTTTGACTTCTTCCTTGCTGATTTGGATGGTTTTTATTTCTTTTTGTTTTCTTATAGCTGAGGCTAAGACTTCCAGTAATATGTTAAATAGTAATGGTGAGAGTTGACATTCCTGTCATTTTCCTGACCATAGTTTTTTCCCCATTGAGAATGATATTAGCTATGGGTTTTCCATAGATGGCCTTTATGATGTGGAGGTATATTCCCTCTATCCCTATTTTGTTGAGGGTTTTTTTTGTTTGTTTGTTTTTATTTTAATTTTTTTTTATTATATTATGTTAGTCACCATACAGTACATCCCTAGTTTCTGATGTAAAGTTCGATGATTCATTAGTTGTGTATAACACCCAGTGCACCATGCAATACGTGCCCTCCTTACTACCCATCACCAGTCTATCCCATTCCCCCACCGCCCTCCCCTCTGAAGCCCTCAGTCTGTTTCTCATAGTCCATAGTCTCTCATGCTTCATTCCCCCTTCTGATTACTCCCCCTTTCTTTATCCCTTTCTTCCCCTACCGATCTTCCTAGTTCTTATGTTTCATAGATGAGAGAAATCATATGATAATTGTCTTTCTCTGCTTGACTTATTTCACTTAGCATTATCTCCTCCAGTGCTGTCCATGTTTTGTTTTGTTTTAATCAAGAATGGATACTGTAGTTTGTCAAATGCTTTTTCTGCATCTATTGAGAAGATCATATGGTTCTTATCATTTATTTTATTAATGTGGTGTATCACATTCATTTATTTGTGAATATTGAATCACCCCTCTAGCCCAGGCAGGAATAAATCTCACTTGATCGTGGTGAAGGAATCTTTTAACATATTGTTGGATTTGATTTGCTAATATATCATTGAGAATTTTTGCATCCATGTTCATCTGGGATATTGGCCTGTAGTTCTACTGTGGGAGATCCCCACTGGGGTTTTTGTCTGGTTTTAAAATCAAGGTAATGCTGGCCTCATAGAATGACTTTGGAAGTTTTCTTTCCATTTCAATTTTTTGAAACAATTTGAGAAGAATAGATATTAACTCTTCTCTAAATGTCTGGTAGGATTCCCCTGGGAAGCCATTTGGCCAGGGACTTTTGTTTGTTGGGAGATTTTTTATTACTTTGCCGGTTATGAGTCTATTCAAATTTTCTATTTCTTCCTGTTTCAACTTTGGTAGTTTGTATGTTTCTAGGAATTTGTCCATTTCTTCCAGATTTCCCAGTTTGTTGGCATATAATTTTTCATAATATTCTCTTAAAATTGTTTGTATTTCTGTGGTGTTGATTGTGATCTCTCCTCTTTCATTTGTTATTTTATTTTTTGGGGTCCTTTCTCTTATTTTTGATAAGGCTGGCTAGAAGTTTACCCATCTTTAAAAATTCTTTCAAAGAACCAGCACTTAGGTTCACTGGTCTGTTCTACTGGGTTTTGTTTGTTTCTTTGTTTCTATATCATTTATTTCTGCTAATCTTTATTACTTCCCTTCCTCTGCTGGCTTTAGGTTCTATTTGCCTTTATTTTTCTAGCTTGTGTACTTGATACTTTTGTTTGTTTGTTTCTTAAGGTAGGCCTACATTGCAATATACTTCTCCTTAGGGCCACCTTTGCTGTATCCCATAGGTTTGGGACTGTTGTGTTTTCATTTTCATTTGTTTGCATGTATTTTTTTTTAATTTCTTCTTTAATTTTCTCATTAACCCATTCACATTCTTTAGTAGGGTGTTTTTTACTCCGTGTATTTGTAGTCTTTCCAAATTTTGTCCTGTGGTTGACTTCCAGTTTCATAGTGTTGTGTTCTGAAAATATGCTTGGTATGATCTCAGTTTTTTGTACTTGTTGAGGGCTGATTTGTGATCTATTTTGGAGAATGTTCCATATGCATGCAAATATATATTCTGCTGTTTTACTATATTGGTATATTTTTAAAAATGATAACAAAAAACATTTATGTTCCAAAAAGAATAAAAGGTAAAAATAATGAAATAAATTTCTTATTTAAAAAGTTACATTATTAAAAATAAGTCCAAAATAATTTAGAAGTAATAAATTAAAGATAGTACAAAAATTTAATCAAATATAAAATAAAAGATATAAGGGGTTAACAAGTTAAAAGTTCATTTTGGGGGAAAAATTAATAAAGTACATAAAATTCTACTAGATATTTAAGAAGTAGAAAACACAAATATTAGAAAAGAAAGTGGTATATAAAACAAAATTTAAATATAAAGTATTATAAATGAATGTATACTAATAAGTTGAAAACATACAGTTATGGATAGATCTCAAAAACATTCTATTGAATAAAAAAGTAGAGGCAGAGTGAGATTTGTGTATATACTTTAGGTTTTGAAATTCCAAAGCAGGATGGCCAGATATATATTTTTTTTCATTCATATAATTTGCCTTTATTCAAACACAATCTATGTTTCTCAAATTATTGATCTATCATCTATCTATCCATCATCCATCCATTCATCCATTGCTACTAGATGCATAAACTGATAATCTCATGTTAAGAATTTATTCCAGGGGCCCAAGACCATTTAATTCAGTATTTACTAAGTTGAAAATGGAGTATGGTCAAGATAGTAAACAATGTGGTTAACTTTCTTGCTTACTGGAATACAGAATATTATTTAAGCAATAAGAATTTAAAAAAAAAATCACCAGAAATTGCATCACATTTTTCAGAAAGTAGAAAATACACATCTTTGTCAGTGGAAACAAAGTGAACTCATACTTTCTAACACATTTTTCAAATGGGACTTAATATAGAATATCTGAACTACAAAGTAGATAATGGCTCATCACCTTTGTAGAGAAATTGCAGAATAAATTTTCATATAGCTATTTTTGTCAATGATTCTCAATAAAAGCCAAGCTTATGATAAAAGGCAGCATAGTGAAGGAATATTTGTAAGGTGATGAGCTAATATGGCATTGCTTTTCTGATACAGAATGGTGACAGGATCCCAGCCATTTTATCTTGTGTTTGAGAACTTATAGACTTTAATAAATCATGTCTAGTTAATTTATTGGAATATTGCTGAGAGTTTTAGAAAGAACATGCAATAGTGTGCCATAGATAAGTTGACTCTAAAGGGAGTGTGGGAGAAGATACAGAGATGAAGACAGAGAATAAAATAAACTTTGGAGGAATTATGCATGAAAGTTTAAGGAAAACATTTGAATGTAGGCTCAAGGCTCATAAGAGGAGGAATTACCCTTAAAAATGCTATTTCCTCCTCATAGAATGAAAGGGAAACTGTACAACAATTTATAGAGCAATTTGAAATAGAGAGCAGGGCTGTACGTCACATTTGCTGTACGTCACATTTGCTTATGTAACCTCATTGCTAATCTTTGGAAGTCAAATTTGTTGAAATTAAAGCTGGAAAACAATAGAAAACATTCAGGTTATTCTGGTTTGGATTTCATGATCTGTCCTGGTCTCAGGTTCAGAAGATATAAGTTCTAGTCTGATCTGTCTCTTTAAAAGATTCTATTTCATTTTGTTCATCTATATAATGCCATGGTTGAATGAGATGATGGATCATTAAGGTATCACACAACTTAGTAATAATTGTGTATAGTGGGATGACATAGTTATTTAAATTTAAATTTTATTTTCACTATAATATAAACTTTATGATATCAAGAATTCTGTTTGTGGGGCGCCTGGGTGGCACAGCGGTTAAGCGTCTGCCTTCAGCTCAGGGCGTGATCCCGGCGTTACGGGATCGAGCCCCACCTCAGGCTCTTCCGCTATGAGCCTGCTTCTTCCTCTCCCACTCTCCCTGCTTGTGTTCCCTCTCTCGCTGGCTGTCTCTATCTCTGTCAAATAAATAAATAAAAAATCTTAAAAAAAAAAAAAGAAAGAATTGTTTGTGTGAGTGTGAGTGTGCATGTTTGAACAGCTGTGAGCTCAGTCTCTAGATATTTCCTGTAACATGGTAGGTGCTCTAAAAGTTTGTTGAAGGGATGCATGAATTAATACTATAGCCTTTCCAAAAATTGAAACCTAGTATTTAGCTTCATACCTACATCTCTGCTTCCATCATTCTTCTGTTCCCTCCCTTCTTTTTATGTTTATAAATATTTCATTGATTTTTTTATCAAAGGATTGCATTGTACTAATAATAAGGGTCTTGGTTTTGCATAAAATCAATTAACTCAAAGTAATCATTTAAAAGGATCAAATTACTTTTCAATGGTAAATTATTACTGAGATCACATTTACAATATTTTTTTAGTGTTGTGTCTTGTTTCTATATATTTTCATTTACTTTCATTAAAGTGGACAAAAGCTTTAAAAAGTTTCCATCAAGTTGCTAAATTATGATTTCTGAAATTTTTAGTGTTTATTTTTCCAATGTTTTCCTTTTAAACTAAAGGAGCCATTCAACTACAGAGTTCTTTTAGAAAAAATAAAGACAAGTGTATCAGACAGGTTCTCTGCAGAAAACAAACAATATACTTTTGTTAGGATAACTACCATATATAAAAAGTGTGGATGGGGTATAGTGAATTCAAAAAAGAGAGTGCAGTATAATAATAGAGGGAATGTTACCACCTTGTGAGAGTCATAGAAATGCTCCTTTTGTATCTCCTTCAAGGGAAATTACTGTAGGATGCATATGCAAATGACAGCTCCAGTCTTCCATAGTACTAGACTCAACAGGACATTTTTTCTTTCACCAAGGTCACCTTTCCCTTCGACTACTCCTAGCCAATATCTGAGAATGGTAGGTATACTGAAACTGTCTCTTTCTTATGAAATATGGGACTCCTCTAAGAAGAAACGTTGACCCCATCAGTCTGCTGAACTTTTCCTAAAATTGTGCTTTAGTCTGAGAACCTACCCATTCTCCTTTCTTCCCCTTCTCCATGCACAGACATCAGATCTGTATCATATCCTGAGCTCTTCCTATCTACTGATTCTTTGTAGGGATTTTTCCTTTGTAACTCTAGTTCCACCTTAGCATCTGCTTCTTGAAAGACTAAAGTTGCACACATCCTCTAACTTCTAATGATGAAGGGAGTGAGAAATTACTGGAAACAGAAGAAAAGAGAGCCAATTTTTGAGGAGTTGGTATATTCACTGCCCAAAGCAACTCCATGTGGAGGAATTTAGGGCCATAACTTTTCCAATCTCAATTTGCTTCCTCCTTCTGATGCTTTTCTGGGTGTCCTTAATGGAAGAAGTCAACTGAAAGCTGGAGGATAAGGTAGCCCACTGATGTTGTACACACAGGCTTTTAGGGGCAGAAAAAATTGGAGAAGGATGGAGAGTGAATTTGATTTATTTCTATTCCAATCTTTGTTATTTCCTTCTTTCTACTAACTTGGGGTTTTGTTTGTTCTTAGTTTTCTTATTCCTTGAGGTGTAAAGTTAGATTGTTTATTTAAGATTTTTCTTGTTTCTTGGGGGAGTCATTTATAACTATAACATTCCATCTCAGAAGTACTTTTGCTGTATTTCATGTTTGGGTATATTTTTATTTATCTTACGGTAGTTTTTGATTTCTCATCAGATTTCTTCTTTGACCCATTGGTTTTTCAGTAACACGTTGTTCAATCTCCACATAATCATGGATTTTCCAGTTTTCTTCTTGTAATTGATTTCTAGTGTCATACCATTGCAGTTGGAAAAGATCCTGGATATAATTTCAATCTTTTTAAAATGTTTAAGGTTTTGGGGCTAATGTGCGTTCTATGCTATGTTCTGTATATATCTGTTCAGTCCATCTGGTCTAAAGTGTTGTTTAAGGCCAATGTTTCCTTGTTGATTTACTGTTTGAATAAATATTGATATAAATGGGGTATTAAAATCCCCTACTATTTTTGAATTGCTGTCTATTTCTTCCTTTAGGTTTGGTAATATTTGCTTTATATATCTAGGTGTTCCTATGTTGGGTGCAGAAATATTTACAAATGTTATATCCTCTTGTTGAATTAATCCATTTATCATTATGTAAGGCCATTCGTTGGCTCTTGTTAGTCTTTAAAGTCTATTTTCTCTGATATAAATACAGCTACCCAAGATTTCTTTTGGTTTCCATTTACATGAAATATCTTTTTCTCTTATTTCGCTTTCAGTCTGTGCATGTCCTTACATCTGAAGTGAGTCTCTTACAGGTTATAGATGGGTCTTGTGTTTTGTTTTGTTTTGTTTTAATCCATTCAACCACTCTGTCTTTTAATTACAGAATTTAGTACATTTACAGTAATTATTGATACTTATATATTTATCGTCATTTTGTTAATTGTTTTCCAGCTGCTTTGTATTTCCTTTCTGTTCCTTCTTCTCTTCCTCTGTTCTTTTGTGGTTTGGTTAACTTTCTTTAGTGACATGCTTTGATTCCTTTCTTTTTATCTTTTGAATACTACCATACATTTTTTGCATTCCAATTACCATAAAGTTTATACATAATAACTTATATTCATAACAGCATATTTTAAGTTAATAACAACTTAAGTTTGAACACATTCTAAAGCCCTACATTTTAACTCTCTTCCCCATCTTTTGTTTTTGACATCACATTTTACATCTTTTTATCTTATGTATCTTTTAACTAATTATTGTAGTTATAGTTTTTACTAGTTTTGTCTTAGTTTTAATGTTAGCTTTATAAGTTGTTAATTTACTATTTTACTATATATTTACCCTTACCAGTGAGATTTATATTTCCACATTTGTTTGTTTGTTTTTGCTACTAATTAGCACCCTTTCTTGTCAGCTTAAATATATCCTTTTAACATTTCTTGAAGGCTGGTTTAGTGGTGCAGAACTCGTTTAGCTTTTGCTTGTCTGGAAAGCTCTACCCCTCCTTCAATTCTGAATAACTTTGTCAGATATTTTTGGTTGGATTCCCCCCCCCCAACACACACACACACACTTTAAATATATCACATCACTCTCTTCTGGCCTGCAAAGTTTCTGCTGAAAAATCTTCTGATAGTTTATGTGGTACCCTTGTGTGTAACAAATTGTTTTGTTTTGTTTTGTTTCTTTCTACTTTCAAGTTTCTCTCCTTGTCTTTACTATTTGACATTTGAATTATAATGTGTCTTGGTGTGGGTCTCTTTGGGCTCCTCTTATTTGGAAGTGTCTGGAATTTCTAGATCTGGATGACTGAGTAGGTAAGTTATCAGCCATTATTTTTTAAGTAAGTTTTGTTTTGTTTACATCTTTTTCTGTATCTTCTCCTTCTGGATCCCCTTAATGCTAATGTTAGTCTACTTGATGTTGCCCCATAAGTCCCTTAAGCTATCTTTACTTTTTTTCCCTCCTTACTCTGATAGTGTGAGTTTCACTGCTCTGTCTTCAAGTTTGCTGATCCCTTCTTCTGCTTCATCTAGTCTGATATTGAACCCTTCTAGTGTATTTTTCAGTTTAGTTGTGTTTTCCAGCTCTGTGGCTTCTTTTGGTACTTTCTTATATTCTCAACCTCTTTGTTGAAGTGCTGACTGTGTTCTGAAGAGTCGATATTGGGGGGTCATGCAAGACATTATGGTCAGTGTACAAAAATCTGGGAAGGACACACAAACTTTTGCTTGATTGTTTATTTGTTTCTTAACTGCTGATTATCCACTTCCTTTTATTCTGGTAAACAAAATTCTAATTTTTCTACTTAGAAATAACACTTCCCCAGTTTATTAAGGAAACCTGTTGAAGTTGGATGGAATTAACAGCACCTCGTAGGTCCTGACATGTGGGACAGCTTATGTGAACCAGAAATCACCAATCAGAATGTTCTACTTTCAGTGAATGATTCAGCAGATGAAACAGGATTTGAGCAAGATAAATGAGATTTAATTCTCATTCAAATTAATGTGAAAGAGGCTATTTCTTTCCACTACATTTGCCAATTGATGAAAGGGCTGGCATGGGTGGGCGGGTGGGAGAACATTCCTAAAAATAGGCTTAACAGACAGAGTAGAAAGGAGAAATGAGAGAATTAGAAAGAAATGTAATGAACATATTTATTATCAATACAATAATGCTTCACACAGAACTACCACTATTTTTTGTTTGTTTCATTTTGTTGTTTTTATTTTCTTACTCCAGTCAGGTTGAGCTGGCTTTTTGTCACTTGCACCCAAAAGAGTCCTGACAAAAGCAGATTAATGGCTCTAAATTGTCCAAATATTATCCCAAGCTGTGGACTGCATTATCAAGAAATTCAAGGATTGTACTGACAGAGCAGAGAGACTCTAAAAGAATTATCAAGATAAAGTGGTCTCATTGGGTTCTGGAAATGATTCTCTGAAAAGCTGCGAAATAACTATAGCAATATGGCTACTGAAAGTGAAGTTAATTGAGTTTCTGTCTCCACCACTTTTGCAGTGGCATTCTGATCTCCAAGTTTAGTTAACTGGAACCAGACAAGACTTAAGAGACCTAGTTAAACAGCCAGTGATAACTATAAAACTATTGGCTGCTTTATGTTATATTTTGTGACAGTTCTGCTAGGGCAGATCAAACATAATTTTTTAATTGCTAATCTTTGTGACTTAATGAATTTTGAGTGCAGAATTTTGCTCTGAGACAAAGTGAGCAAAAATTCTGATTCATTTTATTTCTGTTACTTATTAAGAACATATTACTCAAGGCACTATTGTGCTGAGGACATAGCAATAAGAAAAAAATATATAGTCATGACACTTACAATCTAGTGAGAAAACAGACAACATAGTTAAAGGAGTCAGTGGACGGAATTTTTCCCTGTCTAGTCCAAATTTCTTCTAATGTGTTTTCCTTGTGTACAAAAGAGATTGGGAAACTAATAGTACATTTCCTGGTCTATCTTGACGCTAAACATTTGAATGCAAATGAGATTCCGGTTAAACACAGTTACGTAAATATTGAATTTGGACCCAGAATGCTCAGGAAAGAAATTGCTATAAAGAGGTATCCATTTTGTTGCTATAAGTGTTAGTAGGCAAAGCAAGGATCTGTAGATACCATCTGATGGAAGTTTTTATGTTCAAGTCATGGTTAAGACTATATGTCTTTTCTCATATATTCTAATAGTTTTCTAAGTACTTAATGATCTATTTTAAAATTATTTCTACTTACACTAAGTAAATGGGTTTCTATTATCTGTGGTTGGAGCCTAACTGATTCAGCATACACTTTTAATATTGTGTTGGGTCAATAGACATACAGATTCCTGTTGAAGCACATAAGGGAGGACTTAATCCAGCCTTAGGAGCTGACAAATAAACCAGGTCCCAAAGAAAATATTAGAAATGTGGATAATTAGGGGTGTGCACCCTTGGCAAAGAAAACAGCACATACAAAAAACAGACTAGGAAGGAAAAAAGGCATATTCTGGGAATAGTAAATGACTCATAAGAAGGAGTATAGCATATAAGGTGAAAGTCACCAGAAATAATATTAGAAAAATAACTTGGGATTGGACAATTGGAAATTGTTTGTGTTTCACTCTGGATCTAGAACTATATTTCAAGGATACTGCGGAGCCACTGAAGAATTTTGGAGCAAAAAATTATGTGATTATATTTGAAATTTAAACAAATTACGCTAACTTTTGTATGAACACTAATTTGAATATTCTATTTATTTAATATGTGCCTTCTCTTTGCTAGGCAATCTTCTAAGTGATGGTAAACAGCAACAAGGCAAACAATACACCCACCCTCTTGGATCTTATACTGTGGTGAATATGACAGGCTTTGCATTTGAAAAAATGTTACAAAATTAAAGAAAAAGAGTACCAATGATCGGAAGAAAAAGCAAAACTGTAAGGGGGGGGGTTATAATGGGAGCTATTGTAGGATTCTGAAGAAAAAAGTGGCATAATCATTTTAGGATTTAAAAGAACTCTTGTCCTGTATCTTGACTGCTGCAGCTATGTGAATCTACATACCTGATAAAATGACATAAAACTATGTGTGTGTAGCTCTTAAAGAAAGGGTACAAGAATGCAAGCAGGAAAGATCAATTACCAGGCATGACAGTAATTCAGATGAGAGAACAGTGTGATCTTCTAGAAGAAGTTAATGACTAGTCGAATTCTGGTATAATTTGAAGATTTAGGGTATAAAATAAAGAAGCCAAAAGAGGTTTGGTGTTATCAGCTATTTTAATGGCCATGTTTTTTACTGAGATGGAGAAGGTGGAGATATTTAAAGATACATGAAGAATAGAAACAGAATTTCTCTTTTGGAAATATTAAATTAGACATGCATACTATATGTCCAAATGAAAATATAACACAGTTAGCAAATACATGCTTGAAATTAAGGCAAGATATCAGAGTTGAATATGTAAATGTGGACGTCATCCTTAGGTAATTTATTTAAAGTCAAGACACTAGATATGATCATTGAGTAAGAAAGAATAAATAAAGGGGAAAAAAGATATCTGAAAACTGAACCCTGGAGCTATAGAAATTGAAGTGGGTTAGAAGAGGGTGGGAAGTTAGAAACAAAGAAAAACAGTAAAAAAAAAAAAGCAGGAAAAATTTTCAAGGGGGGTGTCATACAATGTAGGTGTCAACTGAGTGAAATATTTCATGAACGAGGGAGTGATCAAATATGACAAATGCTGCTGGAAATGGAAACTCAGTAATCACTGATTGACTATTGGATTTGGCAAAATGGAGGGAAAAGGTGATGGTGACATGAGCAGTTACCAGAATGCTAGGGATAAGAGTTTGACTGGAGTGATTTCAGAAGATAGTCTTAACTAAGATTCAGACTTTGAGAAGTTCAGAGATTTGAAAAAAGTAGGTGAATTTAAATTAGTGATTGTGTGTGGGGAATAAGTAGAGTAACAAGAATTAGTTCTTGAGTGGATGTGGGGAGTGCATACAGTCTTGGGAGTTGGTTAGTGAAGGGATGTGGAAGGTAAGTAAATCATAGAAAAAAACAGATATAAGTTTTTTAGACATTTGAGTAGATTATACTGTTATTTCTTGGAAGCAGTTATTGAAGAAATAAAGATTTGAGGTACAGAGGGTAGAAAAATCCTTAAAAGTGAGGTAGAAACTTGGGACTAAAATGATAGAACTTCAGAACATTGAAAAAATTATACTCAGCCTAGTATAAAACCACATAGGCTGAAACTGTTGAATGGATACCTACCGAATTCAGACATTAGCAATACTTCTAGTAGAGACTGAAAAGAAGAAAAAAAGGACAAAACTTTTGTCTGGATTTTGTTTGGATTGTTTTTACTCACAAGTTCAAGATAGTTTGATTTGGGATTTACTTCTTTTGAAATTGAATGTCTTAGGGAGTTAATTTACAAGGAGATATAATATTTGATTTTAATGCTACCTGAGAATTTGATAATGGAAAAAGAAATTGTAGTCAAATTTGGGACATCTCTATTTTACTTTTATTTTATTTTATTTTATTTTATTATTTTATTATTAAAGTAGTTAAAATTTAATTTCATCATAGAATTTCTGATAGGCTCTCTAGGATGATGTGATTGGGCACAACTTTTTGATAGGAAATAGAATATAGAGTACATTTTCAACCTTGGGTACAAAATGATTTAATTAATATTCTCTTCTGACTTATTTCAGGCTTCTTATGGAGAAAATTAAACTGCCAAACAAAGGTTTATCAGATTTATCCTGATAAAGTCCTCATCTTATTAGTCTAGTTGACGGAGGAATTCATTGTTATGCACAAATGACTATAAGAACAAATATCGAGAGGTACCATCAAAGATGGCAGAGGAGTAGGGGACCCTATTTCAACTTGTTTTCTGAATTTAGCTGGATATCTGCCAAACCATTCTGAACAGCCACAAAATCAGTCTGAGATGTAAAAATATATATATGGATCTCTACAAGCAGAAAATCTCCAGCCGTCTTGAAGTATAAAGGGCAGAGCCATGATTCTGCAGGCAGATATTGGGAAATAAACAGAAGAGGAAGGGAATCTCCATAAGCTGGTGCTAGAAAGGTGATATAACAGGGGAGCACAAAAGGGTCCTTCTCTGGGGACTGGACACACACTTGGAGACCAGCAGCAGCAGGGAAAGGACTTTAGTGCAGCCCCAGACAGAATCCAAGAGCTGCAAGTGTGCACACGTGAACCGGGGGCAGCTCCCAGTTTTAGAAGCACAAAGGGCAGAGACATGCCTGGCCCTGGGATTGACCTCTGGGAGAGTTGCAGTGGGGCGTGCCACCAGGGAGGCTGCATTTTTTAGCAGCACAGATAGGAATGGAGATTGTGTCCTGGAGAGCTCAGTGAAGAGCAGACTACAATTTCTCTGCTCTGGGTCAGAGGTTTGGGGGCAGTCATTTCTGCTCTTACAGAACAGATGGAAGAGACACGGAAAGCCACCAGAGAACAAAAGCTCAAAAAACCGGTTTCCCCTGAGCCCCACCCCCCACAGGGGACAGGGCAACTCTGCCCAAGCAGGATTGTCTGAGTAATAGCATGGTAAACCCCTCCTCCAGAGGACAACAACCCTACGGTCCTTATAAAATGGGTGCATCTTGCTTGGGTCATGGTTAATATTTAGGACTCTGTACATTCTCTCAACCGCCCCCCAACAGAATGACTAAGAGGAGGAACCCCCAACAAATAAAAGAATCAGAGACTATGGCCTCTGCCACAGACCTAATCGATATGGATATAAGCAAGATGTCAAAGATAGATTTCAGAGTAACAATTATGAAGTCAATATCTAGGCTTAAGAAAAATATTAGTGACAATATAGAATCTCTAAGGGCAGAAATGAGATCTAATCAGGCCGAACTTAAAAATGCTATGAATGAGATGCAGTCTAAACTGGATATTTTGACAGCCAGTGTAAATGAGGCAGAAGAACAAATTAGTGAGCTAGAAGATAAGATGATAGAAAAGAATGATGCCGAGGAGGCCTGGGATAAACTCCTGAAAGCCCAAGAGATCAGACTGAGAGAGATTAATGACACCATGAAACATTCCACAATGTCAGAATTATTGGGATCCCTGAGGGGGTGGAGAGAGAGAGAACTAGAAGATATATTTGAGCAAATCATAGCTAAGAACATCCCTAATCTGGGGAAGGAAACAAGCATTCCTGTCTAAGAGGGAAAGAGGAACCTTCCCAAGTTCAAAAAGAACAGATCAATGCCTCGACATATAACAGTAAAACTCGTAAATCTTAGAACCAAGGAAGCAATCCTGAAAGCAGCTAGCTAGGGGGAAGAGATTTCTTACCTATGGAGGGAGGAACGTCAGAATAACATCGGACCTGTCTACAGAGACCTGGCAAGACAGAAAGGGCTGGCAAGACATATTCAGGGTATTAAATGAGAAGAACATGCAGCCAAGGATACTTTATCCAGTAAGGCTGTCATTCAGAATGTATGGAGAGACAAGGACCTTCCAGGACTGGCAGAAGCTGAAAGAATATGTGACCAAGCCAGCCATGCAAGGAATATTATGGGGGTGGTTAAAAGAAGAAAGACCCCAAGAGTAGTACAGACCTGGAACTCAATCACAAGAAAAAAATTGGAAGGAATTCAAACACTTGGACGCTAAAGAGCATCCTGCTAAAGAATGATTGGATCAACTAGGAAATTAAAGAAGAACTTAAACAATTCATGGAAACCAAAGAGAATGAAAACACATTGGTCCAAAACCTATGGGATACTGCAAAGGTGGTCCTAAGGGGGAAATACGTACCCATCCAAGCCTTTACTCAAAAAAGTAGAAAATCTCTAATGCACAAGCTAACCTTATACCTAAAGGAACTGGAGAAAGAAGAGCAAATAAAAACTAAACCAAGCAGAAGAAGAGAAATAATAAAGATTAGAGCAGAGATCAATGAAATAGAAACCAAAAGAACAGTAGAACAGATCAATGAAACTAGAAGCTGGTTCTTTGAAAGAATTAATAAGAGATAAACCTCTGGCCAGGCTTATCCAAAAGAAAAGAAAAAGAACCCAATTAATAAAATTGTGAATGAAAGGGGAGAGATCATGACTAACACTAAGGAAGTAGAAAAAAATTTATTAGTAATTATTATCAACAACTATATGTCAGTAAATTAAGCAACCTGGAAGAAATGGGTGACTTCCTGGAAACTTATAAACTACTAAGCCTGAAAATTGACAATCTGAATGGACCAATAACCATATGAAATTGAAGCAGTAATCAAAAACCTTCTAAAAAACCAGAGTCCGGGGCCAGATGGATTCCCAGGAGAATTCTACCAAACATTTAAAGAAGAAATAATACTTATTTTTCTAAAGCTGTTTCAAAAAATAGAAACAGAAAGAAAACTTCCAAACTCATTCTATGAGACCAGCATTACCTTGATCCAAAACCATGCAAAAACCCCATCAAAAAGGAGAATTACAGACCAATATTTCTCATGAATATGGATGCCAAAATTCTCAACAAGATTCTAACCAATAGGATCCAACAGTACATTAAAAGGATTATCCATTATTACCAGGTGGGATTTATTCCTGGGATGCAAGGGAAGGTCAACATTCACAAATCAGTATGATAGAACACACTAATAAAAGAAAAGACAAGAACCCTATCATCATCTCAATTGATATGGAAAATGCATTTGACAAAACACAGCATCCTTTCCTGATTAAAACTCTTTAGAATGTAGGGATAGAGGGTACATTCCTCAATTTCATAAAAACCATCTACAAAAAGCCCACAGTGAATATCATTCTCAATGGGGAAAGCTTTCAGCTTAAGATCAGGAACAAGACAAGTATGTCCACTCTCACCACTATTTTTCCACATAGTCCTAGAAGTTCTAGCATCAGCAATCAGACAACAGAAAGAAATAAAAGGTATTCAAAATGGCAAAGAAAAAGTCAAACTCTCTTCACATATGACATGATACTTTATATGGACAACCCAAAAGACTCCACCCCCAAATTACTAGAACTCATACAGTAATTCAGTAATGTGGCAGGATACAAAATCAATGCACAGAAATCACTTGCTTTTCTATGCCCTAACAATGTAACTGTAGAGAGAGAAATTAGGAAATCAATTCCACTTACAATAGCACCAAAAACCATAAGATACCTAGGAATAAGCCTAACAAATGAGGTAAAGGATCTGTACTCTAAAAACTATAGAACACTTATGAAAGAAATTGAGGAAGACACAAAACAGTGGAAAAATATTCCACGTTCATGGTTTGGAAGAATAAACATCATTAAAATTTCTATCCGGCCCAGAGCAATTTACACTTTCAATGCCATCCCTATTAAAATACCATTGGCATTTTTGAAAGAGCAGGAACAAAGAATCCTAAAATTTGTATGGAACCAGAAAAGACCCCGAATCACCAAGGAAATGTTGAAAAAGAAAAATAAAACTCATGCATCATGCTAGGTACCTAACTTCAAACTATACTACAAAGCTGTGATCACCAAGACAGCATTGTATTGGACAAAAACAGGCACACAGACCAATGGAACAGAATAGAGACTCCAGAAATGGGCCCTCAACTCTATGATCAACTAATCTTTGATAAAGCAGGAAAAAATATCCAATGGAAAAAAGACAGTCTGTTCAATAAGTGGTGCTGGGAAAATTGGACAGCTACATATCGAAGAATGAAACTGGGCCATTCCTTTACACCATACACAAAGATAAACTCAAAATGGTTGAAAGACCTCAATGTGAGACAGGAATCCATCAAAATCATAGAGGAGAGCAAAGGCAATAACCTCTTTGACATCAGCCACAGTGACATCTTTCATGACAGGTCTCTAAAGGCAAGGGAAACAAAAGCAAAAATGAACTTTTACGACTTCATCAAGATAAAAAGCTTCTGCACAGGAAACAGTCAACAAAACCAAGAGGCAACACACAGAATGGGAGAAGATATTTGCAAATGATATTACATATAAAGGGCTGGTATCCAAGATGTATAAAGAGCTTCTCAAACTCAACACCCAAAAAACCAATCATTTAGTCAAAAATGGGATGAAGACATGAACAGACACTTCTCCAAAAAAGACATATAAATAGCTAAAAGACACAAGAAAAAAAATTAAACATCATTATCAACCAGGGAAATTCAAATCAAAACCACATTGAGATGCCACCTTATACCAGTTAGAATGGCAAAAATTAACAAGGCAACAAACAATATGACAAATGTTGGGGAGGGTGTGGAGAAAGGGTAACCTTCTTACACTGTTGGTGGGAATGCAAGGTAGTACAGCTACTTTGGAAAAAAGTATGGAGGTCCTCAAAAAGTTAAAAATAGAGCTACCCTATGATCCAGCAATTGGACTACTGGGTATTTAACCAAAGATACAGATGTAGTGAAAAGAATGGGCACATCCACCCCAATGTTCATAGCAGCATTGTCCACAATAGCCAAACTGTGGAAGGAGCTGAGATGCCCTTCAACAGACGAATGGATAAAGAAGATGTGGTTCATTTATACAATGGAATATTACTCAGCCATCAGAAAGGATGATTACCCAATATTGACATCAACATGGATGGAACTGGAATAGATTATGCTAAATGAAACAAGTCAAGCAGAGAAAGACAATTATATGGTTACACTCATATGTGGAACATAAGGAATAGCAAAGAGGACATTAGGGGAAGAAAGGGAAAACTAAAGGGAGGGAAATCAGAGGGGGAGATGAACCATGAGAGACTATGGACTCCAGGAAACAATCTGAGGGTTTCAGAGGGGAGGGAGGGGGGGGAGGGATGGGGTATCCAGATGATGGGTTTTAAGGAAGGCACATGTTGCAATGAATATTGGGTGTTATATGCAAATAATGAATCATGGAATACTATATCAAAAACTAATGATGTAGTACTGCATGGTGACTAACATAACAAAAAAAAAAGAACAAATACTGAAGGTAGGATAGGGGGAAATTTTTCTCTTTACTCTTGCTGTGTTTTTTGTTTTTCAGTTGGATAGAGTCTCTTGCTCTTGTCTTCTTTACCTCACTTATCTTCAGGTATGGAGGAGCAATTTAACGTGATGAGTAAATTTAGAAGGAGAAACTTGAAATTTATAATCTAGCTCATTTTTGCCTCTTTTACCCACAGTGGAGATGTATCTGGTTTGTACCTTCATTACAAGATTGGTCTCCTCCCTCAGGAAAGCCTCCATTTTTTCAGCCTTGCTCATGACTGAGTGGTAAATGGTGACTAATTCTGAGGTCTAGTATTATAAGACCACCTCTCCGGTGATACAATCTAGATTTCCCAATGTCAAATTTTACAAATAATAGTTGATATTTGTATCACTGTAGCTCTCCTTTTTTATTTTGTAAGTTAATTCAGCTACTTGGGAGTGGAGAAGGGGCATTGTTAACTGGGTCCCCACAAACTCCCCCTAAATTCAAATAAAATAGTTCTTAGAAGTTCCTGGAAAACATGGAGATAAAGTTGCAGAAATTAAGCAATATGTTTTTGTTTTGTTTTTCTTTTCCCTTTGTTTTTATCTTTACCTCAATAGTCATAGATGGAACATTTAACATTGAATGAATCCTGGAAATTTTGGAGTCAAATGAGGAACATAAACTGTTATTGTGTAAGTATATGCTATATAGCAATTTACACTAATGCAATGTCTTAATTTATTATTCTGTAATGCAAAGTGTGGTTGATACCACTAAGGTGATTAAATTATATATAAAAGCACAGACAAAATATTTTATTGACCTTCAACGGTAAAGGGACTGAGCTGTTGCAAGACAGAACTGAAGAGGTACTGCCCTTGTACCTCCTTTAGATTCCAAAAAAATGGGTAAGTTTGCAAGTCAGAAAACCCTTCATTAAGCTTTTTTTTTTTTAAGATTTTATTTATTTATTCGACAGAGAGACAGCCAGCGAGAGAGGGAACACAAGCAGGGGGAGTGGGAGAGGAAGAAGCAGGCTAATAGCAGAAGAGCCTGTGGTGGGGCTCGATCCCATAACACCAGGATCACACCCTGAGCCAAAGGCAGACGCTTAACCGCTATGCCACCCAGGCGCCCCTAAGCTTGTTGACACCCCTCTCCTTCTTCAAGAAACAACCATATATCTGAGTGAATAATACACACATGGTATAGATTATATTCATTTTAAGAAAGAAATAACATATATTTAACATATTTAAGCTTTGATGATTTGGGGTGACGTTCCTTTCTCTTAAACAAGTACAAAGAGATCCCATATGTCAGATCCTTCCCACAAAGATTGGAGGAGGCTTTGTTGTTCTAGCAGTATTTTATAAATCTGATTATCTGAGAATATTCATAAAAGATGACATGATAAAAGTGCAGTTTTCAATGCCGTTCTCAGAATTACCTGTGAATCTGGCTCCAGACCAGATTTACCGAATAAGGATTCTGAGATTGCAGCTTTGAAATTTGGATTGCAAGGGATGGGGAGAAAGCATAGATCTTTCTCAGGCAGAGCCAAGTTTGAGAATCACTGGGCAATACATGCACATGTTTAAAATCATTATGCTCCAAATTTGCAGGAAAAGTTTAAGCATCATTGGTATCAGGTGAAATACAAAAATAAAAGTTAAAACCATAATTATCTTCCTCAATAGTGATTAGAGCTAAAAGAGACCCGAGATCAAGTACAAGTTACTCATTGCCCCATCCTAATGTCTCTGATCTAAACTCTATGTGGCATTCCATAATACAAGATAATTCAAACCCAAGCAACTTCTTCTTCTTGTCCTCTCTCCTATACCCTCATTTTTAAAACAAATTTTTCCATATACTTCTATAATGTGAGAGGAGGTGATTAGAATGAGAGATTTGACTCAATAGAGGGGGCCAACTTTTGGCTCTCAGCAAGTATAATTTATCTTTAGACCAAAAGCATAGTCTATATGAGAAACAAACTGAGGGCTACAGAGGGGAGGGGGGTGGGGGAATGGGATAGACCGGTGATGGGTAGTAAGGAGGGCACATATTGCATGGTGCACTGGGTGTTATACACAACTAATGAATCATCGAGCCTTACATCGAAAACCGGGGATGTACTGTATGGTGACTAACATAATATAATAAAAAATCATTATTAATAAAAAACAAACAAACAAACAAAAAAAAATAAAATGGTTAATTTGAAAAACAAACAAACAAACAAACAAAAAAAAAACAAAAGCATAGTCTAGGTGCTCTGACACTGAAAGCGCCACTTCCCTTTCCACAAATTTATGCAGTTAAACATGTTTTCCATTTATGAGTGGGAAATGGATGAAGCTTCCTATGCTTTTTGCCATAGTACCAAGAATCTGTTTTTGTGGAAGGGAATTTGGCATATGTTGAAACATGTTGAATGCCATGAGGAAGAGCATTATCTTCTTTACTGGTAGCTATGCTTGTCCAACCAAAGAAATAAAGAAAAAAATTTAAATACAGAAAGAAGGGAAGGAGAATCTTATTTTTATTGTTATAGTTATTGTTTTGTATTTTGTTTCTTTTAAAGTGTTTAGATATTATTTTAAAATTGGTAGTATTTCCTCATCAGTGATGCACTTTGAGAGTCACCATAAAAAGCTAAGTAAGTTTTTCAAATCAGTTGGTTTCAAATGCATCTTTGAAAATAGTTATTAAGATGAAGACCTAGAGAGTAAAAGCAGAACCAGAATTATGAATCTCTAGTTCAAAGCACCACCTACTGGGTAATAGAAACAACTAGTGATTTCAGCATCTCTGACCACATTAGTGTCAGCAGATGAAACCTGAATCAAGGGGGACATCTAACATAATTGCAGTATGTTTACAGTAGCAAATACCTCCTATATGATTATATTTTTCTGTAAACAAATATGAAAAAGAGACCTGGTGCATTATTGGAAGAATGGCCTTTGGTATCCTGCCACAAAAATTAGGCCAACATTCATCATTCCTAAAAATATATAGAATTAGAATACAGATGACTCAGATTCGTAGAGCATTCTTTCAATAAATATAATAATTCTAGAGCAATTTCCAAAATGACAGGAGCATTTACAATGCATTTCTTAGCTACCTAGAAAGCATTCGTTTCTCAAACCACACTATTTGTGCCTTGTATAAATTTCAAGGATAATTAAAGAGAAATTTTATAGACATATTTTGGTGAAAATGAAGGAGACATTTCACATGGTTCTGTCATTCCTAAAAGCCTTTCTTTTTTACTATATTTAGGTGTCAGGCATCTCTAAGACTTCCTCCCAAATTTATTTGGCAAAGACAATCAATTGCAAATGCACTTAACTTTGAACATTCTGGGGTACAATTTGGATCTGAAGTTAATAAGCATGGTTTGAGGATTTTAGGTATAACAAAATATTATTAACAAAATTGTCTTTAAAGCCAAGTACAAAATTTTTGTTTCAAACAAAAAATTAGTACTAGAAAACTTACCATTTATTAGTAGAGACCCTGCTCCTGTGTCTATTCAAATAGATGTGAAATTGTGAGAGAGGAAATCTAGTATCACTGAGCCAGACTATTAATTCAGAAGGAGAACAATCAATCAATCAGTCGTCAGTATTTATTTTGCACTCAGAAATAATCTGTCCTTTAAAATGTCTAAATCCTGGGCCATTTGGGTGGCTCAGTCTGTTAAGTGTCCGATCTTGGTTTCGGTTCAGTTCATGATCTCAAGCCCCGCATTGGTCTCTGTGTTCAGTGGGGAGTCTGCTTGAGATTCCCTGTCCTCTCCCTTTGTCCCTCCCCCACTAAAATAAATAAATAAATCTTTAAAGTGTCTGAATGCTGGTTCATCAAACTGTGACTTGAACACATACGGACTACAGTGTAATATTCTATTATCAGATATTTGTAATCTTTTATTACAGCTTTCTTTCTTCTTTACTCTCATTTCTGACTCTTCTTTCCTACTCATGTAGTTATAAAGGTGAAAGAAAAATCATAAAAACACTTAAACATAAGCAATACAAATCTCTTTGCTTAGTTTTCACCTGCATGTTTAGAATGTAATCTAGTTTAGATAGCATCCACCCAAAACCCAAATCAATACCTCTGAGACAGGTCATGTGGTTTTCCACTCCTCTTCCTCTTCTCAGTGTTTTCTATCCAGCAAAACCCATTCACTATCACATCTACTATCCAGAATCCCACTCATGAAAAGGGCAACATTTTGAATATTACATCTCCAAAGAAGTCTTCAGGTAACTTCTTGTAACCTCTCCTTACTGAAAAACTCTTCCCTTCAATGAAAGTACACTCTTCTAGTTATCTATCTCTTTCCTTTGCCAAGTCTTCCTCCTTAATCTTACTTTTAAATATTGGGTTTCTTTAGAAAGTGCCCTCTTGGGATTTCATGATAAACTGTATGCTCTTTCTCTAATAACTGGATCCATTCTTATGTATTTAACAGCATTTTTATATTGATTATCCTCAAATGTATATTTCCAATTTGTTTCTTTCTTAAGGACTCCAGACACAAATATACAGCAACATAATTGATTTCTATATTTTTCAATAATGCAGGCATCCTACACAAAGCTTTCTCTTCTCCACAACTCTGCCCTCTCCCTCATTCTTTTCAGCCAAATCTGCCACTTTGCCAATCTCTCTGTCACTGTCATTGATCTCCACTCTTTGAGAGATGCAGAGAGAAAGCCCAAACATTATCCTTGTGAGCATCTTCTCTCCTGCTACCCATCAAACCACTACCAAATCCCCATTAATTCTATGCCCAAAATGTTTCAGATCTGAAAACTGTCTGTTTCTCCACCATCTCCCTCCTAATCAAAATCCTCAGAATAAAAGCTCAATAAGTGGGGCACCTGGGTGGCTCAGTTGGGTAAGCCTCTGCCTTCAGCTCAGGTCATGATCCCAGTGTCCTGAGATTGAGCCCCACATCAGGCTCCTACTCAGAGAGAAGTCTGCCTCTCCCTCTGCCTGCTGCTCCCCTTCTTGTGCTCTCTCTCTCTCTCTGTCAAGTAAATAAATTTGTACAATAAGTACAAATAAGTACAATGAGTACAATAAGAACAATAAGTATTTGTTCAATAAATTTATATATGACTGAGTGTAATAGGTTAGTGAATTTCCTTCTAATCATGTTGTTTTCCTCCTTTATACTATAATTCTTTGCATTACTTATAAGACCTTCTGTCCTGAAAGACTATTTGTCTTTTGCTCTATCTTTCTTCATTTTTCTATATTTACCATTTTTAAAGATCTCTGAGAATACATTTATCTCTACATATCCAGCATCTAATTCCTACTTTTAGCAGAAAACTTGAAACATTTGCTGAATGGCAATGAACAAAGTTATTGAAATAAATACATAAACAGAAGTAACCTAACCCTTTTCTCTCTTCCAAGCCTATTTTCCATTCCTTTCTTGCCATCGTTGATTATTTAACCCAATTAGTGCCTTGACTTTTGTGATATGTATTTTCTTGCTTTCTAGTTTCATTAATTATTAATATGACTCTAAACAATAAAATTTAGTTTTCCTTATTTTGATCTATTTATACTTATACAGTGTGTTCTTTTTTTTTTATTTGTTTGATTCACTCAACATTGGATTGGAAATTTAACCATTTTGTTTTATGCAACATTATTTAATTTATTTCTATTTATATATGGAATTCCATGGGAAGAACACACCACAATGCATTTAGCTATGCTGTTTTTAATGACCCCTTAGGTTGGTCTAATTTTAATTATTATAAATGAAAGTGCCATAAGCATTCTTGGATATGTTTCCTTGGGTACACATACACAAGTTTCCCTGGGTTGTATGATATGTACACTTCCAACTTTATTACATGAGCCAAACTTTTTCCAATTTACACTCTAGCTAGAAATATAAAATAGTTCTCCATCACCAATAAAGCTTACTATTACCATTTTCCATTTTTGCCAGTCTCATATATGTAGTAGCACCTCTTTGTGAATTTAGTTGGCATTAATGATTATTAATGATTAATTATGGTTTATATATATTCTAGTCATTTTATAGTTTTTATGAAATTCATGTGTATATTTTTGGGGGTTTCTGAATCCTTCTTATTGATATGTAGAAATTTTTTACACATTCTGAGATTTTCTACTATGTTAATATGTATTGTCAATATTGTCTTCTCATCTGTGTCTTGCCTCTTTTCTTTCTCTCACTCTCTTTTTTTAAAGATTTTATTTGTTTATTTGAGAGAGAGAGAGAACATAAGTGTGGGTGGGAGGGGGAGATGGATAGAGGGAGAAGCAAACGCTCACTGAGCCTGACTCAGGGCTCAATCCCAGGACCCCTGAGGTCATGATCTGAGTAGCAGGCAGATGCTTAACCAACTGAACCACTCTAGCACCCTGTCTCTTTTCTTTCTTAAAAATGCCTTTTGAATAACAGGGATTTTTAATTGGGTTAGCATTTTCTGTGTCTTGCTTAAGAAACATTCCACTACCCAAAGTAAGTGATATATTCTCTTATAATATATTCAAATAGCTTTATAATTTTGTGGTTTACATAAATATTTCTAAGCCAACTACAATTGATTTGGGGATAAAATGGGGTGAGAATCCAATTTTCTATTTTTCTATATGGACATGAAATTAGTTTTGACTATTTAAACATCTCTTAATTCATTATTGAGCAAAAATGACACATGTCATATATCAAATATGAGGTAGAAAAAACTTGTTTAACTTAGTGTTTTTAATTAGTAATGCTATTATTGCTAGCTACTTATTAAAACAGCTGAAATACCTTATTAAAAACTTCAAATTGAAATTTTACATGGGGGATATTAGAAGAATATAGAAGTTGCTGTGGAATACTGAGGTTCTGGATAAGAAGAAAAGAGATAGGGATATGTAGAAATAGAGATGAATGAATTATAATTTCTAAGAAGTGATTCTTAATCCACAGTCACTTAATTATATAATCATAAGAAAATAATTTAACCTCAATATGTCTCAGTTTTGTTGTCTGCGAAATGTCCATGTCACTATCAATCCTACTTAACAAAATCTGAGGACTATATGAGACAAAGGTGTGATAGAAAATCCTTAAAGTGTGAAATTTTACCACTATTAATATTAACTTAAGAGTACTATTTATTGGAGGTCTATTGTGGTATACCATATAGTATATTAAACATTTTCACATATTTATTTAAATCCTAAACAATTTACACAGCATACCTTGTGACTTGTTTTGTGAATTGAGGCATGTAAGATTGAATGACAGAAGCAAAATTACCCAAGAGTAAGGATTTGAAACAAGGCCTATCTCAATCTGCAGTCCATGTTCCTAACCACTTCATGCAAAAGACAATCATATTTAATTTCAGTACTATATGTAGAATGTAACCAATTAAACACATTTTGAATAAGATATATTTTATATGACTTTACAGTACATATTTTGTTTTCAGAATTAGTTATACAAACTCTGTTTATATGCTCATATATCTTAGATTTATGCATCTACAATCTGTGTAATGATATCGTTTGCTTTCTATTAATTCATATATTCATTAATTCATTCAACAAGTACTTATTTTGAGCACTACAACATGTAATGTTACACTAATCAAATGGAATCTAAAATATATTTAAAACTATGTCCTTGCTCTCTAAGACTAATCTTTCAGGAAATAAAATGTATGTGTGTTCAATTCAACATAAAAATATTACATCCCTGTTATATGACTTACTTTTTAAATTTGGTCTAAGCTAAAATGGATATCTAATTATAAACACTGAATTTAATATCTCCCTTACATGGCATTTCCATTAATCACAAAACTCGGTAAAATATTAAATACTACACAAATCTTTTTTTTCAGATACACACTTTAATTGCACATTTTAGAACTACCATAACACTTTGAAAATGGTCAATGACCAAGATATACTTACAAACATGACTGCTCTATGAATTCCCTAATGGTTAAGTGCAAAAGCCTGACTAAAGGATGTCGAGATTTTACTGCTGATTCAATCCAGGTTTCACTCCTTTAAAAATGAAGCTAGACATCTACAAACAGAGTAAGAATCTCACTAGGGAACACTTATTTTCTTTCTGACTCCAAGGCATTGGATAAACTTAGCTCTTTCCCGTATGTTTGAAATGGATAGTGTTTATACTTCATTCTGAATGTGCAGGAGTGGCTGGGAGCAAAACTCTGTTCTGTGCATTTTAAGCAATCCCTGATATCTCAAGAACTATAGGAAGAAAACAAACTAATGGAACCCCAGAAGAGAGAAATTGAGCCAAAATAAAGCATAAAGGGGCCTGGGAGCACTTTTTTCTCCTTTTTCTGTTAAGTTAGAAGTAATTCAGGCCCAGAAAAAGCTGTTATCGCTGAGATCAATGGTGTCAGTTTCTATTTGTGTCACAAGAGTAGAGAATATGTACACTTAACCAAAAAAAAAAAAAAAGAATAAGAAGAAGACAAAAAGCAAGAGGTAAAAAGAAAAAGTGTAGTTCAGTCTGAGATAAACTGGAGTTACCCTTGACTCATAATGAAGCTAGCATCATGATGTACATCAGGGTGAAACAGGATACTACTTGTTTAAGTTATAAAAGTGTTTCTGGTAAGATCGCAGTTTCCATGGTGTTAACATTTCAATTTGCTTATTTTCTAAGTCACACATCTTATTAAGTCTTACATTAATTATTACTAAAGATGGTCTATCCACAGTATCAGCTAATTTGTTCTTCAGATCAGCCCACTAATATCAAGCATGAGCCTCACATCCTGATGAATGGTTAATGTCAGAGAGAATTTCCTTGAGCATAATCAGCCATAATTTCCTTTTGAATAATAATGTATTTACCAAATTTTAAAATTAAAAAACACTACTATGTAAAAAAAATCAGTATCTGAAACCATGATAAGCATTTATGAAAATATTAACTACCTAATATAGATTGCATAAAGGAGATACTTCGATTAGTGATGGTCAACAGTCTATCCTAATTAGTAGAACGTTGCCATACACTGACTATACAGAATTTTCATGGTGTATTTGCATGTTCTAGGACATCAGTAATATTTATATGGGCCATCTTATTTAGGTATACAGTTAGTGAACACCTGCTGCTGTTTTTAAGATTATGATGTACTCGTGGTTACTACATCTAAAAAATTTTTTTTTGATTGTTGAGTTTCCGGAATGTACCAGGTAGTGTGTATGTGTGTGTTTGTGTGTGTGTGTGTGTGTGTGTGTAATCTTTTGATCATTATAACAACCTTCTGAAGTAGGCATTATTACTGTATTTTTTAATAATATTTATTTTGTTATATTAGTCACCATACAGTACATCCCCAGTTCTTGATGCAATGTTCCATGATTCATTACTTGCATATAACACCCAGTGCAGCATGCAATATGTGCCCTCCTTAATACCCATCACAGGCCTATCCCAATCCCCCACCCCTCTCCCCTCTGAAGCCCTCAGTTTGTTTCCCAGAGTCCACAGTCTCTCATGGTTCATTCCACCTTCTGTTTACCCCCCTTCATTCCTCCCCTCCCTCTCCCACTGATCTTCCTATCTTTCATGTTCCATAAATGAGTGAAACCATATGATAATTGTCTTTCTCTGCCTGACTTATTTCACTTAGCATAATCTCCTCCAGTCCCATCCATGTTGCTGCAAATGTTGTGTAATCATTTTTTCTGATGGCTGAGTAATATTCCATTGTATATTACTGTATTTTTACAAATGAAAGGTTAAAGAAAAATAACACAATCCTGATAATAATTGGGTATATTATTTGATGTTTTTCTTACAACCCTGAAAATAAGTTGATCATAGACTTCAAAATTTCATGTGAAATAAAGATTGTAAAATCAGGGGCGCCTGGGTGGCTCAGTCGTTAAGTGTCTGCCTTTGGCTCAGGATGTGATCCAAGGGTCCTGGGATTGAGCCCTGCCTTGGGCTCCCTGCTCCACTGGGAGCCTGCTTCTTCCTCTCCCACTCCCCCTGCTTGTGTTCCCTCTCTCGCTGGTTGTCTCTCTCTCTGTCAAATAAATAAATAAAATCTTTAAAAAAATTGTAAAATCATATGCTATTTTATACACACACATATAAACATATACACATACATACATATATGCCATTGAAGATTTTTTTTAAATTTTTTTTCAGATTATTTACTTATTTGAGAGAGAGCATGAGAGGGGGGAAGGGTCAGAGGGAGCGGCAGACTCCCTCCTGAGCAGGGAGCCTGATGTGGGACTGGATCCTGGGACTCCAGGATCGTGACCTGAGCTGAAGGCAGTTGCTTAACCATCTAAGCCACCCAGGCTCCCACCATTGGAGATTTAAAAAATTTCCAGCAACAATCAGTGCTACCCAGTTTGAAAAGAGATGTTTCAGTAAAGTAGTCATATAGCAAAGATAGTAGATCTTTTAGGGGAAGGATTTGTGGGAATTTTTGGTACTGGCCAGATTGATGCCAACAGGGAGTAGCTACTGAAGGTGATCAGAAAACGTGTGGGGCAGAATATAGAGAGGTAAACAGGGGCAACCAAGTAAGCAAGGAGGACCTTTGTTAAGAGATAAAGTTATATTCATTATTCTATGGATCATAAACAAAATACTGAGATAGGGAAAGAGGACCTAAAAAGGAGACTCTGTATTGGGATATAATATCTAGGTAATTTTGGCTTTTTGGGGCTACCACAAAAAACCTAAAGATTGATGCATTTATATTCTTGGGTTAGTTTTGTTCATTACTTAACTTGGTTTAGTATAATCAAGCGGAAAATGTCTTAAGCCTAATACATATGTCTAATACATATGCTCTCCCAAATCTACTATACCATCCTCCTATTCATAGCAAGAGAATGAAAATGCTTCACCTTTATTCCAGTAGAACTTTGTATTTACCCACAAGATTGTCTGCTAAAAAAAGAGACTATTATAATCTGATTGTTTTGTTATAGAAAACAATGGAAAGAAATGACATGAAAAATACTTGAATCTTACTTTTAAAAAACATGAAAATATATCAGTAGGTGTGAGGATATAAACAAAAGTCATTTAAATTAAAAATAAATAAGTAATAAATACTCACTGAAATTTTCAATTTTAGCTTTTTGTAAAACACACATCAGCGTCAACATCGCATTGAATTTCTATTGATCAGAATGAGTTGCCTCCATCTAAGATACTTAAGGCCAACGAGAGTACTGTCTGGATTAAGAGCATGTACGAATTACGATGTGGTACCTAAAAGAGTCTTTGACAGTATCTGTGTATATAAAGCGGATAATTCAAACAAGTGTCCATATGTTAGACTGTTTCAACTCATGTTTAAAATATTCAGAGAATTGGGACAATCATAATAAATTCCTTTGACTTACATAGTCACAGCTATTTAGGTTTTATTTATAGACTAAACCTATACTTCAAATGTGTATGAAAATGTATAAAAATCTATTTGTATTAGAGACATCACTATTTTCCATGAAATTTATATTTGTCATCTGTGTCTGAAAATATGACTTGGCCTCACTAAAATAGAAATTCACTGTGAAATTGGATTTACTTATTTATTTAATAATGGATTCATTCATTTATTCTTTAACTTAGCAGATACTTACTAGCATTTATGTTATCTCAGACATGATTCTCAGAGCAGGGATACAGCAGTAAACAAACAAAAAAAGACAAAAATTTCTGACTTTTCCCAAAGTGTGAAAAGATCTACTTGTCTCCAGTGCAGTTATTCAGGGGGTGACTGATAAGGTTGAAACCAGAGTGCACACAAAGTGAGGATGAGGGGACAGCTCTTGAAAAAATTTGCAGTGAACTTAAGGGAATTTTTGTTAGCTTTGAGTGAGATGGGAACCATTGGAGAAAAAAAAATTGTTGACATGATAAGCTTTTTAAAACACCACTCTGGCTAGTCTCTAAGGACAAAAGTGAAAACAAAAGACCAGGTAGGAAGCTATTTCTTCACATGAAAGATGACAGTGGTTTGAACCAATTGACATTTGCTGATGAATTGGAGGTAGATTGTGAAAGAGTTGATACCAAAGTTGTTTGTTTTGTTTTGTTGTATGCTTTTCAGAGTTTTATTTCTTTTTATCTGAGCAACTGGAACAACTTACTAGTTTCTGATATATGGAAGACAGTGAGACGTGGTGAGGAAGATCATAAGTTCTATTTGGAGATATTACTTTTGAAATGTTTCCAGACATCAATGATATGATGTTGAGTAAAAAGTTGATTACATGAAATTGATGTTCAGGGAAACATTCCAGACTTGGCATAGCATTGGGACCTATAATCACGTAGATAACCATAAGATTGAATAAGGTCACCAAGGGAGGAGTTCAAAGGTAGCATCATCCAACACTGGGATCATCCAACAAGGTCAGAAGATGAGAAGTAATGAGCAAAGGAACAGAGAAGGAGTGCCTAGATAGGTAGGGAACAAAACAAGAGAGTCAAATGTCCAAGGAAGAATGTGGATCAACTAGATTAAATGCTGCTAATAGAAAAGTAAAATGATAATTACAAATTGAGGATAGGGTTTTATAATGTGGGGATCTTTGGGAACCTTGAGAAGAGCAGTTTCAGCGGAGCATTTTATGTTAAAATCTGATTGCAATGCTTCACAAGGATAGATGAGGAGAACACACAGACAACCTTTAAAGGAATTTTGTTATGAAAGGGAGCAGAAAATGAACAATCATTGGAGAGGGATGTGGTATAAAGAAAGGAGATTTGTGTTAGGATGCTGGATATAACAGCATTTCTGCTATTTGATGAAAATAATTTTGCACATAGGAGAATTCTGTTCTATATTCAGAAAGATAAACTTAAAATATTCAAAACATTACAGTAGCTTTCTCTCAAAATACCTGACACTGGTGCTGAGTTGAACATCACTATGACAAATTTACATAACTCAAACTCCTTGAATTTGCAGTCTGAATTATTATATATTTTGTTCATTATATGTTTTGTTCTTAATTGAGGGCTTAGCTCTTTGTCTGGCAAACATTGTTTGAACCTGTTCACCATGACTCATAAAAAATAAAGCAGTGTTTAATATCAAAGAAGGCTACTAACATAGAAAGCAATTACTCAAATCCTGTATTGGTTCTTTTTTTTATTTTATTTTATTTATTTATTTGACAGAGAGAGAGACAGCCAGCAAGAGAAGGAACATAGGCAGGGGGAGTGGGAGAGGAAGAAGCAGGCTCCCAGTGGAGCAGGGAGCCTGATGCAGGGCTCGATCCTAGGACCCTGGGATCATGCCCTGAGCCAAAGGCAGATGCTTAACAACTGAGCCACCCAGGTGCCCCATAAATCTTGCATTGATTCTTATCCAATGAGTCACAATACAGAAACATAGGCATATCACTCAGTGGAGTTATTTTGGCACAATAGTTCGTTTGACACAATGAGTGTCATGTTTGGGAAAGGATTTGGACTGACAGCTCTCAGGATGGACGTCCTTTTCTTATTCAGTGAGCAGACTAAATACAGATATCTGCACTCAAATTTTACTTTCTATTCTGCTATAAACAATAATGCTTGCATTCCCCATATTTTCGTGTGCAAAACAAAAATTGTATGGGACTTTTGTCCTTGGCATTCTTTCACCATTAAAGTTTTTTGTTTATTTTTAATAGTTTTTTCAAATTTTGGACAGCAAGAAGTGCACAGGTGGGGTTACTAGAAAGGAAGAATTAATGTAAAAACTACAACAAATTTAGGATAAATTATATTAGTTGAAATTCTATAAAGAAAATTACCAAAATGATGTGATCTAGTCTCCTTAAGTTAAAAACAAACAAAAACTGTAAAAATTTATCTTCAGGTTTATCAATCTATTTTAAACTTGTAATCTCATTTGCTTTGGGTTTTCCAAACTGATCTGGTTATGCCCTATATTTCATTGATATATATTATAGATGATCACAGAAAAGTGGAAATGGTAAATAGTATATTGGATTAGTGACAAAGCAAAAATTCAGTCTAGATAAATTTTGGATGAGCAAGTGAAAAAATTTACCTTCTCTATTTTGAGTTATTAAGAAAATGGTTGCTTTAGGGGCGCCTGGGTAGTGCAGTCGATAGGTGGCGTGATCCTGGTGTTCCAGGATCGAGTCCCACATCGGGCTCCTCCGCTGGGAGCCTGCTTCTTCCTCTCCCTCTCCCCCTGCTTGTGTTCCCTCTCTCGCTGGCTGTCTCTCTCTGTCAAAATAAATAAATAAAATCTTAAAAAAAAAAAAAGAAAATGGTTGCTTTACATAAGTCCAGGAAAAGTATATTTTGTAGTTGTGGACTTCCCAAGAAACTGGTATTTAAGCCCATGGTTTATAACTGTTATGTAACAGTCACAGAAAATCTTACCTCTTCACAATACCAGGAAGCTTAAAAATATGTGTGCTGTTTTATCTATCAATTCCTCTTCAAAGATTCAGTCTTCAGGTAGTCATGCATGAAAAAAAAAATTGAGATTATGAATTTTTATCACAAGCTTGAATACCTAACTAAATTATGGCTAGTTACACAATGGAATAATGTGCAACATTTTCAAATATTGTTTTCAAGAATATTTTTATCAAAAAGAAATGGAGAAATGGTAAATAAAAAGTTGCAACCTGATTTTATGATAATCTATCATAAAATTGTTATTTATCTTGGTAGTGAGCATAGGCACAATCTTCTTTTTCTTTTTACATGCCTTTGTATTTGTCAAAGTTTACAGGGAGGGTATTTTTTTTAAGGTGAAAAGAAGAGGAAATGATTAAACAGCCAATTAGGGTATTGTTTGAATATGTGAAACTCTAAGGTGAATATTAGGATTACATTAAAATAAACTCACCAAATTTGAAAATAGTGAATTTACAGCATTAGCTTTCTTTTTTTTACTAGAACATTTTATTCAAATAAATCTCTTATGGCACCCCATTAAATGAATAAGTAATATAATAACTAAATACATAAATATTAAATATTGAGGACCTGCAATCCCTCCTTCTCTTTGTCTTTTCCCACTCTCCCTCCCTTTCTTCTTTCCTTTTTTGCTTTTGGAAAACTTCGGTATTTAATACTTGAGATTCTGTGGCAGAAGGGGTAGATAAATTTGCATAACTAACTTGAGTGGAGAGGTATCATGGCTACAAGTACTTTTTGATAAACAGATTACTGAAACTCTCTGAGATGAATTTGCTTAGCACTGGCAGATATAATAGGAAAGGACAGTAAGGTCCTTCAGATTAAAAAAAAAAAGAAAGAAAATTTTAAAAAAGTAATTCCAGTAATGTAAAGAAGGAGGAGGAGGGGAAAATGAGGAAAAGGAAGGGGAAGGACAAAGAAGGGAAATGAAGAATGGGGAAAGCAAAGAAAAGGAGGCCTGATTTCCCAACTGAATGGAGCTAAATTGTTGAGGAGAACTATTCAACCCATGTCAGTGAACAAGTAACAGTCTCTGCGATAACATGCTTTTGCTCTGTGCATGTGCATGTCTGAGAGACCTAGGGAGCATCTGCTGACCTGGACATATCCTATGCGAGTGTTATACCTGCAACAGTTGGGGGAAGTGGGTTTGGATTATTCATTTGCTGTACTCTAACATAGAACATCACAGTCACATACAAAGTAAGCCAAATTAGAGACATTAGGGTTGTAGCAGAGACCCAGAGTTTTCTTTTATAGCCTCTTCGGAAACCCCCAATACATCTGTGAGAAATCTTACTGTTATGTAGAGCACAATTGGAACCCTTAAAATTTACATCATTGACTCAGTTACACTTAAATTAATTCACATGAATATCGTTGTGCTTGACTAGCTAAAACTGCATATTTCAATGGTAGATAAACTAGCAAATGGGATTCAGAGAGCCTCTGAGGGAAGAGGAAAGTAAGAGTGTGATATCATGGACACCATAGGAAAAGTGTTTGAAAGCAAAAGTAGTCAACCATTCAAATGTTTTTCATGTTTACATTAAGCAAATACTCAATGAGTGCCTTACCATACAACATAAACCGTGGTAGGTACTGGAAAACACACCCACACCCACACATACACACACATTTTATATAGAATTTTGTCTTTTCTAAAAATTTATAATAGGGTTGAAATATATGCTCAATTAACATTAGAGAGAGATTTTCTGCTCAGATCATGGAGATGTTTCTAGGGGAACTGACATTTACTGGTGACATAAACTTATATATATTTGTTTTGAAAATGCAGATTTTTAAGAATAATAACTGCCACAGGTATCTAACAGGAAGAAGTGGAATTATCACACTTTGCATTTCAGGAGACTTGACAATGAAATGCAATCTTGATTTACATTATTAGTAATCTAGACACAAATATTAGTGTTGTTTTGCATTGTTTTGAGTGCTATTTAAGTTTTTCTATTTTTTATTTCTTGAGACTTCATATTTAATCAAAATTAAAATATGTAAGTATTACAGAGACATCTGTTCTAGCTACACTTTATGTGTGATATCACATCAAACCCGCATAATATAATTAGTGTAAAACTTGTTAATAATCATAGATTCCTACTGCATAGGAAATTATTTTAAATTTAAACAAAGGATATAATTCAAGATAATATTTTCAGAAGTATAATTCTAAGCAGTTTAAATTTAAAGCATATGATTAATATCAACCAAATTACAATAGTAACGATAAAGTATTTTCTACCACTACTTTATAAATAGACAACTGATCAAAGGCACTATCACATTAATTTCTTTGGAAAGTACCAGACCAGCTGTGGATGGACACAGTTTGATTTGAATTAAGTAAAATATTCTTCCTATCTCAAGTATTCACTTTGATGAATTATTTTAGCGTCTGTACTTCTTGTACATAGTAGCCCTTTTTAAGATTTTGTAGACCATGTACTGCCTATTCCATTCATGCAAGCCTGTGTTTGCCCCCCACCCCAGAGTTGTGTAACACAGAGTTCAAGCACACAGCCACCAAAAGAGCCTGGCCCTCATTAGATAGTCATGTGTTTGTTTTATCATTATTAGTGAATGAAACTATGAGTATGCAATTTTCAGTCTGATAGCTGTGGTTGGGAGATCATGAAGAAAGAGATCATGGTTTTAAAAATGAAGCCTGTACTCATTTCTCTCTGTATGACCAAATACATGTTCTGAATATATACATACATATACCAAAGAAATTAAGAGAAATCCCCTATAGTCAAGCCACAAGTAGGAAAAGAAAAGAGTGAAGTTAAGAATCCAATAGTGTGGGGATTCCTGGGAGGCTCAGTTGATTAAGCATCTGCCTTTGGCTCAGGTCAGGATGCTAGGGTACTGGGATTGAGCCCTACATCAAGCTTGTTGCTCAGTGGGGAGCCTGCTTCTCTCTCTGCCTGCTACTCCCCCTACCTGCTGCTCCCCCTGCTTGTGCTCACCCACTCTCTCTGTCTCACTGACAAAAACATAAAAAAATTAAAAAAATCCAATAGTGTTGTATGGTAACAGATGGTAACTACACTTGTGAACATAGCATAACCTATAAAGAGGTTGAATCACTATGTTGTACATCTGAAACTAATATAGCATTGTGTCAACTATACTCAAAAAAAAAAAAAAGAATCCATGGAAACAACCTAAGGAAACAACAGCCTAACACAGCATTTGCTGTGATGTATACTATTAAATAAATATTCTAATATGTTCAGTTGTAAAATAAATAAAAATATGACTAAAGGGAAAGACATGATAAAAAAATAATAAGCAGATCTGAAAAGAACCAAAATAGACATTTTAAAATATAAATTTGAGCTCTAAATTTCAATAAATACTACCTAGCAGGTTAGAACAGTTAAATATGTACTTTTAATAATCTCTCTCCATACACACGAGATAGGAAAACTGAAGGGACCCCAGGAAGACTGCTTTTTTGCTTCTTTTCTGCTTCTGTACTTGCTAGGATCTGCACCTTCACCTTACACATACTTTATAGAACAGATAATGTATGCCCTCCTTGTAAAGGTCAAGGAGTTAATTTCTTTGGAGTCTTCCAGCACAATAGATAACATCTAAGGGGAGACTGGCAAGGTTGTCATGTATGTTTTCCAGACCACTGACTCACCAAGATCCCTGGCTCCTGGGCATAAGTGACTTATGGAAGATACCTAAACACTTGTCTTTGTTCTTTTTTTTTTTTTTTTTAGATTTTATTTATTTATTTGACAGAGAAAGAGACAACTAGCGAGAGAGGGAACACAGGCAGGGAGAGTGGGAGAGGAAGAAGCAGGCTCCCAGCAGAGAAGCCTGATGTGGGGCTCGATCGCAGGACTCCGGGATCTTGCCCTCAGCTGAAGGCAGACGCTTAACAACTGAGCCACCCAGGTGCCCCAACACTTGTCTTTGTTTTAACCAGTTCCTGGATGTCTGAGAAGACACACACCCCAGACCACAATCCTCAATAAAATCCCCAGGCCCCAAGCAAAGCTGAAACTCACTCTCCTTTCCTTTCCGGGTTTCCCAGACACTCTGTCTGTAACTGCACTCTCTCTATGTCTTCAATAAACTCTTCTCTCACTTCCTCTCAGCTCATATTTTATTTCTATTCTGTGTGAAGCCAAGAATCCTCCTGGCTGGTCCTGTGGGAGCCCCTCTGGGCCCTTGGACCCAGCTAGCTTGTATTAGACCCACATACCAAAAAGCATGTTTACATATGAGCCATTTGTAAGTGAGTTGCATATTTTTCCATAAATAATCAGCAGTCTTCTCTGAAGTTTAAGAACAGTTTCCCACATAACTATAACATTATATATATGTACACACACATACACACACACACACACACACACGTATATACTCAATATGTACATATACATGACAAGATGTCATAAATTTGAAATCATAAATATCACTTTAAAATGAAATAACCTCTAATAACTTGTTCATATTTAATTTTCTCCATTGTCCCAAAAAGATATATTCCATTGAAATTTTTGAACAAAGATCCAATCAACAGTTACATATTGGTTTTTGTTTTTTTTTAATGCTCCTTTAGTCTCTTTTAAGGTAATATGTATTCCCAATTTTTTTAAGATTTTATTTATTTATTTACTAGAAAGAGAGAGAGAGAGCACATGCAGGGGGAGTGGCAGGCAGAGGGAGAGGGAGAAGCAGGCATCCTGCTGAGCAGGGAGCTGATACAGGGCTTGGTCCCAGAACCCTGGGATCATGACCTGAACCAAAGGTAGACTCTTAACCAACTGTGCCACCCAGGCACCCCTGAATTCCCAATTTGGGGGCAGTCTTTCTTAGATTGATTTTGACAAATGTCCAAATCATCCTTGAAGTAATCCCCTATTCTAAATTTGTCTGTTTCCTCATAATATCATTTAACTTGTTTCTCTAAATTTTCTGTAAATTGGAAGTTAGTTTGGTCTGGAGGCTTAATTTAGATTCTGGTTAAACTTTATATGTAAAGTTGTTTGTTTAGTATACAATTGTATCTGGAGGCCCATAAGGTCAGGTTTTCCCATAATTTGATGGCAACTGCAGTTTGATTATTTGGTTAAGGTGATCACTTCCAGATTTCACCATTGTGAGTTTGTTGTTCCTTTTGCTATTTCCAAGTAACCGATGCAGTAATAGTGTGAATATGTGTTACTCAAACACTTTTCATCTAATTGCTTGTGCAAATAATGACAGAATCTGTCTGAGTCAATTACTGAATTGTAAAATGGTGGCCCCTTTTTTCCTTCTATAAATATTATATTTTTTGTTGGGATCCTTCCGTAAAGAGGAGTTTTTCATAAAATAATTTTAATATACATGTACATATTCTCTATGTACATAAGTACATACATACTTAATCTAGCCACTAAAGACAAATGTTTTATTTTGTTAGCATGAGGGAAAATGTATATGAATCCAAACCAGTTAGACCTTTGTTGATCAGGTTGTTGACATGGGTAACCAGGAGCAGAACAAGGAAGTTGAAAATATTCCTATGGTGGTTGAGAGAAAAAAAAATTGTAGGAAAAAAAAGTAAAAGAAATTAAAACTTGTATTTATATCACTCTCCCATTCAGCAGGTATAAGCACACTAAAAAAATACATACATACACACACACACAAACACACTTATATTTTATTACAGGATAAATGGTAGCAGAGAGCCAAAACTCTCTGAACGTTGGTAGGAAATCAAGGAGAATATTTTCAAATGGAGTGCAGTACGATACTAAAGCAATGAACCTGTCATTATATAATGGGATTCTAAAATAAACCTCTGTGTTCTCTGACAAAAGATGTGCCAGGAACTCAGTCATAGGCTAACTTCTGGAGAAGAGGAAAAAGGTGAGAGATGTTAGAAATAAAGCCAGATGAACTTATCCAGCAATAGTCTTTACCTCAAAGGTTAGTGGTCACTAGTCCAAATTTTCATATCCAGGCTTGACTCAGGCCCACACCAGCAGCTCATTTCAGCAGGGGTATATAGGCCCATAGTTCATAAACTTTTATGAAGTCTGAAATACCTCTGAAAATCTAATGCTACATACAGATGTCTCCTATGTCAAGTGAACTTCTGTAAATATTGGTCTCAAATTAAAATCCCTTAAAATGAGTAGCGGCATTGCTCAGAGTTAGAGGTTTCATAGGATGGTGGCTTTTAGGTAACTATTTCAGAGTAAAGCTGAGCTCTATGCAGCAGTTGTATCCTCCTTGAGGAAACAGAGGACCAGAAATATATAGTATCTGTGGAATGGAGTCAATCTGTAGAATTCATAAGGAAAATATTCCAGACCTACTCATCTGAGAAATAGAGAGAAAATGAGGTAATTGAGAACAAGTGGATGGCCTCAGGAAATATGGTAGTGGTTTGAAGAAAGGTTGGAGCTCAGTGGGCAACAGGTAGCAACTTATAGCATTAACAGCAAATCATTCTAAAAACATCCAACTAGAGATATGTGGATGTCCACAAGAAAGAATAATTTCAGGGGATTTGTGGGTTTTCTTTGCAAGCCAAGAAGGCATAATTAAAGAGTAACTAAGACATTAGAAGTATAAATGATGTTTCTGTCTGTGTGTGTGTGTTTCTCTGTATGTATGAACATATATTTTTTAACCCAGGAAAGACCTTAAAGTACACCCATTTTAGCTTCCTAGATATACATGTGCATAAAATTCAAGTGATTGCCTCAAGGTCACACAATTAGTTCATGATAGAAGCAAGACCATGATCCAAAGCAATTTTCATACATATATTGGTATATCATATATTTTAAAAAATCTTACGGTATCTGTTTTTTTCTTGGTCTTTCCTGAGGTTTGCCTGTAAATAAATACCTAACTAAAGGGAAACCATGTTTGCATATTAATACACCAATATGGCTCAGGAATTTGACACTGGCAGTAGAGAACAGAAGTTACCTTTCACTCAAAAATTGATTTAACAACTTTGCTTTGGCTATCAACTTAATTTTGCTCATGTGACATGCCTTATGAGAGAAATATTCCTTCACTCTCCATTTTATTCCTTCTCGTTTATATTTTAGCAGTTAGAATTTCTTATAAATCATGAACTTTAAAATTGATTTCAACGTACATAATCCTTAGATCATTACCTAAAAGAAATTTTTAATTTTGTGCATATGTTAAGGTTTTGTTTTACTATAGGTGATTTAGAAAGGGGAAAAAAACATGGAGAGAAGAATGAAGGCAGAATGCTACCAACAGTGGTCCAGCTGGATTGCCAGCCAAGGGCAGTCACCTACCCATTGTATGAGTTGGTGAGGGGAGTCTGACTCTCCTTAGTCTTAAATAAATTTTCAAAAAGAATTATATAAAAAAGACCTGCATTTCCTTTCACTAGACATGGAAAGAAATATTAGGGAGAGAGACTTGCTATGCTGTAGAGTTATTTTTAGGCAGTTAACCACTATCTTGCTCTGTGTGTGTGTGTGTGTGTGTTCCTTCTGTGTTCCACATGCTATGGCTTTCTTTATGTCAGGAAGTTGTATTTTGACACAACACCATTTCAGTGAGAACAACCTCATTTTGGTTTCACATTAAGATGCACGTAAAAGTGCAGCATTGCAAGGAATAGACCATTTGTGCCAAAATGTGTTCATTTCAGCTTCTTAAACATTGATTTCTTTGAATCATCACAAAATAAAAACAAAAGATATGTTTTTCTTCTTGAGAATTGGGCGTCATGGTTAGAATTCTATTTGCTAGACTTTAAATATTGTAAAAAAAATTATGTTGGTTACATTGATACATAAGCTAAAATAGAGAGTAAATAATGTATGTACATGCTTAACATAGCAAACATCATATATATTGTTGATAGATTTTAAAACATTCCCTGGGTCTTGTCTATAATAGGAGTAGGCTAAACTGTTTATTTGAAAGTAGGGTAAATGCCTGAATTTAAAGCCACTAATTTGGGAGCACCTGGATGGTTCAGTGCGTTAAGCATCTGACTCTTGATCTCAGCCCAGGTCTTGATCTCAGCATTGTGAATTCAAGCCCTGCATTGGACTCCATGCTGGGCATGGAGCCTACCAAAAAAAAAAAATCCTACAATTTGATTAATCTGAAAATGTCAGGGCATTCATCTATAACTAAAAATTAAAATTACTAATTCCAGGCTGGATACAAACAGTTGTTTCTTATTATAGTGAAATATTAGTATGATCACCCATCCTGACTTGCCTGGGATAGAACTAAGAACTTGTAAGTCTACTCTGAGGGAATAAAAATTGAGAAACTAAATCCCTGGGATAGTTCAGATGTTTCTCCTCTTGGTAACTATTGTTGGAATTCAAATTCCTAGTTTGAACTGTTACTGTACCTGGAAAGCAAAGATCATTACTGAGGAAATATGAAGTTCATCATAGAGTTTGGATAATCATTTGCTATTTAGCTTAAGTTAAGCCATATTGCTTTAGTAAGTTCTAACATATGAAAATATTGACTGAACTTGACTCATTAGTATGAAGTTGAAATATTCATGGGAGAAGCCTAAGCAAACTTTTTCATTCTATAATGCCTACTAATGGCTTATAATCAAAGCACAACCAGTTAGCTATATAAGAAGCTATTAGCTTGTTTGAGGTCTAAACAAAGGATAATGTAATTGCTGCATTTTTTTTCCCTACTGTAGATATTAGCCAGGGACATTTTTTTTCATCAAAGCCAATCATTGTAGACAGTCAGTCTGACCAAAGAGCATTAAAAAGATTTCTCTTCAATAATAAGGGCTTTTAAAAAATTTTCCCTGCATTATATTAAATACTCTTTAAGCTCTCTTATTCAATTTGACTGAGAAAAGTTCTGTAGTACTAAATCACAAGTATACATTGCTCAAGAAACTAGAAATTCACTGAGCAAGGCAAAACTATAGATGAAGAAGTGTAAGCCATATTTGGGGGTTAGGGTTCCTTTAGGCCTTTACTTAACAAAACAAAGTGCTGAGTCTGGTGCATTGCTGTTCTCAAGGAATGTTTATCACAAGCATTTTATGCTATCAGAGGATTTTTTTTCTTCCTCCTGTTACTAGTCAATAAAATTCCATTATCCAATGCTATCAATTTTGATTTAACAATAACCTGACTGTTTCCTTTGTCATCTGAGATTTCTAATATAGGAACTAGTATAGGTGCAGCCTTCCATCAAATTACAAAGATTGGGAAATGGAATTCCATTCTTATTTATTTTATTTTATGAAAAAATAATCTAAACGGCTGTCAAAATGGCAGGGAACTAGCAGCATAAGGAAATTATAAGCTTCACAGAGCTTACCTGATTTGCTTTTTGCTTATAAACATTATAAAGAGATGACTACCAACTAAAATATATTTAGATAATATATGTATTTTGGGACTTCTAGAAACAAAAACATTATTAAAAATTGAAAATGTTATCTATTATGATGCTGTTTATAATTATATAATCATGCACTTATAAATAGATAAGAGTCATTGATACAGGCCAGGAAAGGCACTTGAAATTATCCCATCCAGCCCCCTCCTACTTTTGATGAAGAATTTGAAGTCCAGAGTAGATAGAAAACTTTTTGGTAACTACATTTAGCAGGGTCATAAATAGAATGCACCTCCCCATTGTCCATGTGGACATCTCCCACCTTATGATGTTTTTATATGAAGAAGTGTTTTAGGGATTGAATGTTTGTTCTCCCCCCCAAATTCATACATTGAAACCCTATCCCATGATGTGATGATATTAAGAAGTGGGGCCTTTGGGAGATAATTAGGATTAGATGAAGTCATGAGGGTTGAAACCTTATGAATGGGATTAGTGCTCTTATAGATCCCCTCATAGTGAGATTAGACCTTGCTTCCTCTTTCTCTTCTCTGTCATGTAAGGATACAATGAGAATTTGATAGTCTATAGCAACCATCAGTTTGTTCTCTGTATTTAGAGGTCTAATTCTGCTTTTTGTTTGTTTATTCATTTAAAAAAAAAAATTCCACATATGAGTGAAATCGTATGGTATTTGTCTTTCTCAGTCTGACTTATTTCACTCAGCATAATACCCTCTTTGGTCCATCCATTTTTTGTCACAAATGGCACAATCTCAAACTTTTTATGGCTGTATAATATTCCATTGTATATTCCACATTCCAATATTCCATATATATATATATTACGTCTTCCTTATCCATTCATTTACTGATGGATACTTAAGTTGCTTTCATATCTTGTCTATTGTAAATAATGTTGCAATAAACATAAGGGTTCATATATCTTTTTGAAATATTGTTTGGGAGGGGGACAGTGAATGAGCAAAATGGTTAAAGGGGAGTGGGAGATACAGGGCTCCAGTTATAGAACAAATAAGTCATAGGAATAAAAGGCACATCATAAAGAATAGCTTCGGGGGGATGGGGGAATGGGATAGGCTGGTGATGGGTAGTAGGGAGGGCATGTATTGCATGGTGCACTGGGTGTTATACGCAACTAATGAATCATCGAACTTTACATTAAAAACCAGGGATGTACTGTATGGTGACTAACATAATATAATAAAAAATATTATTATAAAAAATATAGTAAATGATATTATAATAGTATTGAATGGTGACAGATGATGGCTGCACTTGTGGTGAGCATAGCATAGTGTATAAACTTATCAAATCACTGTGTTATATACTTGAAACTGATATCACACTGTGTCTCAATTACACTAAAAAAAAAAAAAAGATTGACACCCTGCAACCCAAAAGAACTCTCACAAGAATGCCACCATGTTGATCCCTTTATCTTAAACTCCCAGCCTCTACAACTGTAAGAAATAAATTTCTGTTGTTTATAAGCCACCCAATTCATGGTACTTTGTTATACCAGCTCTGATGGACTAAGACAGAGTGAAAAGCTGACAAGAGTAAATATTAAAAACAAAATGCTAATATTATTTTAAGAAACTCCTTTTTGAGAGCCAAAATGTGTTAGAATACCTACACTGATATATATATCATATATATATATGAAATCAACTCTTTATATTGAAGATAAAAAATTTAATTTCATCAATGTTAACTATATTTGAACTATTCCAACTCTTCCTCCAACTCATGTAAACAAGCTGTGAGTGGTCTTTAAAAAAACAAAATTGAACATGTAATCAGAAAGCCTAAGTTTGAATTCTGTGTCAGTCTCCCATTAGCTGTACTTCTATCATTAATTCAGCCAAATAATGTCAATCAGAGCATATGGTGTTTGTGAAATCCCTGTCCTCATAGACAGACTCACACAGTTTACACTCTAGAGCGTTGAGAAAAAAAAATAGATGAGGTAAATAAAAAAATGTAAATTACATTAGACAGTAATATATGCTATGAGAAGGAGGATAAGGAACGTTGAAAAGCTGGGTATTGAAATTTTAAATAGGGTGGCCAAAGATGGGTCTCAATGAGAAGGTGAAATTTGAAAAAAATACAATAGAATTTTTAAAAGCTAGCCATTAATACATCTAAAGAAGGACCTCCCTGAAGGAGGAAACAGCAAGTTCTAACCCCCTGAGCAGGAAGTGTCTAAGTGAAATGGGAATAAAAATGCTACTTTTTAAATTGCAAAGACTTGTTTGAAACAGCATGAGAATGCAGTGTGTATGCTCCAAATCTTTAGAAGTTGGGATTCTTTAAAATTATGATTGTCATTGTGACTAATATTATGGTTAGAAAGTAAAGAAAATGTGAGCATTTCTTCAGCTCAGTAACCAGGTGCTATGAACAGCTTTGATGACACGAAGCTCTTGGCACTTTGTCTCTAGAGGACGGTTTTATCTCAGGAACTCTTCTCTATAGGGAATTTCATTCATTCAGTATAAGAGATTTCGAGCTCAAAGCTCACAAATTAAAACAACTAATAAAGAGGCCAGATAAGACTGCAGATCTACCTTCTTTTTGTCTTGCAAGCACAGGACTTTTCTGTTTACATACAGAAATGACTAGTTGCTATGACTCATGAAATGTTTTGTAGCTGTTTTAGTGATTTACTTACACTCCTTTAACACCTTTAGCAATAATAACCATCCAAAAAAAAAAAGGCTGAACCACACTTCTCACTTTGCAAACACATTCATAGCTTCATTTCACTTTAATTTTCATTAGCATACATCTGGTAAAGTACATTGCAGAGTTTATTTTTGTTTTTAAATATCCTATTGATTCTCTGCTTGGTTATCTTAGGAAAGAAAGCAAGCTAAGTGAAAGTTACCAGGACTCTCTTGTTTGCTTGCTCAGTATTAGAATCTCTCAACCCAAATCACCACCACCAGAAATATTTACCACAACTCTCTATAAAGAGAAAGATAAAGATTTAAAAGCAAACAAACAAGCCTTTCCTAGGTAAAAATTGAAATGGATTTTTTTTCTCATTTCTATAGGAAGTAATAGTTACATAACAATGCAGTTCAATGCTGTCATTACTGAATCATTGAGTTGCTTTACTTGCTTCAAGTAAGTTTTCCTTCTTCTCTCCCTATCTCTCTTTCTCTCTTTCTAATCTTTATCTTTTCTCCTTCTCACTTAAAGAGCGCAGATTCCACTTCAAATTGACCCCCAATTTGAAATCCACCACTTACCAGAGGTAAACTTGGACTGGTTATTAATCCTCTCTAAGCCTTTGATTTCTCTTCTTTATGGGTAATACATATTTGGGGGGAGTAAATATTCAGCCTTTCTTCTACTCTTGCTTACTTTTAGTTGGACTATTTGTTCTTATTATTGAAATGTAAGAGTCCTTTATATACTAGGTACAAATCCATTGTCCCCTTTTTTCTACTGTGTGGCTTTTCTGCCCTTTTACTAGGCAGCAAAGGGAAAAGCAATAGAAAATTCTGGGGTAATGAAAATATTCTCTATCCTGAGATACACAAACTATATGTATTTGTAAAACTCATCAAACTTGTTTGAATTATATTGTATGAAATTACACTTTAATGGGGATAATTTTAAAAAACAGGGATGATAGCTGATAAGTTTAAAAATGAGGGACAGAGTCTTGTATATTTATTAGTAGTATTCTCAATGACACTCTTAAAGTTATAAGCATATAGGTATAAATTACACAAAACAAAGCCCTGATCCAAAATGTCCATGGTCTTGAATAAATAAATCCTGCACTAAAATATCAAGTAATAGCAAATATATTCTACCTTCCCTTCTCCTTTTTACAAGAACTACTTTGCAAAGATCTGTCACAGAGATCCTTGTCCTTTCCTAAGCAGTGCTGTTGAGGCGAATGCATACTGCTACTGCTAGCATCAGTGTATAGGATGAAATGGGGTTTTATGATGACTAATAAGAACCCCAAAACACAGAGTATAAAGACTGTCTTTTTGTTATAGCCACCCAAGTTTGGCCTCTGTTAAAAGTGCTCAAATTTTTTCTCAAAATATGTCTGTTATTTTATCATAGTGATTATGAACACTTACTGGATTTGAGTCCCAGATCCAAAACTTTCTTGCTTGTGGATATGTACTTAACATCTCTGTTGCCCAGTTTCCATGCCTCCATTATAGAATTACTGTAAGCTTTTTTTTAAAAAGATATTTATTTATTTATTTATTTATTTATTTGAGAGAGAGAGAGTGTGAGCGAGAGAGAGAGAGAGAGAGAGCACAAGCGGGGGGGGGGGTGCAGAGGGATTGAGTAGGAAGCCTGAGTACTGCAGGGCTGATCCCAGCTCCCTGCGATCATGACCTGAGTCAAAGGCAGATGCTTAACTAACTGAGCCACCCAGGCACGCTGAATTACTGTAAGTTTTATATAAATTGATATGTTTCAAGCGCTTTGAGCAAGGCCTGGCATACTATAAAGACTTAATAAACCCTAACCTGCATTCCTCAAAACAAATATCCCAATTGCACATCTAAATCATATATCTTTTTAGTTATTACCTTTCTCTGCTGTACCACATTATACCCCATCTCTCCCTCTGAGGATTGTTTTGACACTTTGAGGACATAGGCAGTGCTGTTTAATAATTATGTAGATTAACATGTTATCTTAGAACTCTGTGAGCAAGGATCAATTCCTTTGATAGGTAAGGAAAGTAAGGCTTAAACAGTTTAAGGGGATTATCTAAGATCACTGAAATCATAACTGAATGAGTTTAGATTCAAACTCCCTTCTAAAGCCAAGCCAATATTCTTTGAGTGAGCACTGTTCTTTGACCTGAAGGCCAGAAAAAAAACATTGCTTTGTTTGGCTTGCTTTATTTGTCTAAATTCCCTGAGATGGGGTAGAAAAAAAGAAAGAAAAAGAATAGAAGTTGACACCAAAAGAAAAATTTTTAATTAGAAATAATTAGGAAGGGGGGGGAGAACAAAAACAAGAGGATGTGTTTCTTGTCTCACCACAGCATACAATTATACTATCTCACAGGATGTCTTCAGAGAGGCAGTAAGTACTACTGCATCTCAGAACAGGGAAGGCATTCTTATCTTCTTCTCTTTGATCACTGTCTACCTTATGAACCATTTACTTTCCTGAAATTCCAGTTTTCTTCACTGGACAATCCCAGGTGGAAAAGGAAAGGCCAGAGCAACTGAGAATACTCTTTGGCCCGTGAACAGGCAAAGCAGTTTCTCTTTGCCAATAACACTACTCAAGGACTTTCTTGAACTATAATGACCAAGGCTTTAACAGTAGCTACTTGGTTCTATGAAGGCAGTAATAAGATAAGCCAATGCTAGGGCCACTGTGGTCAGAAATCAAAGTAAATGACTTATAAACCAAATATGATACACCTGATACAAGACGTATTGGCACCATGGCATGTTTACTACCTTTCTAAACTTTTCCTTCCTTCAGCAAGATTTCCTTCTCTCTTTCCTTCCTTCCTTCCTTCCTTCCTTCCTTCCTTCCTTCCTTCCTTCCTTCCTTCCTTCCTTTCCCTTTCTTTCTTTCTTTCTTCTTTCTTTCTTTCTTTCTTTCTTTCTTTCTTTCTTTCTTTCTTTCTTTCTTTCTCTTTCTTTCTTTCTTTCTCTTTTCATTTTTCTATGGCCTAAGATAAACTGCTTATATTATTAAACCAAAATGGATCACATGTTCATGTCACTCTAATAACTCTATAGTTCTTGTAATATATTCTTTTAAACTTCTTGGCATGGCATATAAGGTCAATCACAATCTTGCCTCAACTTACCATTCCAATCACATCTTCTTGCTTTATTGGCGATCTGTATTCCTAAACATTCATTTTGTTCCTTCCATATCAAATATATCATCTGATAATAACCCAGAATCATAGTGTTTTCCAACATGGAATAATTATTCCTCATTCATGGTAGTGTGGCTTATCTATGACTTAGCGGAATTCAGCTGGGTTCAGCTGGTTTTAGATGGGTTTAGCAGGGCTTGGCTGGACTAGCTTCAAGTCTGCTCCATTTGTCTTTTCACTCTGTAACCTGGGTACACAGAACAGATACTATTTATAATTTTCTCATGTACAGGGATGAAACTCAAGAATGTATGCAGAAACATATGATGCTTTTAAGGCTGCTTCCCTAACAGGCTGACCATCACTCCCATATCCATGCCTTGGTCAAAGCAAGTTACATAGCCAACTCCCAAATCAGTGGGTAAAGTAGTCATTGCAGCATGGCAAAGATATGAGAAGGAATAGAGATTTTTGAAAAAGAATACAATCTAATCAACCCCCAACTATGTCATTTTCTTTTATGCCTCTGTTTCTTTTATCTTAATGCCTAGAACATCTTTGAATCCATGAATTCCGTTATGAAGTAGAAATGTCTCCATTATTAAAGTGTCACTCTTGGTTAACTACATGGCCTTTTTAAAAAAATTTTCTCCAGCTCACTTTATTTTAAGAATACTGTATATAATACAAATAACATACAAAATATGTGTTAATCAAGTCTTTATGTTATTGTTAAGACTTCCGGTCAATAGCTACTAGTAGTTAAGTTTTTGGGGAGTCAAAAGTTACACGTGGATTTTTAACTCTGTGGGTGGTCAACACCTCTAACCCCCATGTTGTTCAAGGGTAAACTGTATAATGGATCCCACATATGCCATATTCTACTATAGCAGATGACAACTTTTATAATTTTCTTCCATATTCTTACATTGTTTTATGCAAATACAAGCAAATATGAATATTATGTGTCCCACATTTTATGCATACAAAACCATTTTATATACACAATTCCATTCTTTAATTTTTCTCATTTAATATATCCTGAAGACATTTCTATGTCATGACATAGAGAGCTTTCATTATTTTTTTAAGTTATTCTTTGAAGTTTATAGTTTCAGAGCATTCTATTACTTGGGTATATGCTGTGCAATTCTCCACAGATGGTTACTTGGATTGTTTCCAGTTTTTTGCTATTAGAAATAATGCTTCATCAAACAACCTTACACATAAATAATTTTGTAGGTATATAAATATAATTTTGTAGGTAAGATAAACTCCCCAAAGTAAAATAATTAAGTAATTTGTTAGATACTACTAAACTGTTCTCCATAAGAATTATTCTGCTTTAGACTCTCACCAATAATAAATAATAATTCTAATTCAAAATAGCGCTGCCAACAGCACTAAATATATTGTATATATTCCAAATCAGATGGGTAAGACATGAAATGCCTTCATAGTTTTAATTTTAAATTACCATATTGTCAATAATATTAGTCATTTTTACACATGATGGCCTTTAGAATTATACAACTCTCAGTTCAATATATCCCCTGCCATTTACTGACTTGCGCAAACACTAATTTTTTTCTGAGCTAAAATTAGCTAAATTTATTTATCTGTAGAATGGGCATAATAATTGTACCTGACTCAGAGTGTTTTAATGATTACACATATATATTACTCATGTTAGGGTAATTACTATAACAACAACAACAACAACAACAAAAATAGAAACAAATAAATCTCAGTAGCTTAACAATATACAAATATATTACTCAATCACATAAAGTCCAATATAGATGTTTCTGATTGGAGAGTTCTTTCTCAAGTGGTAATTAAACGATCCAGTCTTCTTTCCTCTGTGAGGTAGTCATTTTCATCACATCACAACCAAAAATTCCATGAAAGAAGAGAAAAGAAGTAATACCAGACATATAAACACATGGACCCAGAAATGCTATACATAGATTCTGCTCCTATTCCATTGCTCAAAAGTAGTCACGTGACTACTTAGAGGCAAGAGGACTGAGGAATGTAATGCCTGGCTGAGAAGTTTTTATGGACTGTCAATAGGTATCTTTAATGTGTAATCCTCTCAGCCACAGAATATAAAGTGTATAGCTCTTTACACATATTACTGGTATGTATTACTTCCCATACACACTCTTTACTAAATATAGCCAAATATACTGGGAAAGAAAGCATGCAAAAACATGAATGAAATACAAATTAATAAAAAGATTGTAGATGTAATTTATAGTTAGGTAAGGAATTAACTTAGAGATATTTTTAAAAATTTTCTTATGTCACTGTTTAGATAAGCGATATTCGAAAGTATTTCAATTTTCTTCTTTCCATTTTGTAATGTTCCTGAAAGTGCTCTTAATTTTTAATTAAAATGATCTAAAATTAGTGTTCTGAGAAATTCATAACACATTTTCATTCTCTTATGATCCATTTCACCAACATCAAGATGTAATTAGAAACTTGCTAGTTTGCACTTATAAAACCAAACCTGAAAATCATAGGTGCCCATTTAGAATATCTCTATAGAGTAGCCATTTCCAATAATTTAAAGTTACTGTTAATAAGTATAGACCCATGTTTGTTGTTCTCAGAAAAAATATCATTATAGTTGAATTTCTATACAAAGTTGCAGCAAAATTTTCTCCCAATGTGACCTTGCTAAACACTTCTAAATGTTCTATGTCTCCTTACTCTGATTTGTTCAAATGACTTTCTCAAGTGCTCACTGGTGGGCAACCATGGGTCTTCACATTACTATTATTATTTATTAACTGCTTTGATAATTTCCCTTTATGTAACTGAGACACTGAGAGTTGAAACTTTCACTTTAGGAAGATTTAAGAATAGGGGAACCATCCATGATCCAAAAATTCTTCTTTACCTAATCCTCCTCCTTGCAGTGAAGGCTCATGTTAGGAGTTAGTGTATGATCATGAGATAAATTCCTGGTTAGAAAATTAGGTTATCTTTATTCTAGTATACATTCTGCTACTAGTAGCTCCATAACCTTCAGGGCAATACAAAATGCAAAATATTAACTGATGGAATACTGTTGCACATGTAAATGGGGTGCAGGGATAAAAATGGTTGAAGCCCACTATGCTAAGTAAGCTAAGAGGTAGCAGATCACAGCTGAAGCTATATCCCAAAATGATGATGATACTATGTTATATTTTGAAGATACCTGATGTATGCCTCAACCTTGAAAAAATTGAAATACAGATCAAGTGGTTCTGAGAAAAAACTTTTTGCATTGCCTCATCTTCTTCTGTTTCTTTACTATGAATTGTTATTACTGAAAATATTCTGAGTATATCTCATTCATGTAAACGTAAAGAACATACATAGAGGATTTGACAAGCAGGGCAAGAATCAGGAACTAGAGACAAGGGGCTTTTCTGCAACTTACATCCAGTCACCTATCTTATGCTCATCACTGTGTTTTTTCCCCTACGGTCCCTTGCATAAGTTCTCTCTCTCTCTCTCTCTCTCTCTCTCACACACACACACACCTAAAAAATGTGGCTAAAAAATGTTTAGCTAGATTGTGCTCAGCATTATTCAGATGAATTACAACACACATAGGTTTCCCTGTGGGAACACCTATGACCGAAAATGTGAAATAATGAGAAACTATTTCTCAGAATAGATATCTTCTTAGGTGACCCAGACATGACTATTTACAAAGAAATGTGTTTTAGCCATAGATAGTTTGTTTAGAGAAATAAACTGTGTCCTCAAAGTTCAACAACCAGGAGCTGAGCAATTTCTCTTATCTTCAAGAGGATTCAAGCCTGACTTTAGAGTGCATGAAGAGGTTGGGGTGAAGTGTGTATTACTCAGAGGACAGATAATGAAGAATGTAACATATTTTTTCTTTATACTTCATGTACCACTTCAATGTTCTGTCACCATTCAAAGTACTAGTAAAGAAGCCAGAAGAAAAAAAAATGGGTTTGACATAAACAAGAGATGCTTCCTTGACACATGTTTTAAGAGGAGTCATCTGTAAAACTGTATACTTCTCTTGGTTCAACTAACAGACTTGGACACTGGTCCAGATGGACAGTAGCCCAATTCTCAGTGGCTCTTCTGAAGGCAATGTAGCATGAAAATTTAAATACTGTTGAAAAACATTTCAAGCTTATATTCATCTGTATTATTTTTTTGTTGTTGTTTACCCACTTACTGTCACATGAATGCCTTCCCACCTTTTCAAAGAGAGTAAGGTGCTACTTTCTGGGACTTGGACTTGAAACACAAATTGCTGGTTAAACACAAATTGCTTGAAAAAGCTAAGAGCCTTTCCCTTAAGATCAGGAACATGACAAGGATGCCCACTCTTGCCATTATTGTTCAACATAGTACTAGAAGTCCTAGCAACAGCAATCAGACAACAAAGAAAAAAAATAGGTATTCGAATTGGCAAAGAAGAAGTCAAACTCTCTCTCTGCAGATGACATGATACTTTATATAGAAAGCCCAAAAGACTCCACCCCCAAATTACTAGAACTCATAAACAATTCAGTAATGTGGCAGGATACAAAATCAGTGCTCAGAAATCATTTGCATTTGTTTACACTAAAATGAGACTGAAGAAAGAGAAATTAGGGAATCAAGTCCATTTACCATAGCACCAAAAACCATAAGATACCTCAGAATAAAGTTAACCAAAGAGGTAAAGGATCTATACTCTAGAAACTACAGAACACTGATGAAAGACATTGAAGAAGACACAAAAAGATGGAAAAACATTCCATGCTCATGGATCAGAAGAATAAACATAGTTAAAATGTCTGTTAATAGTTAAATGCTACCATGGTTAAAATGCTACCCAGAGCAATCTACACTTTCAACACCATCTGATCAAAATACCAATGGCAACTTTCAAAGAGCTGGAACAAACAATCCTAAAATTTGTGTGGAACCAGAAAAGACCCTGAATAGCCAAGGAAATGTTGAAAAAGAAAAACAAAGCCGGGAGCATTACGTTGCCTGATTTCAAGCTATACTACAAAGCTGTGATTGCCAAGACAGCATGGTACTGGTACAAAAACAGACACATAGACCAATGGAACAGAATACAGACTCCAGAAATGGACCCTTGACTTTATGGTCAACTAATCTTTGACAAAGCAGGAAAAAACATCCAGTGGAAAAAAGACAGTCTCTTCAATAAATGGTGCTGGGAAAATTGGACAGCTGTATACAAAAGAATGAAACTTGACCACTCTCTCGCACTGTACACAGAGATAAACTCCAAATGGATGAAAGACCTCAATGTGAGACAGGAATCCATCAAAATCATAGAGGAGAACATAGGCTGTAACCTCTTTGACATTGGCCACAGCAACTTCTTTCATGACACATCTCCAAAGGCAAGGGAAACAAAAGCAAAAATGAACTTTTAAGACTTCATCAAGATAAAAAGTTTCTGCACAGCAAAGGAAACAGTTATCAAGACAAAGAGGCAACCCACAGAATGGGAGAAGATATTTGCAAATGACACTACAGATAAAGGGGTGGTATCCAAGATCTATAAAGTCCTTCTCAAACTCAATACACGAGAAAAAAAAATCAAATCAAAAAATGGGCAGAAGATATGAACAGACACTTTTCTAATGAAGACATACAAATGGCTAAAAAACACATGAAAAAATATTCAAAATCATTAGCCATCAGGAAAATTCAAATCAAAACCACATTGAGATACCACCTTACACCAGTTAGAATGGCAAAAATTGACAAGGGAAGAAACAAAAAATGTTGGAGAGGATGTGGAGAAAGGGGATCCCTCTGACACTGTTGGGGGGAATGCAAGTCCTGGTACTCCCTCAAAAAGTTAAAATAGAGATACCCTATGATCCAGCAATTGCACTACTGGGTATTTACCCCAAAGATACAGACGTTGTGATGAGAAGGACCATGTGCACCCCAATGTTCGTAGCAATATTGTCCACAATAGCTAAACTCTGGAAGGAGCCAAGATACCCTTCAACAGATGAATGGATAAAGAAGATGTGGTCCATATATACAATGGAATATTACTCAGCTATCAGAAAGAACGATTACACAACATTTGCAGCAACATGGACGGGACTGGAGGAGATCATGCTAAGTGAAATAAGTCAAGCAGAGAAAGACAATTATCATACGGTTTCACTCATTTGTGGAACATAAAGAATAACAGGAGATCCGTAGGAGAAGAAAGGGAAGAAAGAAGGGGGGGGTAAACAGAAGGGGGAATGAACCATGAGAGACTGTGGAAACAAACTGAGGGCTTCAGAGGGGAGGCGGGTGGGGGACTGGGATAGGCCAGTGATGGGTATTAAGGAGGGCACATATTGCATGGTGCACTGGGTGTTATACGCAAATAATGAATCATGGAACATTACATCAAAAACGAATGATGGGACTAACATAACATAATAAAATTTTTTTTTTTAAAAGTTGTCTCTTGATATCTATTTTCCCACCAGTATTTCATATTTATTCAATTGTTTGCTGAAGTTGAGGACCCTGTAGCTCAATGGAGGATACACACACACTGCACAAACTAGGGTTTGTTTCTATAAAAATGACACTATTAACCCAGGATTTCCCAAGTGGCCCAGGTCAACTCATTGAGTTAAATTCTGATTTGAAAGAGGCACCTGGGTGATTCAATCGGTTAAACACCCAACTCTTGGATTCAGCTCAGGTCATGATCTCATGGGTCTGGAGGTCAAGCCCTGCGAAGAGCTCTGTGCTCAGCACGGAGTCTGCTTGGGATTATCTACCTCTCCCTCTCCTTCCCACTTTGCCCCTCTCCTCCCCATCTCTCCCCTCACGTATGCTCTCCCTCTCTCTCATAAATAAATAAGTAGGTAAATAAATAAATAGATAAATAAATAAATAAATAAATAAATAATTCTTTAAAAAAAGAGAGAAATTATGATTTGGAGAATTGTTTCTTCATACTTGGAGAAGCCAAGGATACAGTGCTTCTCAGGCTGAGACATTTGTAGTCCAGAAAAATTTTTAAGCATGTTGCCATAATATAAAAAGTTATTACAAGTAACAGTGCAGGCAAATTTGTTCTTATTATAAAAAGATTATATTTATAATGTTAAAAGACCTTTTTTTTTCAAAAGTCTTTGAAAAAGCAAGCAAATAGATTTGAGGTAAGAAAAAAATGTGCGAACTTTTTTCTCTTGTCCCTCTGTTTCATTTTTCATACTTCTGACAGAACAATTATTCTAGGGAACAAATCAGTTTTGTCACTCTACTGATTAAAGGCAAACCAGTGGCTACCCATCACCCAGTAGAAGGTTGTCCACACACTGTAGCACAGTATAAAATGACTCCTGAGATCTGCAGCTCACCTGCTCTGCAGTTTCTATTCTCAGTGCTTTTCTGAATGATCATCCAGTGCACAACTTGAGTTTCTTAATTGTGTCACACTGCTGCATGCCTCATTACCTGGAAACAAGCTGAATATTTGGCATGACATATATCTATCCTTCTAGAACCAGCTCAAGCACGAACTCTAATATGAAGCAAAAGCACCATAATCTGTGTCATTACAATCTTTTAGAAGCAGCAAAAGAGTATTTTTTTTTACTAAATTGAAATTATTTATTAGTGGCTGCCTTCTCTCTTCAGCTGTGATCTCCTTGAGCTAGGCTTCAATGTATTTACCTCTATATCTTGCATCTTGCACAGTTCAGTTTACCTATGTGTGTATACATACACACACACATGCACACCCACCACATACACACATAAGCTGAGAACCCAAGAAGGCCCATGTTACAGTTCTGTCCTAGTTTGAAGGCTTGAGACTCAGGACTTCTGATAGTATATACATTTTTGTCCAAGTCTGAAGGACTGAGAATGAGGAGAGCCGAAGGTGTAAGTTCTAGTTCAGGTCCAAGTCCAAAAGCAAGATAATAATGTTGTACCAGCTTGAAGACAGAGACATCAAATTTTCTCTTACTCAGGCTTTTTGTTCTATTCAGGACTTCCACATAGTGGATGAGGCTCAATGACATTGGGGAAGGCTATCTTTACTTAGTCCTCCAATTCAAATGTTAATCTCTTCCAGAAGCATTCTTATAGGCATAACTAGAGTAATTTTTAGCCAAAATACCCTGGCACCCTGTGTAGCCCTGTCAAATTGACACTGAAAATTAACCATATATGCAAATACTTTATATATGTCTATATATGTATGTATGTGTGTGTCTGCATATATGTGTATATGTGTGTGTAAACTTTCACTCTAAAATTGTGCTCCCAAATTCCTCCTACATTAATTTTTTGAGAAAAAAATGAAAGCAATTTTCAGATGTTTAGGTATTTAGCTATATAGAAATAGGTAAAACGTCAAGAATTTGTATCTGCAACAAAATAGAACTTCTGACTTTTATGATTATCACATTTATGTCGGTTATGAGAAGAGATTCTTTTTTTTAAATGTTTTTTTATTATATTATGTTAGTCACCATACAGTACATCCCCGGTTTCCGATGTAAAGTTCGACGATTCATTAGTTGCCTGTAACACCCAAAACAGAGAAGAGATTCTTAACAGCACTCATCCATCTGCATACTTCCTTAGTACATTCATTGCCATCTCTGGAGCTCAAGACCTATTTGCAGGGAGAATCTGTGGAATAGCGTTGTGGGCAGATGACAAGAGGAAAGACATTTTTTCCCCCTCTAAACTGCATTTGTTCTTGTAAACTGGTACATCTAGAAACATAATTTAGTGCAGTATGGCTATCTCTATTTGAAGGGGGAATTCACAAAGTTTTTCACTGGACTTTAATACTTTGAGCTATCTGAGCTGATAGTAAAGTGTGATTTACACAGAGGTAAGAATATATGCACAGAAAATCTTAACATAGGCTTACCTACATAAAGAGATGCTTTGTAAAGTTTCACTACCAACAATACTACTACTAATGGCAATAAATAGCTAACAGTGAATGTATATAGAAATATTCCTATAGGCAAATACAGTACAATCACTTTATGTGTATTATCTAATTTATTAATTATTTTTGATTTAGGTTATGTTTAAAGGAGAAATTGATGTTCAGAAAATTCAGAAAACCTATCTCAGGAAAGAAATGCAATAAATGGGAAGAGCAAGATTCTAATCCAGTCTGACTGAAGCTGTAATTCTAAATTCATATATAGCATCTCTCTTCAGCTCAAGAATGTAAGAATTTGTTCACATGGTTTCATCCAATCTGGGTAGCAGAATATTGATTCAAATAGGAAAATTTATCTAGATCAGACATCAATATGTGACAGTAACTGTAAGTTTCTTTTACATTGATGAAAATAATCAAACTTTGGACAGAACAACTGAGCAACACTTTCCAAATTAGAACTAAACATAGTCTAAGTAATTTGCATACAACAGAGTGTAGAGATCATAGAGTATGTTCTGTTATAATTGCGGTTTGTTTGTTTGGTTTTTGTTTGTTTTCTCTAAGAAATCAATATTTAATGGATGTAACTATGGTTCTATTTTATGCCAATCTAGGTACACTTTACTCAACATTAATCTTTTTTCTAACATGGTCTAATCTGGTATGGGTTGTTTACAGTTTGTGCCAGTGACCTTATCACTAATTATCAGTCTTTGTTTATAACTCTGTGTGAAGTATAATCCTTGAGTATGGTGTTATCAGATTTCACTGAAGATTTCTTTTCCCTATTTCCTGTGTTTTGGAATGGCCATATCTTTGTGTAAAGATATAGGTAACTCTAAACTAAATGCTATGTGTCTTTATCTCAAATTCTCTTTGGTGGTCACATTCTTTCCACGGAAATAGAATTCTCTATGAAATGAGAGGGGGAAATAAGAAAAAGAAAAAATTATTTTAGGGGAGATTTTAGAGGAAAAGTCTGTCTTACTTTCAGGATAATTCTTGTTAGTAGTCATTTAGGAGTAACTTGGCAAAATTGTTGCACATCTTTATGTTCAATAGAATGAATCTAAGTTTGTTCCCTATTTAACTAAAATAGGGTATTTGACTTGTCTAAATATACACATGTAATATTTATTTTCCATTGGCCTTTCATACTACCTGAAATTCCAGGCTCAAGGAATGGATATTTAGAGCACAAGATTATACCTTTTGCCCATAGATGGTCTTTCTATCAAACCTAGAGGCAAAGATACAGGTAGAGTTGTAACAAAAATAAAAAAAAAAAGAAAGAAAGAAAAGAAAAGAAACCCTATAGGGTTGGATGGTTGTGGAGTCATCTGCCAGACTTTAGTACCCTGTGATTAATAATGCCCAAGAGAGAGTTGGTGCTATCATCAAATGATTTAAAAAAATGTATTTCCACACAAATATAGTCAACTAATATTTGACAAAGAAATAAAGATAATTCAATAGAGAAAGGATATTCTTGAAACAAATCTACATGCCAAAAAAAAGTCTTGACACAGACCTTTAAACCTTCAGAAAAATTAAATTAAAATGTATATACACCAAAGTATAAAATGTAAAATTATAAAACTTCTAGAAGATAGCATAAAAAATTTTACTGACCTTGGATTCGTGATGATTTTTTTTCTAAACATTTTATTTTATTATATTGGTAGACTGTGCCAAAAAGCAGAACCTAGGAGAAGTGTCTAAAGCAAAATGATCTGAAGCATTTAAAATAAAGCAGTGGTGAGTGATATAACAACTATGCAAACCAACAAACAAATGTGAAAAATCATTATACTGGACAGGAAAGGTTTACAGTAAAAAGGATATAGCTTATAATATAATGAACATCCCTCATGAATTGTTATACTTTTTTCTTTTATTTTATTCAAGTCAGTTAACATATAGTGTAGTATTGGTTTCAGGAATAGAATTTAGTGATTCATCATTTACACATAATACCCAGTGCTCATCCCAACAAGTGCCCTCCTTACTGCCCATCATCCATTTAGCCCATCTCCCCACCTACCTTCCCTCCAGCAATCCTCAGTTTGTTCTCTATATTTAAGCATCTCTTATGGTTTGCCTCCCTCTGTGTTTTCATCTTATTTTATTTTTCCTTTCCTTCCCATATGTTCATATGTTTTGTTTCTTTAATTCCACATATGAGTGAAATCATATGATATTTGTCTTTCTCTGACTGACATTTCATTTAGCACAACGTGTTTTAGTTCCATCCATGTTGTTGCAAATGGCAAGATTTCATTCTTTTTGATCACTGAGTAATATTTCATCCACATTTTTTTTATCCATTCATGGTGATGACTTTTTTGATACTACACCAAACACACAATCCATAAAAATAATAATAATAAGCTGAACTTTATTAAAATTAAAAACTGCGGGGACAAAATATTTGTGAAAGAAATCAGATAAAGGAATGTTATCCAAAATTTACAAAGAAGTCTTAAAATTCAACAGTACGAGTGAGTGACTGATTCAAAAATGGGCAAAAGATATGACAGTATACACCAGTAGTGACTATACAGATGACAAATAAGCTTATGAAAAGATACTCAACATTACCTGTCATTAGGGAATTATACATTAAAACAACAATAAGATACCACTGCCTATCTCTTAGAATGGCTAAAATTCAAAACACAGCATCAAAAGGATTTGGAGCAACAGAACATTCAATCATTGATGGTAGGGATGCAAAATGGTACAGATGCTTTGGAAGGCAATTTGGCAGTTTCTTACATGAGTACACTGACTGTTACCATAAAATCCAGCAATCATGTTCCTTGATATTGTCCCCAAAAAGTTAAAAACATATGTCCACACAAAAACCTATACACAGATGTCTGTAGCAGATTTATTCATAATTGCCCAAACTTGGAAGCACCAAGGTGTCCTTCAACAGGTGAATGGATTAATGGTGTTACATTATAAAATGGAATATTATTCAATAATAAAAAGAAATAGCTATCAACCCAAAAAAAGGCATGGAGGAAACTCAAGTGCATATTACTAAGTGAAAGAAGCCAATCTGAAAAGGTTAGATACTATATGATTCCAACTATATGATATTCTGGAAAAGGCAAACTCTAGAGCAGTAAAGAAAAAATCAGTGATTGGCAGGGGTTTGGAGAAAGGAAGGGTTAGGTAAATGGAATAAAGGAGAATTTTGGAACACTGAAATTATTCTTTATAATACTCTAATGATAAATACATGTCATTTTACATTTGTCAAATTCATAGAGTGTGAGCCTCATGTAAACTATGAACTTTGAGTGATATGGTATGTCAGTGTAGGCTCATCAATTGTATAAATGCACTACACTGAGTAGGATGCTAATGGTGGGAAAGGCTGCTGAGAAAGGGAGAGTGTGTGGAAATTCATGTTTTCCATTCATGTTTGCTATAAACCTAAAACTGCTCCAAAATATAAAATCTGTTAATTAAAAAGTAATGAATTAATACACTTGTTTCTGTTTTATACCTGATGAAGGTATCTACCTGATGAAAGTTGAGTAGAACTGATGAGAAGAACCAAGAATGATAGCTTCATCTAATTAGTTTCTGCTGCCTCTTACCAAGATGAGTGGGGAATAATCTCACAATTTTAGTCTTTGAAGTGTTTTTCTTGTGGATATTCCTTCCCTCCTAACCTATCTCTATTTCTTCTATCCCATTCTCCTTCCAACATACTCCCTACAAATCCATTATACTCAATTTTGCCCACCCAAGGAAGCATCATTTCTCCATTTCTCCCCTCATGAAGACACAAGTTTAGGATATTCTCATTGTCTCTTTGTCATCCAAATTTCAGTGGTTCCAGTTTGGGGCCATTTAAATAAAGGCTTACAGTGGACTTTTTTTTTTTTTTTGCCTTAAGTATTTTAAGACAAATTCCAGACATCATGGTATTTTATGCTTACATACTCAGTATGCATCATTAAAAAAGATGAATTTTCTTATATAATGGCAATACTATGATTACATCTAACAAATTTAATTTTAATTCCTTAATATCATCCTGTGCTTAGTCTAACCAAATTTCCTTGCTTTTTCATAAAAATATTTTTACCCATTTGCTGGTTTGTGTAAATGAGTCTCAAAGAAAGTTCTTCATATCACGTTTAGTCATTTTGTATCTGAAATGACTTTTTTTTTCTTTTGGGAACTTCTTATTTTGATGTAATTTAAGTTATAGAAACATATAGAACAGTTGCAAAATAATACCATGAAATCTAATACCTTTTATATAGATTTATTTCCTATGGATTAGATTTTATACCATTTTAAAAATAACTCTTCTCTCAATTTATTGATCTATCTATATGTATAAATGTCCATTGTTCTATTTCAGAATCATTTCAAGTTGGAAATATCCTAGTTTCTTATACACAAATGTTTCATAGTATAATTCTGAAGAAATAGGACATTCTGTTACATAACTACAGTAGAGCTATCAACCTCAGAATAATTTCACTTTAACACATACTGTCACCTAATCCACAATCCATACTTGATGTTCTCAGTTGATTAATAATATCTCTTTAATTTTTCTATTATAGAATCAAATTCAGTATCACATAACATACTTAGTTGCGTGACATTATACTCTGCTTTTATATCTGTAACAATTCTTTAGCTTTCCTTTTGTATCTTCACATTGACTGTTTTGATGAACACAGGCCAGTTGGCTCTTACTGTGAGTTTGTCTGATTTTTCTTCATGAATGAATTTATAGGCTGTACTAATTTACATTCCCATTAACAGTGTACAAGAGTTTCCTTCTCTCTACATCCTCTTTAGACTTAAGCTTTAACTTTTTGCTAATATGAACTTACGTGATGTTGTGTCCTTCTCAATGCATTATATCAAGGGACATGATACCAATTGTTTCATTATTGATTATCTTAAATTGGATTATTTTGTTAACATAGTATACACCCAGTTTTTACTATTATGTTATTTTTATATATATATAATTAATGGACAATAGTGGTAAGAAACTTAAATGTAAGTTGGAGAATATAATGATGTTTCTTCATCGTCCTTTTTTAAGGAAGCGATTGTAATCTAAAGCAACCTGTTTCTCCATTCTGTGGCTTTTTTTTTCAGATTTTTTATTATATTGTGTTAGTCACCATACAGTACATCCCCGGATTCCGATGTAAAGTTCAATGCTTCATTAGCTGCGTATAACACCCAGTGCACCATGCAGTACGTACCCTCCTTACTACCCATCACCGGTCTATCCCAATCCCCATATGATAGTTGTCTTTCTCTGCTTGACTTATTTCACTTAGCATTATCTCCTCCAGTGCTGTCCATGTTGCAGCAAATGTTGAGAATTCGTTCTTTCTGATAGCTGAGTAATATTCCATTGTATATATGGACCACAGCTTCTTAATCCATTCATCTGTTGAAGGGCATCTCAGCTCCTTCCACGATTTAGCTATTGTGGACAATGCTGCTATGAACATTGGGGTGCATATGGCCCTTCTCTTCACTACGTCTGTATCTTTGGGGTAAACACCCAGTAGTGCAATGGCTGGATCATAGGGTAGCTCAATTTTTAACTTTTTAAGGGACCTCAACACTGTTTTCCAGAGTGGCTGTACTAACTTGCATTCCCACCAACAATGTAGGAGGGATGCCCTTTCTCCACATCCTCTCCAAAATTGTTCTTTCTTGCCTTGTCTATTTTTGCCATTCTAACTGGTGTAAGGTGGTATCTCAGTGTTGTTTTGATTTGAATTTCCCTGATGGCTAATGATTTTGAACATTTTTTCATGTGTCTGTTATAGATTTGTATGTCCTCGTTGGAAAAGTGTCTGTTCATATCTTCTGTCCATTTTTCAATTTATTTGTTTCTCATGTATTGAGTTTGAGAAGTTCTTTGTAGATCTTGGATACCAGTCCTTTATCTGTAGTGTCCTTTGCAAATATATTCTCCCATTCCGCGGGCTGCCTTTTAGTTTTTTTCATTGTTTCCTTGGCTGTGCAGAAACTTTTTATCTTGATGAAGTCCCATAAGTTCATTTTGTCTTTTGTTTCTCTTGCCTTTGGAGATGTGTCATGAAAAAGTTTGCTTTGGCCAATGTCGTAGAGGTTGCTGCCTATGTACTCCTCTAGAATTTTGATGGATTCCTGTCTCACATCGAGGTCTTTCATCCATTTGGAGTTTATTTTTGTGTATGGTGTGAGAGAGTGGTCAAGTTTCATTCTTTTGCATGTAGCTGTCCAATTTTCCCAGCACCATTTATTGAAGAGACTGTCTCTTTTCCACCGGATATTTTTTCCTGCTTTATCAAATACTAGTTGCCCAAAGAGCTGAGGGTCCATTTCTCGGTTCTCTATTCTGTTCCATTGGTCTATGTGTCTGTTTTTGTGCCAGTACCATGCTGTCTTTGTGATCACAGCTTTGTAGTACAGCTCAAAATCCGGCATTGTGATGCCCCCAGCTTTGTTTTCCCTTTTCAAGAGTTCCTTGGAAATTCGGGGCCTTTTCTGGTTCCATGCAAATTTAAGGATTATTTGTTCCAGTTCTTTGAAAAATGTCCTTGGTATTTTGTTCGGGATAGCATTGAATGTGTAGATTGCTCTGGGTAGCATGGACATTTTAACTATGTTAATTCTACCGATCCATGAGCATGGAATATTTTTCCATCTTTTCATGTCTTCCTCAATGTCTTTCAAGAGTGATTTATAGTTTCTAGAATATAGGTCCTTTACGTCTCTGGTTAAGTTAATTCCAAGGTAATGTATGGTTTTTGGTGCTATTGTAAATGGGATGGATTCCCTAATTTCTCTTTCTAAAGTCTCGTTATTCGTGTATAGAAATACAACTGATTTCTGAGCATTGATTTTGTATCCCGCCACATTACTGAATTGCTCTATTACTTCTAATAGTTTGGGAGTGGATTCTTTTGGGTTTTCCATATAGAGCATCATGTCATCTGCGAAGAGAGACATTTTGACTTCTTCTTTGCCGATTTGGATACCTTTGATCCCTTTTTTTCATCTGATTGCTGTTGCAAGGACTTCTAGTACTATGTTGAATAATAGTGGCGAGAGTGGGCATCCTTGTCGAGTTCCTGATCTTAAGGGAAAGGCTTCCAGCTTTTCCCCATTGAGAATAATATTTGCAGTACGCTTTTCATAGATGGCTTTTATGAGATTGAGAAATGTACCCTCTACTCCTACACTCTGAAGGGTTTTAATCAGGAAAGGATGCTGTATTTTGTCAAATGCTTTTTCGGCATCAGTTGAGAGGTACATATGGTTCCTGAGTCTTTTCTTGTTGATATGATGTATCACGCTGATTGATTTGCGAATATTGAACCACGCTTGCATCCCAGGTATGAATCCCACTTGATCGTGATGGATAATCCTTTTAATGTACTGTTGGATTCTATTAGCAAGTATCTTGTTGAGGATTTTGGCGTCCATATTCATTAGGGAAATCGGTCTGTAATTCTCCTTTTTGATGGGGTCTTTGCCTGGTTTGGGGATCAAGGTAATATTGGCCTCATAGAATGAGTTTGGTAGCTTTCCTTCTGTTTCTATTTTTTGAAATAGCTTTAGGAGAATAGGTATTATTTCTTCTTTGAATGTTTGGTAGAATTCCCCGGGAAAACCGTCCGGGCCTGGAGTTTTGTTATTTGGAAGGTTGTTTATCACTGACTCAATCTCTTCATAATTAATTGGCCTGTTTAAGGAATCAATTTCTTCCGGTTTCAATCTTGGTAGTTTATAGGTTTCCAGGAAGGATTCCATCTCTTCCAGATTGCTTAGTTTATTGGCATATAGCTGTTGATAAAAATTTCTAATAATCCTTCCAATTTCAATGGTGTTCGTCGTGACCTCTCCTTTTTCATTCATAATTTTAATAATCTGGGTCCTTTCTCTTTTCTTTTGGATAAGTCTTGCCAGTGGTCTGTCAATTTTATTGATTCTCTCAAAGAACCAGCTTCTAGTCCTGTTGATCTGCTCTACTGTACTTCTGGTTTCTGCTTGATTGATTTCAGCTCTAATTTTGGTCAACTGCTTCCTCGTGCGTGGATTAGGCCTGTCCCTCTGTTGCTGTTCCAGCTTCTTGAGGTGAGAATATAAAAACTGCATTTTAGATTTTTCTATTCTTTTGAGTGAGGCTTGGATGGCTATGTATTTCCCCCTTAGGACTGCCTTTGCAGTATCCCATAGGTTTTGGACTGTTGTATTTTCATTCTCATTGGTCTCCATAAATTGTTTAATTTGATTTTTGATTTCCTGGTTTATCGAGTCATTCCTGAGCAGGATGGTTCTTAGTCTCCAAGTGTTTGAGTTTCTTCCAAATTTTTCCTTGTGGTTGAGTTCCAATTTCAGAGCGTTGTGGTCTGAGAATATGCAGGGGATAATTTCAATCTTTTGGTATCGGTTGAGACCTGTTTTGTGTCCCAGAACATGGTCTATTCTTGAGAATGTTCCATGGGCATTAGAATAGAATGAGTATTCTTTGGTTCTGGGGTGTAGTGTTCTATATATATCTATGAGGTCCAACTTGTCGAGTATGGCATTCAAAGCCTTTGATTCTTTGCTTAGTTTTTGCCAGGGTGTTCTGTCTATTTCTGATAGTGGAGTGTTGAGGTCCCCTACTATTAATGTATTTTTATCTATATGTCTCTTTATTCTGGTTAAGAGTTGGCTTGTGTATCTTGCTGCTCCCCTGTTGGGGGCATATATATTTATAATTGTCATATCCACTTGTTGAATACTTCCTTTAAGAATAATATAGTGCCCTTCTGCATCTCTAACTATAGTCTGTAGTTTAAAATCCAATCTATCTGATATGAGAATTGCTACCCCAGCTTTCTTTTGAGGTCCATTTGCGTGAAAGATGGTACTCCATCCCCTTACTCTCAGTCTGAATGCATCTTTGGGTTCGAAATGAGTCTCTTGTAGGCAGCAAATGGATGGGTCATTTCTTTTTATCCAATCTGCAACCCTGTGGTATTTTATGGGTGCGTTTAAACCATTTACTTTGACACTAAGAACTGAGAGAGAGAATTTTAATGATTCCATGTTGCCAGTAAAGTCTTTGTTTGTATCAGTTGTGACTTTCTGTTCTGCATCACTCTTGAGGCCTTTTTACCTTTATAGAACCCCCCTTAATATCTCCTGTAGGGCTGGTTTGGTGGTTGCGAAATTGGTTAATGACTGGCGATTCTGGAATGTCTTTATTTCTCCATCAATTCTGAATGACAGCCTTGCTGGATAAAGGATCCTTGGCTGCATGTTTTTCTCTGAAAGAGCTTTAAAAATGCTCCCCCAACCCCTTCTCTCATTCCAGGTCTGTGTAGACAGGTCTGACGTGATTCTGATGCCTTTGCCTTGGTACGTGAGAAATTTCTTTGCCCTGGCCGCTTTCAATACTGTATCCTTGGATCTAATATTTGCGAAATTCACTATGACGTGACGTGGCATAGGTTTGTCGTGGTTGAGCTTGGGAGGGGTCCTCTCTGCCTCTTGGACACGAGATGTGTTGTTTCCTACGCTAGATTAAGGAAGTTCGCTACAATTTGTTCAAAATATCTCTTCTAGACCTCTGTTTTCTCCACCCTCGGGATGCCGATGATTCTAACATTGGATCGTTTCATTACGGTCATATCTCCCGTAACCTACATTCGTGGCGTGGATTTTTTTTAAGACCAGCTTCTATTTTCGTTTTCTCCATATAACGCTTCATCCTCCAATTCACTAACCCGTTCCTCTGCTTCTGATGGACCTGGCGGTCAGAGCCTCTAGTTTTGCCTGCATTTTGGCTCATAGAATTTTTATTTCTGTCAGATTCGCTCTCATTTCTGTCCTTAGGATTCTATATTCTAAGTAACCTTTTACACGTTAATACTTTTTCAATTCTACTCATCTGTTTGACCTCGTTCTCTCCGAATTCCTTTCTGATAATTTGGTTTACATCCATATCCATTATTTCTGTGTAAGAGGCCACAGACTCATATGTTTTCTTTGCTGGAGAGGTCTTTTCCTTCTTGTCATTCTGATGAGGGAGAGCTTGCGGGGTGTCAGAGCCCAAATTATTGAAGCTGGAGTCCCAGGCAGTGCCTTTGTTTTATAGGGATCTTAGGGATGTGATGGTCTGCTTCTTTAGGATTTTATTTATTTATTTATGTGGCAGAGAGCCAACCAGCGAGAGGGAACGCAAGCATGGGAGTGGGAGAGGAAGAGAGCAGGCTCCCACAGAGGAGCCCGATGGGGACTCCTTTCGGAAGCTGGGATCACGCCCTAAGCCCGAATGAAGGCTCAAGCTGCTGCGCCGCCCAGGCGCCCGGGTTGTGGGGCTCTTGATTTTTCAGCCTGCCTTCGCTGTTCTGGGAGGTAGGAGCCTGACAGCGGATCTCAGGCCAAGCCCTGTTTGGGTAGAGTCTCCGTGTCCCCTGTGAGGGGGGATAGGGATGGACACGCTGTGAGCCGGTATTTCCAGGCTTTTGTTCTCTGGCAGCTTTCTCTGGCAGTCTGCTGTGCCTCTTCTGAGAGTCAGAGCAGCAGCAGCCGAATTTCAGCCTCTGTCACAGAACAGAGGGATTGCGGCCCGTTCTCTACTAATGTTCTGGCCACTTTAACTCTGTTACTATTGGTGCTGCTCAACCCTGCAGCATCCCGGGATGTGCGCCCCACACCCGGCGTCCCAGCCCTCACTTCCAGTGCTGGTGCGTCTCTGTCCTTTGTGTTTCTAAAGCCACCAGCCACCACCTGCCAGCCGCCAGCCGCCCCCTCGTGCTCTCAGAGCTCCCGGTCTCCGTCTGAATCCAGTGAGCACACTGGGATTCCGGAGTACCGGGAGCTGCCTGGTGGCGCGCACTCCCGGCTCATGGTCTCAGTCTGCTCTTTCATGGGTCCCGGTCTGCGAGTCCGCCTGCTCCCCTATGAGGTGGCTACCGCTTCCCGGCGCCCGAACGTGGCGGCTCCCTCCCCCTTCCATTTATCTTCCGATATCTGTGCGGGGTTTCACGGCCCCTCGCTTTGTACCTCAATACTCAGCACTGGAGATGTTCATTTGTAGAGATCCAGATGTATCTTCCTGTGTCTTAGGCTGATTCTGTGGATGTTCAGGCTGGTCCGGTACCTATCCAACTTGACTCAGGGGACCGGCTGCAAAAGGGGTCCCCTACTCCTCCGCCATCTTAACTCCTACTCCCCATTCTGTGGCTTTTGAATTCCAATGACTTGCACAAATTGAGTCAAAAGTTTTGTACAATATTCTATCTTCTGAAGTTTCCTTCTTTATGAAATTTGTTTCTTTAGCCTCTATATTTCCTATAAGTAGAAATTATCTCCAGAGGCATGATTAGATTTAGGTTTAACATTTATACAAAAGTCCTTTTAAACATGGTGCTGTGTTTACAATTTACAATTATAAGGACTTGCTTAGGACCTGGTTTCTCATATTTTTTTTTCCAGCTTTATTGGAGGTATAATCGATATGTAACCTTGTGTGAATTTCAGGTATACAATATAGTGATTTTATATATGTATATACTGCAAAATGATGATCATAATAAAATTAGTGAACACATCCATCACCTCATATACTTATAATTTTTTAACCTTTTTTGCTGCAAATTTTAAAAATCTACTTTCTTAGCAACTTTTAAATATACAATATAGTATAGTTAACTATAGTCAGTCACCATGTTGTACATTACATCCCCAGAATTTATTCATTTTATGACTGGAACCTTGTACCCTTTTACCACCTTCAACCATTTCCCACACCCCCCACCTCCTCTCAATCACCACCAATGTATTCTTTGTTTCTATGAACATTTTGTTTCATTTTTAGATTCTACATATAAGTGAAATCACAGAGTTTTTGTCTTTCTTTGTCAGACTTATTTCACTTAGCATGTGCCCTCAAGTTTCATCCATGTTGTCATATATATATATATGTATATGTATATATATATATGTATATATATATATGTATATGTGTATATATATATATATATATATATCACATTTTCTTTATCCATTCATCTATCAGTGGACATATATGATGTCTCCACATCTTAGCTATTATAAATAATGCTACAATAAACATAGGGGTGCAGATATCTCTTCAAGATGATGATTTCATATCCCTTGCATACATCTTATGCATATATCCTATACATATATCTTAGAAGAGGAATTGCTAAATAATATAGCATTTCTATTTTTATTTTTAGAGGAACCTCCATACTGTTTTTCACAGTGGCTACACCAATTTACATTCCCACCAACAGTGTATAATGCTTTCATTTCTCCACATCCTTGCTAGGACTTGTTATCTCTATCTTTTTGATAATAGCCATTCTAACAGGTGTGAGATTATATCTCATTGTAGTTTTAATTTTCATTTCCCTGATGTTAGATATAGTAACACTTTTTCATATACCTGTTGGCCATTTAAATATCTTTAGGAAAATGTCTATTCAGGCCCTTTGCCCATTTTGTTTGTATTTTCCATATTGAGCTGTATGAGCTATTATATGTTTTGGATATTAACCCTTTATCAGATATGTGGTTTGCAAATATTTTTTCTCACTCCATAGATTGCTTTTTCATTTTGTTCCTCCTACTATGCAGAAGCTTCTTAGGTTACTATAGTTCTTCTTGTTTATATTTTCTTTTGTACCTTCTTCTTCAGGTGTCATATCCATGAAATTATTGCCAGAACCAATGTTAAGATACTTTTCCCTATGTTTTCTTCTTGGAGTTTTTTGGTTTCAGGTCTATATTTTTTAATCCATTTTATTTTAATATTTTTAAATACTGTAAGATGAGATCTAGCTCAATTCTTTTACATGTGAATATCCAGTTTTGTCAGCATCAGTGGCACTGGCTCAAGTTTATGCTACATTTTTCTGAGCTGTCAGTATGTGTACCTTCCTCATGTGATTAAACACTTGAGAGCTTATGGGGTCCTTCAGTATCTTGAATCCTTAGATATCTTCTAGTGAAGATTATATTAACTATTTCTTCTATGAATTTCAGTAGACCTTTGATTATAAAAGCCAACATCTTCAGACACCAAAAACTTAAAACACTGTGAACATTTCAAATATTTTATTACAATTAACGTATGCCATTTTTACTTTTTAAGACTATGTTTTCCTATTATTGTTTTTGTCATAAGATGTCTCTGCTAAGAAAGAGCACTCTGTACTGCAATTCAGTCAACATCTGCTCTATTTATTTATAAAATTTGCAGTTCTGGTTAACATAGATTGAAGAAGGTGTAGATGGGTCTTTTTGATTCATTTGGAAGAAGAGAGTTGAGATAGAAAAGCCACTATTTATAATAACCTAGGGCAGTGCTGTCAATAGAATTTCTGGCAATGACAGAAATATTCTAAAGCTGTGCTGTTCAATATGGTAGTCACTAACTATATCAATTAAAATATAAAATGTGATTATGGAGCTGAAGTTTTAAATGTATTTATTTTTAATTAATTTCCACAGTCACATAATGAGTAGAATACATCTAGGAAATGAAAAATAACCTGGACATTGTATGTCTAAAATTTTGTGGTGATTTATAGCATTTTATTTATCAAGTGATATTTTATATGAAATAATTTTGCACTGGAAAGTGGAGCTCTTTTGAAATTTAGCTACAGTGGATTCCTATATATCCAATGCTTTATTTTGATAAAAGAGTAGTGTTATTGGTCTTTTGAGTTAATTAATAAAGATTACCATTCTTTCAGGTTTGTCATTAATGAAAGTGATGTAGATCTACTTAAAGTCTTCTGTGTGAATTCTGATTCCCTTTTTTCTTTTATAGGGTACTTCTTTCCAGTACCGCCCCATTCCTTCATCATATACTTGCCCCTCTCCTATATTGTTCAGAACTAACACCAATGTAGTTTGCATTTTTCTCAGGTTAAAAACCATTTTGTAAATGTGTAAGGAGGATGTGGCAAGAAAAACAACAGCTTTCATTGTTCATTTGCATTCATTATATCAGAAATAGTGAAAAAGTTGCTGAATGATTTTTCTGAAAAAATTTTAAATTTACTTAATTCTTCAAAAGGGATCAGATTTAGATAGATGAAATGACTCACTTCAAATCACACAAGAAAATCAAAGCCCCATGACATACCATGTCTGCCAATTTCTAATCTATTGTTCCATTTTACTTTATCAAAATGATGAAATTTTAATCATTTAACTATACTTGACTTGGAAAAGATAGAAAGAAAAGTAGGTTTCTGCTTTTATTTTTAAAGATTTATTTATTTATTTATTTATTTATTTATTTATTTATTTGAGAAAGAGAGAGAGAGAGTGCAGCACACATGGCCAGGAGGGACCAAGAGAGAGAAAGAATCCAAGCAGACTCTGCCCTGAGCATGGAGTCCCACGTGGGGCTCAATCTCATGACCCTGAGATCATGACCTGAACCAGAACCAAAAGTCAGTTGCTTAACTGACTGAGCCACCCAGGTGCCCCGATTTCTGCTTCTTTTTAATTATCATGATTCTTTCCCCAAATACTCTTGGATGGAAAAGTTCTAGGTTCATAATGTTCAATACAGTTTTTCTGATTTCACTATCCTTATGTAACAGTTGTTTCCAGACCCCTGACTAAACACATACGCAAATGAGAAGACCATAGATACTTATCAATTCAAGAAATATAGAATTTCCTTCTTAACCTTAAACCATATTAAAATTTCAGCTATCCCATTCCCTAGTCCACTTTTTCTTTGCAGAATATCTGAAAACACTGCAGTTGGGGAGCTCTGAGACAAAGGAGACATCTGTAGCCACCTCCGTGCTTCTAAACTTCAGCCAAACAATCTCATTCTCCCACTTCCTGATGCTGTGGGGGTTTTTTGTTTTGTTTTGTTTGTTTTTGTTTTTTTAACTAGTAGCCAGATTTTTCACAATGAATCTGCAGGTATACTTATAGACACAAATTTTGGGCATGCTCACTACCCATATCAGTAGGTTTTGTCAATCAAAACTGACATGTAAATGCTGCTAATAATTAGCAATTGTTTTTGTTTTGTTTTGTTTTCTCTTTTGGCTCCCCCTTTTGTTTCTGTTGCTTCCTTTGTGTAGCCCTCAGGCATCTTGAATTCTGTGAACCTGATCTTCTGAATGACCCAATTTTTCTGCAGATGCTGCTGTTGCCACAGGCTACTCTTGCATTTGCTAGACAGAACTGTTGAGAGACTCAACCAGTTCAAAGCAAATGCATGAGTCATAGACCTCTTCTAACGTAGATAATATTTCCTGTACATTTTTTATTGATGTCATAGTGACTAATACAATGGGAAACTAAGCGTGCTTCCTGGAATATATATCTCCCAAAAATTCAATTCAGAAAACTGCCTTGAAGGTTCCTACTTCATTGAATCCTTTTTATATTCCTTCTGGATGAGAGATAGGTAGATGAAGGGTCTGACATATCACTAAAACATTGTCATAGCATTCATGATTCATTACCTCTCCTTCTATATATTAGATAATCTGTAAATAGTTATGATGGAATCACATTGCTTACTCTGGTGGAAGAGCAGAAAACATATAAACATAGACAGGTAGGAGTTTTGACATTAAGAACTAACTCACACACGTACACACACAGCATCTTAAAATTATCCTTTACTCTTTTCTTTGTCTCAAAATTTATAGCCAACCCATGAAAAATTTTATTGGCAGAAGAGTTGAAATTGTATTTAAATTGGTCAACTCATTTCTCATCACTCCTGTTAAACAGCCTTAGACCAGGTCACTATTCTCTCCTGGCTGGATTATTTTAATAGCTTCTTACTTAGCTTCTTGTTCCATCCACTCTTATCCCTTTCTCCAACCCTTCTATAAAGTAGCAAGCATGATACAAATCCTCAATAACTTCTCATCTCTCTCAGAATCTCAGAATAAGAACCAAAGTCTATATCATGATCTACAAGATCCTAAATGATCTCACACTCAGCTGACTCCCTTTCTTTTCTTTCTGATTCAGTAACATTGCAACAGAGGCCTTGGTTAATGCCACAAGGAATTTTAATACTAGGTGACCCTTCAGAGTTGCCCCAATTTGAAGCGAAGGGGCTGGCATTTTATATGTCATTCGAGGTGGTCTGACTTGGTGGTACGGCATTATCTTGAGTGAGCCTTGGCAAATCCAGGAAAGAGATTCAGCTATGAAGCATAGGCTGGCAATATTTCTCTTAACTGGGGAAATGAGTATTTTCATACTTAAGAGGGAGCATCTGAGAAGCGTAATATAGCATGCCCTAGAGTCTCCATCTGAGCTAATAAGATGTGCATAATAAGTACTAATAAGCTAATAATTATACTTGACATAATAAGTTTACCTTACCTGACAAAAGCTTCTCAAGCATCTGATTTATCTCTCTTGTTGGGCATACGTACAAGAGAAAGGTTAGTGAAATATAGTTCTGTTTCCGTCATTGTAGTTGATCTTAGGGCTACAATTCATACCTGTCATTTTCCTCTTTTACTACTACCTATTTTATATCCCCTTCAACTTCAGCAAATAACTCTAGTAGTCTAAGAGGTTGACTTCAAGAAGTGATACAGGGCTTCATATCCAAGGTGTCTGAGCTGCTGATCATAATTCCTTTCTCAATCTATGGTTGTGGCACCTATCAATTTACTATCAAAATTAGGAATAGAAAAAAACAAGAAGTGTCCCAGTCAATTAGCTTGTGTGTGTGTGTGTGTGTGTGTTTTATATCTAATATAAATTCAACTGGCTTACAAACTAAAAAGATATTTTACCACTTACCCCCTCCATGTGATCAAGATTAATTATCCCTGGTAGAATGGTGACTTCTCACTTACCTGCTGAACTCTTATCAGCCATAATTTATCACTTACTGAAACTCATTCTATGTCACTCATTCTGTCACTGTGTCAGAATGGTTACCTTCTGAAAATCAGGATGTCTACATGTGCAGAGTCTACAGCTGCAGGGACAAGAAACATAATTTCCCCAAGTGGATCACTGAAAGGATGGTAGGTGGGACACTCATTTCCACAGTTTTGTCCCTGACCCCACATATGTTACCTATTAAAGAAACAAAATTACATAATAGTCATTGATTTTAGGGTGTATACTAAGTCCTAAAGACTGGTACTCCCATGTAAAGCTGGTTCTCTTGCTGCAGATTTAAAAGGACAGTTCCTAACTGGATGAGACCAGAAGCCTCTGGGTGGTGTGGTATGTGATAGAGACAGTGGGTTTTATCATTGTTGGCCTACTGTCACACCTCCTTTGCTATGAAGTGATTAGCCTGGACATTAAGATGCATCATCATCATCCTTCCATGAAGGAATGAAGGATGTTTTTCCCCCAGGATGGGGAGTGCTGTCATTAATACTTTCAACTGCTAATCCCTTCATGGACAGCCTCAGTTTCAGAAAGCTTCATACTCAGGGTCATGAACTCCCTACGACAGTACACCTCCAGTTAGTGATTGAGGCTGAAGAGTAAGGCTCTGTCATTTCTCAAACTGGGGCTGCAGAAGACATGAATAGACATTTTTCCAAAGAAGACATACAGATGGCCAACAGACACATGAAAAGATGCTCAACATCACTGATCATCAGGGAAATGCAAATCAAAACTATGATGAGATATCACCACACACCTGTCAGAATGTCTAAAATCAAATACACAAAAAACAAGTGCTGGTAAGGATGTGGAGAAAGGGGAACCCTCTTGCACTGTTGGTGGGAATGCAAACTGGTGCGGTCACTCTGGACAACAGCATGGAAATTCCTCAAAAAATTAAACATAGAGCTACCCTATAATCCAGCAATGGTGGTACTAGGTACTTACCCAAAGAATACAAAAATATTAATTCAAACCAATACATGTACCCTGATGTTTATAGCAGCATTAATGTAATAGCCAAATCATGGAAACAGCCCAAGTGTCCAACAACTGATGAATGGATAAAGGAATATATTTATGGAGTATTATATCCATTAAAATGGAATATTACACAATGGAATACAATAAAAAAGAATGAAATGTTGCCATTTGCAACAACCTGGAAGGAGCTGGAGCATATTATGCTAAGTGAAATAAGTCAATCAGAGAAACACAGATACCATATGATTTCACTTACATGTGGAATTTAAGAAACAAACCAAATGAGTAAGGGGAAAAAAGAGAGAGAGAGAGAGAGAGGCAAACCAAGAAACAGAGTTTTAACTATAGAGAACAAACTGATGGTTACCAGAGGGGAAGTGGGTGGCGTGATGGGTAAAATAGGTGATGGGATTAAGGAGTACACTTGTTGCAATGAGCACGAGGTGTTGTAGGAAGTGTTGAATCACAATATTGCACACCTGAAACTAATATTACTCTGTATGTTAACTAACTGGAATTTAAATAAAAACAACAACAACAAAAGTGGGGCTGTCTTCATTGAGTCATGTTATCTCCAGAGTCCTACATAGGATTGAACAAAGTTATCACATTTTGATTTCTCCATCCAGTTCTGCTTCCTTCCCTTCATTCTCCAGTTGTTGATCCTAAGTATTCCTTAATAAACATCTTACACATTAAGTTCTACCTTAGATTCTGCTACCTAGACAGCCCAATCTATAATAGTTGGTGACAGAAGCAGCCCCAAAATACACTATTTTGTTTTATAATTTTAGATTTGCAGAAGAGTTGCAAAGAGAGTACAGGATTTCTTATATATCATTTGCCCAGTTTCCCCTAACGGAAACATAATTATGGTACAATTATTAAAACTAAGAAATAAACATTGGTACAATATTATTAATTAACTCTAGACTTTAGTCAGATTTCCCAAGTTTTTAAATTAGTGTCATTTTCTAGTTTCAACTAACACAGGATACCACATTACATTCTGTTGTCATGTCTAACTAATCCTCTCTAATCTTTGAATTTTTTCAATATTTCTTTGTCTGTCATGACCTTGATATTTTTAAAGAGTACTACAAGGGCCAGTGATTCATTCCTACAGAAGTAGATATATAGTCATATGTGAACTTTCTTTTCATGCCCATAGGACTGGAGTCAGTATCACTATTTGATGGCTTATGTGTTTGATCCACTGGTATAGGGTCATATATAGCATCATTTCAGTATGGGGATCCCACTTTTACAGTGAAGAAGGTACTGCAGCAGTCCTATAACCATAAGATTCATTGGTCAATCACATTCTCCCCTATACAGAAAGTTGAAGCAGCAGTTTGGAAGTGATACATTATGCAAATATATGTAATAACACATTTTCCACTATGCAGAACATTTGAAGCAGCATTTTGGAGGTGTTACATTATGTAAATGTGATGCCATCTGTAGGAAGTAGTAAATACCTTGAATCAAAGACTTTTGTAGTGGACTGAATGATATCCCCCGAAGATATCAGGACCTAATACCTAGACAAGAAAATATTACTTTATTTGTTTAAAAAGTGTCTTTGCAGATATGATTAAATAAAGGATTTTGTAATAAGAGGTTATCCTGGATTATTGCAATCATGTGCAATCCTTTTAAGAAAGATGTTGAGGGTGATTAGACACAAATACAGAGGAGAAAGCAATGTAAAGACAGAGCAGAGAGATGTAAAGATTCTGGCCTAGGAGGTTGATTGATACAGCCACAAGCTAAGGATGGCCTGCAGCCACCAGAATCTGGAAGTGGCAAAGAACGGATTCTTCCATAAAGCCTCCGGAGGGAGCACAGTCCTGTTTACACCTTGATGTCAACCCAATAAAGCTAATTTCAGACTTCTGGCCTCTAGAACTGTAAGAGAATACATGTGTGTTTTTTAAGCCTCTAAATTTTTGGTAATTTATTACAGCAGCCACAGGAAACTACTACAATGTGTATATAGAGCTATGTCTCTGAATGGAAATATACATGGAACAAGGAACCAAGGTTTGAAGCAGGAACAGCTTATTTATTACAGTGCAATGACCTACTTAAATAATTGAGCTTTCTGTCTTTGAAACTCTCAATTTTGAAATATTAGAAATCCTGGTTCTGAAATGTGAAAGCATTTCAGCTATTGGGAAAAAAATTGCAAGAGTTCCATTGAGTTAAAGAATGTGGTTATGGCTTGGACATTTCTGCCTTTTGTGTTCTGGAACCAAATCAAAACAAAACATCATATTGCAGTGATTGACCCTGTTCATCAGAAGAATGTAGGGTTGTGTTACACAACAGAGAAAGGGAAGAGTCTGGTTGGTACCCAGGCGATCCACCCAGGTACGTTTTGGTACTACCTTGACCAGTTGTGATCATAAATGGGCAAGTGCAATAAACCCAGTATGAGAGAGTCATGATGACTGTAGGGCATGTTTCAGGAATATTGATCTAAGTAGGCCATCTGGTAGGCCACCAAAAACAATCAAGGTAAATCTAAAATGGATAAGGGAGAAGGAAGATAATGAGCTTCATCTGAGACACTGAGACCAGTTGCAACGGAAGTGGTTGTAGATTTCCCCACTTTCCTTCTTTTAAGATTTTCCCGGGACGTGAAGACTACCTGAACTCTGGAGGAACTGCTTTCTTGAAAATATATGAAAAACTAAATCCAAATAGAGCAAAGCATTGGCAGTTATATGCATATATGTATATGTGATATGCCATCCAGATATCCCTTTAGGAAGGAATGGACCACAGAGTCTGGGAGCACTGTCGGCAAGTATCTATTAGCTATTACCCACTTCAGGAATTGCCTGATATGCAAAAAGCCATCTGGCTTGAAGTTATGCCTTTTCTAGGCTGGTCCACATTTAATGACTTTGTGGTATGAAGGCCCAGCCATTTTTGCTTAACTTGTGGTAACTTTCATGGTCCATTTTACAATCTCCAAAGGATATTAACTGAGGCTCTGAAATTGACATATATTGCAGTTTGGCTGCTGCTTCTGATACATACTGCTTTCTTCTCCTTCCTTCCACAAGGTTTGATCAAGAGCATGGCCAACTAAACATTCTGTACCCTAAATCCCATCTCAGGACCTACTTCAAAGAGAACCCAGTTTGCAAAAATGTGTGATTTATATATATAATCACTTGAGTAAATCTCTGGAAATGTGGATTCCAATCATTAATGTGGCATTTTAAGATGTTTTATGAAAAAACAGAACTCCAATAAGCCATAGTAGACTACTTATTGAGATGACTTGAATTTGGTTCACTATTTTGTTTTTCTCCCTGGCTCACTTGTATTATAATTTTAGTTGCAATTGTGCTGCTCATGTGCACAAGGAAGGTCATAAGTGGGAGGATGTTGTTCAAACTGAGGTCATGTTATCTCAGAATTAGATGTGGTTCACAAGACTAAAAGCTTCTTTGTTTGACACTGAGGCCCCACTCTAACTAGTTCTGTCATTTAAAGCAGAATGTTCTCTAATCTACTTATTTTCTAGTCTTTATAGCACAATAATCTGTGTGGGTTGAAAAAAATTATTTTTGTTCATTTTACACTATCAACACTTTTTTGTCTTAGAAGAAATGTAAACGGACATTATTAAACTTTGTTTTTCTACCACAAAACAGATGTAACAATAGATGACACTACCTACAGAAAACAACAGAGAGTGATAATTAAATCACAGAGGAATAACGTCTGCTGAATTCTTATTTTGAAAGAATAAAAGCATATTTATGGATGTTCAGACTTTTTTCTCTTGAAGTTTAAAAGTATATGACAGTGACTTATATACTTACAGCTTCTAATTAGAGATTAATGTTTCAATTTTAAGAAAAAAATAATTAAATAGTAGTCATGTATTTATTTATTTATTTATTTATTTATTTAGGCTGGGGAAGAGCGGAGGGAGAGAGAATCTCAAGCAGATTCCCTGTTGAACACAGAGCCCAGGCAGGGCTTGATCTCACCACCCTAAGATCATGGCCTGAGCTGAAACCAAGAGTCAAGAATTGGACACTCAACTGACTGAACCACTCAGGCACCCCATAAATGGTATTGCTACCCAGATATATGTATTCTATGACTATTAAAAAACAAGTTGTTTATCAGCAAAGTGACAAGAACATTTTATATGGTTATAGTCATTCACTTTGTTAGGACTTTTGAAAAGCTCTATTTACACAAATCTTCAACTTTGACAATTATAACAGAGACTATTAGTCTGGGTAAGAGTTAGAATTACACTAATTTAACCCTTCATCTTGTAGAGAGTAAAGTGTAGTAAGTTGTTAAGAAAATCACTTTGGAATCAGGAACAGGGTATTGATGTTAGAGCTTTTGCATGTAAGAACTATAAATTTTGGTCAAATTATTTAATCTTTCCCTGTCAGTTTGCTAGATGTCCAGGTGGTCAAATAGGACAATGAGCCAAAATGAAAATAACAAGCAAGACTTTATTCATATACTGTGACAATTAAGCAAAAGGCAAAAAAGACACTGTCTTTCTAGTGTTCCATTCCTTCCTTTGGAAAATTCAAAGAAGGGACCAGGCTAGGGTCAGATGGATCAGTTTAGATGGAGGGAGTTTTCTCAGTACTGAGAAACCCTAAACAAAAGGATCCTTTATTGGTTTAAGGATAGTGAGAAGTAGAAAGGTTAGGAGTGAAAAACTACTGAGTCGGAGTAGGAAACGTGTTTTAATCAAGACCCCCTGATAAAGAGTTTTCCACAGAGGCACCCAACAGTGCCTGAGCTGAAGCCCCTGTTAAGGAATCTCCAAGTAGAGGTAACTGAGCTAGGATGTATATGAGCATGTCTAGCCGAGAGGGACTCTTTGACTGCCTCCAGAATACTGTAATGTACTAGCTGTGAGCCATATCTGGTGTGGGAGGGCACCTTTCCCCCTGAGTCTTGGCAAACAAAGCCTTTGCCATTGCTTATGGTTGATCATGACAGGATTTTTGCTTCACTCACTAGTAGTCAGAATAGACTTCAGTAGTTTATACATTTAAAAATTCAACAGCTTAACATAATTAACTTCTATCTCTCTTTCACATTGACCAGGCAGCACTTTTCCAAGTGAGGGCTTAGGAATCCAGGCATTTTCTATTTAATGGCATTGCCATGACAATATGGCCTTTGAAGTCATTGTGGAAGGAAAACAGACAACATTTAAAAAAAGGCTCAGGAATTTATGATTTAAAAATAGCATTTGTCACCCCTACTCACATCTCATTGCCAGAACCCATTCATATGCCTACAAACTATCTATAAGGTATTTTAGGCAACATAGACTTCCCCGGTGCTCAGAAACAAAAATCAAAATTTGATGGAAAAAAAATAGCATTGTCTCTACAACACACTCAGAGATTGTTTCCTCACCTTTAAATGCCTGCAGTAATACTTCATAATATTTTCTAAGGGTTAACTGAAAATTTCCTTATAAAATAACATCACATTTGAAATATATAAAACTTCAATGAATACTAGCTATGATTGTTAATTACCTGAGGAAATTCCAGATGTCCTTAGCAAATACTTATTCTTTTTTTTTATATAGGTAATGCCTTTATTTATTTATTTTTAAAAGTAATCTCTATGCTCAATGTGGAGCTCAAACTCACAACTCCAAGATCAAGAGTTGTGTGCTCTACCAGCTGAGCCAGGCCAGTGACCCACAAACACTTATTCTATGGCAAACAAGCATAATACAAAAGCAGCTGTGATTATAAAATCAGTTCTCAAATTTCACTGAGAGAAGAACAAAAAAGAACAAAAGAAAATAAAAGAAGAAGATAGAGAAAAAGCAGATTAATAATAGTAAAATGACAACCATTTCAATAGGGAATATTAAGCAATAATTAAGAGTTGGATTTGAATCTAAACATTAATCCAATCAGACAGTGAAGACAATGCATCCATTAATTGTCTGATGTTAAGAGGAAAAAAACCCCACATTTTCTGCATGATGGACAAGAAATTTCATTCGTAAACAACATGTGAAACTTAAATAAATCATGGAAAAGTCCCAATAATAGTATTCAAATACTAAGGTTGATGTTTGGCAAATGAGAAATAAGATTAAGAGTGGAAGAAAGGCAAAAATAGTTAAGACATTTAAATATATAGAAAATTGTTTGTTAAAAAATATATTCTTGGGGTGCTTGGGTGGCTCAGTTAGTTAAGCATCCAACTCTTGATTTCAGCTCAGGTCATGATCTGAGAGTCCTGGGATTGAGCCCCACATTGGGCTCCACACCCAGTGGGGAGTCTGTTTGAGATTCCCCATCTCCCTTTCCAACTAGTCCTCCCCCAGCTCACTTTCTCTCTCTCTCTCTGTCTCTCTCTCAAATAAATAAATCCAATTCTTTCATATTTACTGGCCTTGGTAGATCTGTAGTATTTGACAAAAGTAACTTGTCTTATTACAGGACATAACTATGGAATATCAATTAAGTATATTCATCTATAAAATGTTTCATTTACTGTTTTATATTAAATATCAATGTATATGTAATAATTTACTATGGTCAAAAATCTTATACATTGTACATATTTTTAATGAAAAGATTTATGAGAATGACAATGATGTTGATGATGGCAATGATAATAGAATATATACCTACTTTTATTATAGGAACCATCTGATGATTCCCCTTCTGTTGAAATAATAAAAGAGCAGATGATGATGATCATATTGCATATGAAAGAAGTGTTTGCTGGAGCAGATATTTCTGGGTTCTGTTCCTGTCTTTCCAATTTCTTAAAGACTATCTGAAGGTACATGTGTTTGTTGTTGTTGTAGTTGTTTTTAGAAGAAAGGAAGGTGAATTTTATTTTATTTTTTAACTTAATTTATTTTTTCATCATGATAAGTCTACTCTTTAATCCCATGCACTATTTCACCCATCCCCCCTACCCACTTCCCCTTTTGTAAACCATCTGTGCTCTGTAGTTGAATCTGTTTCTTGGTTTGTCTCTCTCTCTCTCTTTTTCTTCCTTTGTTTTTTTGTTCTGTTTCTTAAGTTCCAGATATGAATGAAATCATATGGTGTCTGTCTTTCTCTGGCTGACTTATTTTGCTTAGGATTATACTCTCTAGCTCTATCCATGTTGTTGCAAATGGCAAGATTTCATTCTTTTTTATGGCTGAATAATATTCTACATATATATATATAATATATATATCACATATTTTTTATCCATTTATCTATCAACAGACACAGGTTGCTTCCATAGTTTGGCTGTTATAAATAATTTTTTTAATATTTTGTTTTGCAATAAACATAGGAGTGCCTCTATCCCTTTGAAATAGTGTTTCTGTATTGTGGGGGTAAATACTCAGTAGTGCAATTACTAGATCTTAGGGTAGTTCCATTTTTAATCTTTGAGGATTCTCCATACTGTTGTCCAAGTGGATGCACCAGTTTGCATTCCTACCAACAGTGCAAGAGCGTTCCCCTTTTTCCACATACTCACCAACACTTGTTTTTTGTGTATTTGATTTTAGCCATTCTGACAGGTATGAGGTGATATCTCATCGTACTTTTGATTTGCATTTCCCTAATGTTCCGTGATGTTGAGCATCTTTTCATGTGTCTGTTGGCGATCTGTATGTCTTCTTTGGAAAAAATGTCTATTCAGGTCTTCTGCCCATTTTTAATAGAATAATTCATTTTTGGGTGTTTAGTTGTATAAGTTTTTTATATATTTCGGACACTAACCCTTTATATATCATTTGCAAATATCTTCTCCCATTCCATAGGTTGACTTTTAGTTTTGTTGATTGTGCTCTTTGCTGTGCAGAAGCTTTTTATTTTGAAGTCCCAAAAGTTTATTTTTCTTTTGTTTCCTTTGCTTCAGGAGACATAAATAGAAACAAGTTGCTATGGCCCATGTCAAAGTAGTTACTGCCTGAGCTCTCCGCTAAGATTTTTATGGTTCCATGTCTCACATTCAGATCTTTAATCTGTTTTGAATTTATTTTTGTGTGTGCTGTAAGAAGGTGGTCCAGTTTCATCCTTTTACATGTTGCTGTCCTAATACCACTTGTTGGAGAGATCTTCTTTTTCCTATTGGCTATTTTTCCTGCTTTGTCAAAGATTAATTGACCATATAGTTGTGGGTTCTTTGAGTAGTATAGACATTTTAACAATATTTGCTCTTCCAATACATGAGCATGGAATCTTTTTCCATTTCTTTACATTGTCTTAAATTTCTGTCATCAGTGTTTTATACTTTTCAGAGTAAAGGTCTTTCATCTCTTTTGTTAAGTTTATTCTTAGATATTTTATTGTTTTTGGTACAGTTGTAAATGGAATTATTTTCTTAATTTCATTTCTGCTGCTTCATTATTAGTGTACAGGAATGCAACAGATTTCTTTTTTTATTTTCTTTTTTAATTTTTTATAATTATTTTTTATTATGTTATGTTGGTCACCATACAGTATATCCTTACTTTTTGATGTAATGTTCCACGATTCATTATTTGCGTATAACACCCAGTGCACAATGCAATATGTTCCCTCCTTAATACCCATCACTGGCCTATCCCAATCCCCCACCTGCCTCCGCTCTGAAGCCCTCAGTTTGTTTCTGAGAGTCCACAGTCTCTCATGGTTCATTCCCCCTTCTGTTTATCCCCCCCTTCATTCTTCCCTTCCTTCTCCTACCAATTTCCCTGCTATTTCTTATGTTCCATAAATGAGTGAAACCATATGATAATTGTCTTTCACTGCTTGACTTATTTCACTTAGCATAATCTCCTCCAGTCCTGTCCATGTTGCTGCAAATGTTGTGTAATCGTTCTTTCTGATGACTGAGAAATATTCCATTTTACATATGGACCACATCTTAATCCAGTCATCTGCTGAAGGGCATCTCGGCTCCTTCCACAATTTAGCTATTGTGGACAATGCTGCTATGAACATTGGGGTGCATATGGCCCTTCTCTTCACTACGTCTGTATCTTTCGGGTAAATACCCAGTAGTGCAATTGCTGGATCATAGGGTAGCTCAATTTTTAAATTTTTAAGGGACCTCCACACTGTTTTCCAAAGTAGCTGTACCAACTTGCAATCCCACCAACAGTGTAAGAGGGATCCCTTTCTCCACATCCTCTCCAACATTTATTGTTTCCTGCCTTGTCAATTTTTGCCTTTCTAACTGTCATAAGGTGGTATCTCAATGTGGTTTTGATTTGAATTTCCCTGATGGCTAATGATTTTGAACATTTTTTCATTTGTCTGTTAGCCATTTGTATGTCTTCATTGGAAAAGTGTCTGTTCATATCTTCTGCCCATTTTTTTGATTTGATTATTTGTTTCTCGTGTATTGAGTTTGAGAAGTTCTTTGTAGATCTTGAACACTAGTCTTTCAGCTGTAGCGTGATTTGCAAATACCTTCTCCCATTCTGTGGGCTGCCTCCTAGTTTTTTTGACTGTTTCCTTGTCTGTGCAGAAGCTTTTAATCTTGATGAAGTCCACAAGTTCATTTTTTCTTTGGTTTCTCTTCCCTTTGGAGATGTGTCATGAAAAAAGTTGCTGTGCCCAGTGTCAAAGAGGTTGCAGCCTATGTTCTCTAGGATTTTGATGGATTCCTGTCTCACAGGAGGTCTTTCATCCATTTGTAGTTTATCTTTGTGTATGGTGTGAGAGAGTGGTCAAGTTTCATTCTTTTGTATACAGCTGTCCAATTTTCCCAGCACCATTTATTGAAGAGACTGTCTTTTTTCCACTGGATGTTTTTTCCTGCTTTGTCAAAGATTAGTTGCCCAAAGAGCCGAGGGTCC
>NW_024424008.1:27242088-27245080 GCF_017311325.1 Ursus maritimus
GTTTTTTGTGTATTTGATTTTAGCCATTCTGACAGGTATGAGGTGATATCTCATCGTACTTTTGATTTGCATTTCCCTAATGTTCCGTGATGTTGAGCATCTTTTCATGTGTCTGTTGGCGATCTGTATGTCTTCTTTGGAAAAAATGTCTATTCAGGTCTTCTGCCCATTTTTAATAGAATAATTCATTTTTGGGTGTTTAGTTGTATAAGTTTTTTATATATTTCGGACACTAACCCTTTATATATCATTTGCAAATATCTTCTCCCATTCCATAGGTTGACTTTTAGTTTTGTTGATTGTGCTCTTTGCTGTGCAGAAGCTTTTTATTTTGAAGTCCCAAAAGTTTATTTTTCTTTTGTTTCCTTTGCTTCAGGAGACATAAATAGAAACAAGTTGCTATGGCCCATGTCAAAGTAGTTACTGCCTGAGCTCTCCGCTAAGATTTTTATGGTTCCATGTCTCACATTCAGATCTTTAATCTGTTTTGAATTTATTTTTGTGTGTGCTGTAAGAAGGTGGTCCAGTTTCATCCTTTTACATGTTGCTGTCCTAATACCACTTGTTGGAGAGATCTTCTTTTTCCTATTGGCTATTTTTCCTGCTTTGTCAAAGATTAATTGACCATATAGTTGTGGGTTCTTTGAGTAGTATAGACATTTTAACAATATTTGCTCTTCCAATACATGAGCATGGAATCTTTTTCCATTTCTTTACATTGTCTTAAATTTCTGTCATCAGTGTTTTATACTTTTCAGAGTAAAGGTCTTTCATCTCTTTTGTTAAGTTTATTCTTAGATATTTTATTGTTTTTGGTACAGTTGTAAATGGAATTATTTTCTTAATTTCATTTCTGCTGCTTCATTATTAGTGTACAGGAATGCAACAGATTTCTTTTTTTATTTTCTTTTTTAATTTTTTATAATTATTTTTTATTATGTTATGTTGGTCACCATACAGTATATCCTTACTTTTTGATGTAATGTTCCACGATTCATTATTTGCGTATAACACCCAGTGCACAATGCAATATGTTCCCTCCTTAATACCCATCACTGGCCTATCCCAATCCCCCACCTGCCTCCGCTCTGAAGCCCTCAGTTTGTTTCTGAGAGTCCACAGTCTCTCATGGTTCATTCCCCCTTCTGTTTATCCCCCCCTTCATTCTTCCCTTCCTTCTCCTACCAATTTCCCTGCTATTTCTTATGTTCCATAAATGAGTGAAACCATATGATAATTGTCTTTCACTGCTTGACTTATTTCACTTAGCATAATCTCCTCCAGTCCTGTCCATGTTGCTGCAAATGTTGTGTAATCGTTCTTTCTGATGACTGAGAAATATTCCATTTTACATATGGACCACATCTTAATCCAGTCATCTGCTGAAGGGCATCTCGGCTCCTTCCACAATTTAGCTATTGTGGACAATGCTGCTATGAACATTGGGGTGCATATGGCCCTTCTCTTCACTACGTCTGTATCTTTCGGGTAAATACCCAGTAGTGCAATTGCTGGATCATAGGGTAGCTCAATTTTTAAATTTTTAAGGGACCTCACACTGTTTTCCAAAGTAGCTGCCAACTTGCAATCCCACCAACAGTGTAAGAGGGATCCCTTTCTCCACATCCTCTCCAACATTTATTGTTTCCTGCCTTGTCAATTTTTGCCTTTCTAACTGTCATAAGGTGGTATCTCAATGTGGTTTTGATTTAATTTCCTGGATGGCTAATGATTTTGAACATTTTTTCATTTGTCTGTTAGCCATTTGTATGTCTTCATTGAAAAAGTGTCTGTTCATATCTTCTGCCCATTTTTTTGATTTGATTATTTGTTTCTCGTGTATTGAGTTTGAGAAGTTCTTTGTAGATCTTGAACACTAGTCTTTCAGCTGTAGCGTGATTTGCAAATACCTTCTCCCATTCTGTGGGCTGCCTCCTAGTTTTTTTGACTGTTTCCTTGTCTGTGCAGAAGCTTTTAATCTTGATGAAGTCCACAAGTTCATTTTTTCTTTGGTTTCTCTTCCCTTTGGAGATGTGTCATGAAAAAAGTTGCTGTGCCCAGTGTCAAAGAGGTTGCAGCCTATGTTCTCTAGGATTTTGATGGATTCCTGTCTCACAGGAGGTCTTTCATCCATTTGTAGTTTATCTTTGTGTATGGTGTGAGAGAGTGGTCAAGTTTCATTCTTTTGTATACAGCTGTCCAATTTTCCCAGCACCATTTATTGAAGAGACTGTCTTTTTTCCACTGGATGTTTTTTCCTGCTTTGTCAAAGATTAGTTGCCCAAAGAGCCGAGGGTCCATTTCTGGGTTCTCTATTCTGTCCCATTGGTCTATGTGTCTGTTTTTGTGCCAGTACCATGCTGTCTTTGTGATCACACCTTTGTAGTACAGCTTGAAATCTGGCAATGTGAGGCCCCCAGCTTTGTTTTTCCTTTTCAACAATTCCTTGGTGATTTGGGGCCTTTTCTGGTTCTGCACAAATTTAAGGGCTGTTTGTTCCAGTTCTTTGAAAAATGTCATTTTTTGGGATGGCATTGAAAGTGTAGATTGCTCTGGGTAGCATAGACATTTTAACTATGTTAATTCTACCGATCCATGAGTATGGAATATTTTTCCATCTTTTTGTGTCTCCCTCAATGTCTTTCAAGAGTGATCGGTAGTTTCTAGAAAATAGATCCTTTATGTCTCTGGTTAATTCTGAGATAATATATGATTTTTGGTGCTATTGTAAATGGAATGGATTCCCTAATTTCTCTTTCTTCAGTCTCATTGTTCGTGTATAGAAATACAACTGAGTTCTGAGCACTGATTTTGTATCCTGCCACATTACTGAATTGCTCTATAACTTCTAGTAGCTTGGGGGTGGAGTCTTTTGGGTTTTCCATATAGAGTATCATGTCATCTGCAAAGAAAGACAGTTTGACTTCTTTGCCAATTTGGATACATTTTATCCCTTTTCATTGTCTGATTGCTGTTACAAGGACTTCTATTA
>NW_024424008.1:27245090-27294402 GCF_017311325.1 Ursus maritimus
CTTTCTAACTGTCATAAGGTGGTATCTCAATGTGGTTTTGATTTGAATTTCCCTGATGGCTAATGATTTTGAACATTTTTTCATTTGTCTGTTAGCCATTTGTATGTCTTCATTGGAAAAGTGTCTGTTCATATCTTCTGCCCATTTTTTTGATTTGATTATTTGTTTCTCGTGTATTGAGTTTGAGAAGTTCTTTGTAGATCTTGAACACTAGTCTTTCAGCTGTAGCGTGATTTGCAAATACCTTCTCCCATTCTGTGGGCTGCCTCCTAGTTTTTTTGACTGTTTCCTTGTCTGTGCAGAAGCTTTTAATCTTGATGAAGTCCACAAGTTCATTTTTTCTTTGGTTTCTCTTCCCTTTGGAGATGTGTCATGAAAAAAGTTGCTGTGCCCAGTGTCAAAGAGGTTGCAGCCTATGTTCTCTAGGATTTTGATGGATTCCTGTCTCACAGGAGGTCTTTCATCCATTTGTAGTTTATCTTTGTGTATGGTGTGAGAGAGTGGTCAAGTTTCATTCTTTTGTATACAGCTGTCCAATTTTCCCAGCACCATTTATTGAAGAGACTGTCTTTTTTCCACTGGATGTTTTTTCCTGCTTTGTCAAAGATTAGTTGCCCAAAGAGCCGAGGGTCCATTTCTGGGTTCTCTATTCTGTCCCATTGGTCTATGTGTCTGTTTTTGTGCCAGTACCATGCTGTCTTTGTGATCACACCTTTGTAGTACAGCTTGAAATCTGGCAATGTGAGGCCCCCAGCTTTGTTTTTCCTTTTCAACAATTCCTTGGTGATTTGGGGCCTTTTCTGGTTCTGCACAAATTTAAGGGCTGTTTGTTCCAGTTCTTTGAAAAATGTCATTTTTTGGGATGGCATTGAAAGTGTAGATTGCTCTGGGTAGCATAGACATTTTAACTATGTTAATTCTACCGATCCATGAGTATGGAATATTTTTCCATCTTTTTGTGTCTCCCTCAATGTCTTTCAAGAGTGATCGGTAGTTTCTAGAAAATAGATCCTTTATGTCTCTGGTTAATTCTGAGATAATATATGATTTTTGGTGCTATTGTAAATGGAATGGATTCCCTAATTTCTCTTTCTTCAGTCTCATTGTTCGTGTATAGAAATACAACTGAGTTCTGAGCACTGATTTTGTATCCTGCCACATTACTGAATTGCTCTATAACTTCTAGTAGCTTGGGGGTGGAGTCTTTTGGGTTTTCCATATAGAGTATCATGTCATCTGCAAAGAAAGACAGTTTGACTTCTTTGCCAATTTGGATACATTTTATCCCTTTTCATTGTCTGATTGCTGTTACAAGGACTTCTATTACTATGTTGAATAATAATGGCGAGAGTGGGCATCCTTGTCATGTTCCTGATCATAAGGGAAATGCTTTCAGCTTTTCCCCATTCAGAATGATATTCGCTGTAGACTTTTCATAGATGGTTTTTATGAAATTGAGGAATGTACCCTCTATCCCTACACTCTGAAGGGTTTTAATCAGGAAAGGATGCTGTATTTTGTCAAATGCTTTTTCTGCATCAATTGAGAGGATCGTATGGCTTTTGACTCTTTTCTTGTTTATATGAGCTATCACACTGATTGATTTGTGAATGTTGAACCACACTTACATCCCAGGGATGAATCCCATTTGGTTGTGATGCATAATCCCTGTAATGTACTGTTGGATCCTATTAGCTAGGATCTCATTGAGAATTTTTGCATCCATATTCATCAGGGATATCGGTCTGTAATTCTCCTTTTTGATGGGGTCTTTGCCTGGTTTGGGGATCAAGGTAATACTGTCCTCATAGAATGAGTTTGGTAGTTTTCCTTCTGTTTCTATTTTTTGAAACAGCTTCAGGAGAATAGGTATTATTTCTTCTTTGAATGTTTGGTAGAAATTCCCAGGGAATCCATCAGGCCCTGGACTCTTGTTTTGGGGGATGTTTTTGATCGCTGCTTCAATTTCTTCATAATTAATCAGTCTATTTAAATAATCAATTTCTTCCTGTTTCAGTCTTGGTAGTTTATAGGTTTCCAAGAAGGCATCCATTTCTTCCAGGTTGTTTAATTTATTGGCATAAAGCTGTAGATAAAAGTTTCTAATGATCCTCCTATTTCATTGGTGTTGGTTGCGATCTCTCCCCTTTCACTCATAATTTTATTAATTTGGGTCCTTTCTCTATTCTTTTAAATAAGTCTGGCCAGTGGCTTATCCATCTGATTTATTCTTTCAAAGAACCAGCTTCTAATTCTGTTTATCCGCTCTACTGTGCTCCTGGTTTCTAATTCATTGATCTCTGCTCTAATCTTGATCACCTGCCTTCCCGTGAGTCGGTTAGGCTTGTTCTTCTTTCCCAGCTCCAGCTTCATGAGGTGAGAATATAAAAACTGCATTTTAGATTTTTCTATTCTTTTGAGTGAGGCTTGGGTGGCTATATATTTTCCCCTTAGGAGCACCTTTGCAGTTTCTCCTAGGTTTTGGACTGATGTGTTTTCATTCTCATTGGTCTCCAGAAATTGTTTAATCTGATTTTTAATTTCCAGATTTACCCAATCATTCTTGAGCAGGATGGTTTTAAGTTTCCAACTCTTTGAGTTTCTTCTGAATTTTTCCTTGTGATTGAGTTTCAGTTTCAAAGCATTGTGGTCTGAGAATATGCAGGGAATAGTCTCAGTCTTTTGATATCAGTTGAGACCTGGTTTGTGACCCAGTATATGGTCTATTCTGGAGAACGTTCCATGTGCATTGGAAAAGAATGAGTATTCTGTTGTTCTGGGCTCTATTGTTCTGTATATATCTATGAGGTCCATCTGATCCAGTATGCCATTCAAAGCTCTTGTTTCTTTGTTGATTTTCTGCTTAGGTGATCTGTCTATTGCTGACAGTGGAGTGTTGAGGTCCCCTACTATTAAAGTATGATTATCTATATGTCTCTTTATTCTGGTTAAGAGTTGGCTTGTGTATCTGGCTGCTCCCCTGTTGGGGGCATAGATATTTATAATTGTCCTATCCACTTGTTGGATACATCCTTTAAGAATAATATAGTGTCCTTCTGTATCTCTAACTACAGTCTTTATTTTAAAATCTAATCTGTTCGATATGAGAATTGCTACCCCAGCTTTCTTTTGAGGTCCATTGGCATGAAAAGTGGTTCTCCATCGCTTCACTTTCAGTCTGGGTGTATCTTTAGGTTCAAAATGAGTCTCTTGTAGACAGCAAATGAATGGGTCATGTCTTTTTAATCAATCTGCAACCCTGTGTCATTTATGGGAGCATATAGGCCATTCACATTGAGACTGATTATTGAGAGATATGATTTTAATGATATCATGTTGCCTGTGAAGTCTTTGTTTCTATAGATTGTAAATTTCTGTTCTGTATCACTCTTGGAGCCTTTTTACATTTATAGAACCCTCCTTAATCTCTCATGTAGTGTTGGCTTGATGGTTACAAAATCCTTCAATTTCTGCCGATCCTGGAAGGTCCTTATCTCTCCATCAATTCTGAATGATAGCCTTGCTGGATAAAGGATCCTTGGCTGCATTTTCTTCACAGACAGAGCTTTGAAAATACCCTGCCAACCCTTCCTAGCCTGCCTGGTCTCTATAGACAGGTCTGACGTTATTCTGATATTTTCCCCTCTGTACGTAAGAATTTTATTCCCCTTGGCCGCTTTCAATACTGTATCCTTGTATCTAATATTTGCAAAATGCACTATGATGTGACATGGTGTAGGTCCGTTGTCATTGACCTTGGGAGGGGTCCTCTCTGCCTCTTGGAGATGAATGCTTGTTTCCTTTGCTAGATTAGGGAAGTTTTCAGCTACGATTTATTCAAATATCTCTTCTAGACCTCTTTCTCCACCCCCTCGGAGATGCCGATGATTCTGACATTGGAACTTTTCATTGAGTCAGTAATCTCCTGTAATCTACATCCTTGAGATTGGATTTTTTTTTTTTTTGCTAAGTTTCTGTTTTAACTTTCTCTTCTACCATTCCATCCTCTAATTCACTAATTCGTTCTTCCGCCTCATTTACCCGGCCATCAGAGCGTCTAGTTTAGACTGCATTTGATTCATAGCATTTTTAATTTCTGCCAGATTTGCTCTCATTTCTGCCTTTAGAGATTCTATATTCTCATTAATATGTTTGTTACTATTTTTTTCCAGCCTGCACATCATCTTGACCATTGTTACTCTGAACTCCATTTCTGACAATTTGGTTATATCCATATCCATCAGTTCTGTGGCAGAGGCCACAGACTCATTACCTTTTCTTTGGTGAGGGGGATTTCTCCTCCTCGTCTTTCTGATGAGGAGAGGTTGCGGGTTGCCCAGAGCCCATATTATTGACCAGGACTCAGGCAGTGTGCACTTATTTTATAGGGACCTTAGGGATGTGGGCTTCTTGATTTTTCAGCCTGCCTTCTGGGGGAAGGGCCTGCCGCACTGATATTCAGGCTACCCTGTTTGGGTAGAGTTGTGTTGTCCCCTGCGAGGGGGGATGGCAATGGGCACAATGTGCGCTGGTATTTCTGGGCTTTTGTTCTCTTTCGGCTTTCCCTGTTGGTTTTCTGTGACTCTTCTGAGAGTCAGAGCAGCAGTGGCCATATCCTAGCCTCTGTTTCAGAACAGAGAGATTGTAGTCTGCTCTCCACCGAGCTCTCTTGGCCACTTTAACTCTTTCTGTCGGTGCTGCTAAAAACTCCCCAGCATCCTGGGTTGTGAGCCCCAGAGCCACTCTCCCAGCTCTCACTTCCAGTGCCAGCACGCCTCTGTCCTTTGTGTTTCTAACACCACCAGCCACCACCATTTCCCGCGCACACTCCCAAGCTGCCCATTTCAGTGTGGTTCCCAAGCGCTCCAGAGCTCAGGTTTTCATTCCGGTCACGTGCACGTTCCCAAGCTCCTGGTTTTAGTCTAGTTGTAGTGTGCGCTCTGGGGCTCCGGTTTTCAGTTTGGATGTGCGTGTGCTCCTGAGCTCTGGTTTTTATCTGGTTCAGTGAGTGCTTCAGAGTTCTGGTTTTCAGTCTGGTCCCATGCGCGTTCCCAGGCTCACGGTCTCGGTCTGCTTTCTCATGTGGGTGCCAGTCTGTGAGTCTGGCCAGCTCCCTAGTGCAGGTGACTACTACTTCCCAGCACCCGAGCACATTGGCTCCCTCCCCCTTCAGTTTATCTTCCAGTATTTGTGCACGGATTCATGGCTCCCCGCTTCGTACCTCAATACTTAGCGCTAGGGATGTTCATTTGTAAAGATCCAGATGTATCTTCCTGCATCTCAGGCTGATTTAGTGGGTGTTCAGGATGGTCTGGTAGATATCCAGCTCGACTGAGGGGACCAGCTGAAAAGGGGGTCCCCTACTCCTCCACCATCTCTTCTCCTCCTGTTTCCTTCCATCCTTAACTCAGTTCATGCATGTTAGTTGCAGCATAGGATTGCTTTTCTCATCATGCAAATAGTATTTTTATTGAAGTGGAATATGAAACTGATAACTAGTCAATTTGACCTCATTATGCCATTGAAATATGTGGCAATATGCTGTGCCTCTGGAGTATTAAACCTGATTATCAAGTGGAAGCATGGATACTGCTTCATAATGGGGATGAGGAATATGCCTGAATCCAGAGAAGGCACTTTTTAAAAATATTCCCATAGCCAGTATTTTTTTAAAAGATGTTATTTATTTATTTGAGAAAGAGTGAAAGCAAGAGAGATCACAGAGGGAGAGGGAGAAGCAGACTCACTGCTGAGCAGAAAGCCCCATAAGGGGCTCAATCCCAGGAGATCATGATCCGAGCGGAAGGCAGATGCTTAACCAACTGAGCCACCCAGGCACCCCTCCCATAGCCATTATTAATGGAAGCAATGGAAGGAGTAATTAATGGAAAACTATTAGACATCCAGATCTTAATGACTCTGCTCCTCCAGGAATGAGATGTTTTATTATCTCCTAAATAACCAAAATCATTTAAGAAGTGGAGTAGTGGATGAAAGCAATTATAAATTGCAATCATGGCATCATTATTAATTTCAAACAAAATCTATAGTAACTAAGCATATTTACTTCAATGGTTTTGTGCATACATTGTATATATTAGCCATTTTTACTCTCCTTCTCTTCTGAATACTATTTTATATAAGATGTGCTAGGGTTAAAATAGTAAGTCTTCTAGTAAATGAAAGGAGGATGTTGACTGAAAAATAAGTGGAATGAACAATATACTAGGATGGAAACTGATTTCTTGTGCTATGATCTCTCCTTTTGCAGGGAGAGAGTGAGTACATTTTAATTTGTACAAGGCATAATTTCATCAGGTTATAAAGAAAAACACTCTAGTTGACATTATTCTTTTAAACTAAATATTAATAAGAAACTATATGAATGCTTAATAGGGAAAGGGGTAGAAGGGTAAGATAGTCTCTAAGCCATTCGATGCTCTTCTATCACAGAGATTGAATGTTAAGAAACCCTCTTAGCAGGATTTTGAATGAGATTGCCAATGTAAGCCACTCCCTACAAGATCTGAAAGATAGAAGCAGAAGCCATTATTTTTGCTGTTGTATTAGCAAGCATGTGATGACTTCAGTAGACACCATAAAATAAATTTTTGCAAGTAGCTTTGAACATCTTGTGGTAAATTATCCACTTTGGTTTTACAGACAGTTGAGCGGAAGTGATTTGTGTAATTTCTGCTTTTTTTCCCCTAAATTCCTGAATGCTAGATGTTACTTTCTTAACTGTTTTGACTCCCTTATCTTTATTATTTCTGTTATTCCAAAGTTTTATAAACATCTAATTTTTTTTTAATGTGAGTCCCATCTACTTTAAAAACCATACTCAATCCCTTTCTACAAACTGGACTGCATTCTTCATTGATCCTATGCTAAAATGTGTTATGCAGAAATTCTGAAAATAGTCATTTTTCTTCTTTAAATAAATGTATGGACATACTTATCTTTGTTACAAGTACCCTCATGACTAATATGCAAATGAAAATGCGGAAAATAAAATATTTTAAATATACTACGTTTTTTTATTTTTTTATGGTTTGATTAAAAGAAAGATTTCAAGTTTGAAAATTTGATCATTTGCCTTCTTATAATAACTCAAGGCCTAGGACAAAGAACACAGTAGGCATGTATTTTAAGCATCTTACCTTGGGTGAAGCCAGATGCAGATCAAGAGGGAGAAACTGGAAAGAGCTGTACAGTTTGGTTAGATTCACAGTTGCCTGGGGAAAAAACAGAAAACTACACAGACACAGAAAGCACAGGGTCAGGTCACAAGGCAGAGGNAAAGAGGGGGACTGTGGACAAGCACTTTTATTTTTGCATGTTTTTGTCAGGAAGGAAAGGGTGAGACAGGGAAAGCAGGTGTAGGATTGGCTAATGTGAATAATTTCAGCAGGCTTGGGGGCATAGAGACTGCTTGCGTTTGTCTGGTACCTGGCCCTGAGGTTATTAGGGCAAGTGTATAATGGCCAAGAACATTGTGGGTGTGGACTTGATTGACTCCTCAGGAAGGGGAACTGACTGGTCTTTAGTCAGGATCTCAAAACTGGGTCAATACAGCATTAAAAAAAAAAACTATGTTGCAACATGCCATATTGGGCCTTAAAAAGAAAATATATCTTGTCTGTGTGTGTGTGTGTGTGTGTATGTTTGCATGACATACATATACGTAGGGTTGGATTTGTATGTACACATGTGCAAACATATGTGCCTGTGCATTCAAGCAATAATGTTTGAGGTAAGACTTCAACTTGTAAAATCATCATAGATTTTTACAGTGTTCTGTGAGGAGTACTTACCATAATTATCTGGCAAAGTTCTTTGGGATTAAATGACCACTATGATTTTGATAATAATGAATATTTATAATACACTGAAAGGAGTTGGTGGGGGCTAAAAAATACCCCTTAATTTTTTCCTAATACTTTCTGCATCTCCATGTCCTTTAGATTATACCCAGATTTCTAGATGTAAATAATGAAATAATGTTATACTTACTGTACAGACTACATATGTAGAAGAAACAATCAGTGAATTTGAAAGCATAGAGAATATCTAAATTATGATAAACATAAAAAAATTACTACAAGCACATCATAATCAAATTATTGAAAACTATGCTAAGAGAAATTATTAAATACGTGTAGAAGAATAAAAAAATAACATTACCTACAATAACACAGAAAGACCAGACAATACATGGGACATATTAATAACTAAAAAAAATCAGTCTAAAATTTAAATTTAACTGTATCATGTGTTTTATATGGCAGCCCTATCAATAACTAAGTTTAGTTTAAAGTTTAAACTTTAGTTTAAAGTTTAAAATGTAGGAATCTTCACATTGGAAAGAAAGCTTTGAGTGATGATCAGATGAACTGAAGAAGAGAACAAAGGATAGCTCAATGAAATAACTGAAATTATTGATGCTTGCATAGTAAAGCCTTGAGATTTAATTTTTGTTTGTTTTTGTGGGCTTTTGCATGCTCTTACATTAACTTCTGCTAATTTAATTTTATTGAACTGCTTATTAATGTAGAGGTTAATAGCATACACCCTGGAGTTCCTCTAGTATTTCTTTACTACAACACTGTTATTCTATAAGCAAGCCCTCTGTTTTCTTGACAGTGTACTTTTATTTATTTTGTTTTCTTTACTCAATGTGTCCTACCCTCTTTGGGGATAGGTCTATTTCTTTTTTTTTTTCCTACTTATATTTCAAAGACCAGCTCAAAAGTAATTTCTCCTGTAAAATTTTTCATGAGCTCCAAAAATGTATCACCATAAAAAGAAAAAAAAATAGAAATTACTTAAGTTTTCCAGTAGCAAGCATTCTGCATACTTTTACTACAATGATTATCACATGTCTTATAATTTCTGTCTGAATAGACTGAACTTAACAACAGGGACCATTTGGTATTAATAACATTGTTAGTTACCACTTCCAAAGGGCATGGAACATTGATTGATATGCGTGTGCTCAAAATATGAGTTCAATAAAATTATATTTATAAGAATAATAATGTTTAAAATCATTATTGTGGGCCCATAGTTTACTGACATTGTGCTAACATTGATAAAGGGCAAATTGTGCTATACTTTCTGGTCAGCTGCCTCCTACAAAAAGATATCACAAATATTTGAAGGAGTTGCTGCTGTGGTTCTTGGGGGAATTTATTACTAGGTTTAGCAAATGTGCTTGTACAGATCAATGGGCTGTTATGTTGACCTTTCACTGGTTGTTTGCTCTGATTCAGGCATTTACAATAAACTATTCTCTCAGCATTTCAATTCTGCTCTTCAATTCCTTTTTAAAAATGTTATGGCATCTTTGTCAATAGGCATTGTTAGAAAACCCAGCTGATGTTTTTGTTTTTACTTTTACTTCTTTGCTGTCTCTACAAGATATCATTGTTACTTACAGAATATTGGTATGTGGTGTGCAAATATAACTAGAAACTCAGAAGCTCAAGGGTAACATAGAATTGCACTATGGAAGTTAAATAATTGCAAGCATAATTACAAAAAATATTGGAGCTGAATGATGTTTCAACTTCTCATAATTAAAATGTCATTTGTATATATGTCTATGGAACACACTGAAAAATATAGATAGTTCAATATTAACAAGGTAGTGTGGATAGATAGATAGATAGATAGATAGATAGATAGATAGATATAGATATAGGTATACAGGTGTATATTTCTATCTACATATTATTTATATATATGTATAATTTTATCATTTATAATTAGCCAAAGAGACAATTTAGTGTAATGTCACTGTTAGATGTAACTTAGAGGTGAGTGAAGATTTTCACTTATCATTAATAGCTGCGATTCCAGTAATTGAACAAATCTGTAATAAGAATCAGTGCTAATATATATTGAGGAGTTCTCTCCTAAGTTCTTTTTACACATTCTCTCATATAATCTGCACAACACTAATAAGTTTCATAGATTAAGAAACCGAAGCTTAGAATAGTTAAATAGCATGCACGTTGTTAAAAGTGCTATAGGTAGTATAATCAGGACTTGAACATCATTCCTGTTCTTTGAAACCATGTCAAACTTCCTATCTAGCCTTCTATAGTGTCTTATAACATTACCAAAAAAGCAGAGCTTATGACTGAAGGATAAAAATGTGGATTACATTCAAAAACCCCAAACTATAACAAATATTGAAGAATCAATTCAGTGACTGATGTGAGAGGATCCCAATGATGTCACAAATGGGAAGGCTTTCAGAGGCAGCAAACAAGCCGTGTCATTGTAGATATAGAGAGAAATGGATTCATTCATTTATTTGGCAGATATTTATTGAACGACTGCTATGTACTAGATACTGTTCTAGCTCTGCTAGTAGAGTGCTGAATTTCATAGATTAAAAACTCTGGTTTTGTTTGGTTAAAATTCTAATAAGGAGGGATAGAGAATAAGCACATTAATCATTAAAGAAGAAAATAATTTCATGAAAGGGTAAATGGTATGAAGATAATAAAAATTAAGTGATGGAGTACAGCTACTAAGGAGCTACCTCTTTACATTGGATGATAGGCAAGACCTCACAAAAGTGTTGATATGGAGATGAGATTTGAATGACAAAAAGGTACAGTTCAGCATGTGGCTCAGGGAAGCTTTGTAGGAGGAGAGAGTGTGGATGACAATAGTCATAAGGTGGAAGACTTTGTCCCAGTTGAGAAAAATAAATTAGATTAGTATGGCTAAAGCTTAATGAGAATGGCCACATAATTAGCAGGTCCTTATATAAATTGAAAATGTGGAGGCCCTTATTTAAAAATTAAGACTGTCAAGGCAGCAACAGCAGATGATTAAACCAAGTTTGAAACTCTTTTGACCAGAAAGTCCTATGTGGCCACACAGGTTGCATGCTGTATGTGATTGAATAGGAAACCAACACTGAAAGTGATAAAAGGAAGACAGGAAAAAGGTATGGTAAGAGAGGGAGGATCAGATTATACTGAGCCCTGTGAGTCAAGGGAAGAGTATGGATTTTACTTTAAGTGTGATGAAAAGACAATGGAAAAGTTTAAGTAGAAAATGACAAGATTTGATTTATAATTAGAAAGCCATAATCTATCAGTCATTCAGAATGGGACATGGGAGTTGTGAGGAGAAATAAAGGGAGTAATTGCTAGGCTGTCGGTAGACAAGGAGTTTGTAGAAAGATTATACAGGAAGGAACCAGTATCAGTAAAAAAATAAGAGTCAGGCAGCTATTAGAGAAAATATCAACTAGGGATACATGTGGAGATAGACACACACAAATAAGAGAGAGGGAGGGAGAGGAGAGGTGTGGACAATTAAAGGAAGCAACATTGCTGTATTTAAGGCAAGTATTTAGTCAGGGAATGGCAGTGGTATGTAGGTAAAAGTTTACGAAATAGATCTACAAGAGACATTATAAGTTAAATTCATTTCATATTATATTTATCATAAATTGGGTCACTATAAATTATGTGTAGTGTACAACTTTGGGATGGCACTAAAGTACACAATACCCTTTATTGGTTACTTCATGTAGCCTATGGATTCTCACAGAACACTTTTGTTGATTTTTGCCAAAATCTTGTATCTGTTGCCAACCATGTTTGCAAACGATGATCAAATACACTTCCAACATGAATATTGGTAAATATTTTATTTCACAAGCATGAAACAACAAATATGTATTTTGAAATGTCTTTCATTTCAATGACTTAAGTGACTTCTGGCTGAATCAGATTTTATTAACAAGATTTTTAGAAATCAGATATTCATAAGTCACTGAAGTGATCCTTTTTGGTTCTTATATAATGCCATAATTTATTATATATATATCACCATATACACCTATATATGCTATAATATAATGCATATAATACTCTTTTGTTGTTATTTTCCAATCATAATTCATGCCTGCTTGGTGGTGCTTCAAAACACTATAAGGATAGAGTAAACTTTTATTGTGATTTAAGAGAATAGGAATTAGAATTAAAAATCTGCCTACATTACTCAAAGCCAATGTGACAATGAGGATGTTACTTAAATGCTGTAGATCTCAGTCTTCTTATCTGTAAGATTTACAGTGGTATGTAAATTAAATTATAAAATCTTACACTTTCCAGTAATGGAAGAAAATATATATATATATATAGTCCTGGAGGGCCACAAGTGCATTCCCCACTGTTCACCCGAGCCAAGTCATCTAGTGTTGTCCCATCAGCATCAGTTACAACAAAGGTGAGCCAGTTGAGGATAAAAGTTCTTTTTTGGGGAGATACTGGATTTCTAGGAGATATCAGCAACTTGAAATGAGGCAGAGGGAAAGCACATAGTTGTTATCTACCAGCCTCCAGTCACAGAGAGGACCTCATAGGCACCCAGATGCCTGTGTGCCAAACCAGAAGCCTACCCCTCATGCAAAAACTCCAGAATAAGCAGATAGGCCTCTTTCATAGAAAGAACAGCAGTATGTTTCAGTTTATTCTCTGCCCTCTACCCTAGGGGTGATAGCTGGCCGACAAGAGTTTCTCTGTCACAGTCCAATGGGACTCAAACATGAGCTCCACTGGTCACCAGAACCAGACAATAAAAGGGCATCGTCTGGGCAGCAGTCATAAAACTGGGGCACCAGACATGTGTAAAAGTTCTGGAGCATGGTAAAGGGAGAATGCAAAAATAGCACCTGCCTTCCAACATCTCTTGAGAGGATTATAGTCAGTTTTTAGATGTGTCTTTAATTAGAAGCCTGCTAATAGGCCTCTTTCATAAAAATGCTGGGCTCCCCAATTTGTTGTCTTTTGCTGTACCTGGGGTAGTATTTCATTAGAAACACTTTCTCTGTCGGTTATAGTCTTGTGAGACTTATGAGTAGAAGCCCTACTGGCCACCAGACCCACGCAATCTAGGTTTATCCCGTGGTTGGATTGTCACAAAATTCAGGTCGCCAGATGAAGGTAAAAACTCCTTTCTGAGAAATACTAGCTAACTGGAGCAAGGCAGAGGGAGAACACAAAGTTGGTACCCATTGTTCTCTATCCCTGGAGAGTATTTCAGTAGGCCCCAGGTGTATACTAAATTAGGTGTCTATCCCTCAGGCTGATGTTTTAAGATAAGAAAAGAAGCCTTTTTCACAGAAAATCTGGGTGTTTTTCAGTTGGCTGCCTTTGTGCTGGACCCTAGGTTGAGTGAGTCTATGTATGCGAGCCCTTTAAGAACTGTTTCTTGGTTTACTATAGCCTTGTAGGTCTTGTGGGTACAAGCTCTGTTGGTTTTCAAAACTAAATGTTTGGGGGGCTCATCTGTCAGGTCTAAAATGTTGGGGTGCTTGATGTGGGTTCAAACCCTTTACTCGTCTGAGAAAAGCTGAGGATTTGGGGTTACCTCCTAATTATGGATTGCTGTGCTGAGTATGAGGTTTATGGTGAACCTGTGTCTTAGACTCTCACACCTGCTTCTATGTAAATTTGTTTTCATTTGTCTAATGCATAATTGCTCAGCTAGCTTTGGGGCTTTTTTTTTTTTTTTAAGAAAATCGTTGCATATGTAGCTGTACATGCACTCTGTCCATGGAAAAAGATGAATTCAGAATTTTCCTCTATTTTAATCCTGAACAGGAACAAACAATTACTCTTATTGTTCCCCCAAGCCTGTGCCCTCTGAGCCCTATGCCACTACTAATCTACTTTCTGTCTATAGATTTGGCTAACTTCAATATTTGATATAAATGGAGTCATATAATGTGTGATCTTTTATGACTGACTTCTTTCACTTAGTGTAATGCTTCCACATTCATTCATGTTGGAGCACAGATCAGTATTTCATTTAAAAAAAATTTTTTTTATTATATTATGTTAGTCACCGTACAGTACATCCCTGGTTTCTGATGTAAAGTTCAATGATTCATTAGTTGCGTATAACACCCAGTGCACCATGCAATACGTGCCCTCCTTACTACCCATCACCAGTCTATCCCATTCCCCCAACCCCTCAGCTCTGAAGCCCTCAGTTTGTTTCTCAGAGTCCATAGTCTCTCATGCTTCATTCCCCCTTCTGATTACCTCCCTTTCTTTATCCCTTTCTTCCCCTACCGATCATCCTAGTTCTTATGTTCCATAGATGAGAGAAATCACATGATAGTCGTCTTTCTCTGCTTGACTTATTTCACTTAGCATTATCTCCTCCAGTGCCGTCCATGTTGCAGCAAATGTTAAGAACTCGTTCTTTCTGACAGCTGAGTAATATTCCATTGTATATATGGACCACAACTTCTTAATCCAGTCATCTGTTGAAGGGCATCTTGTTTCCTTCCATGATTTAGCTATTGTGGACAATGCTGCTATGAACATTGGGGTGCATATGGCCCTTCTCTTCACTACGTCTATATCATTGGGGTAAATACCCAGTAGTGCAATGGCTGGGTCATAGGGTAGCTCAATTTTTAACCTTTTAAGGGACCTCCACACTGTTTTCCAAAGTGGCTGTACCAACTTGCATTCCCACCAACAATGTAGGAGGGATCCCCTTTCTCCACATCCTCTCCAGCAATTGTTGTTCCTGCCTTGTCAATTTTTGCCATTCTAACTGGCGTAAGGTGGTATCTCAAGGCGGTTTTGATTTGAATTTCCCTGATGGCTAATGATTTTGAACATTTTTTTCATGTGTCTGTTAGCCATTGTATGTCATCATTGGAAAAGTGTCTGTTCATATCTTCTGCCCATTTTATGATTTGTTTATTTGTTTCTCGTGTATTGAGTTTGAGAAGTTCTTTGTAGATCTTGGATACCAGTCTTTTATCTGTAGCATCATTTGCAAATATCTTCTCCCATTCCGTGGGCTGCCTTTTAGTTTTTTTGACTGTTTCCTTGGCTGTGCAGAAGCTTTTAATCTTGATGAAGTCCCAGAAGTTCATTTTATCTTTTGTTTCTCTTGCCTTTGGAGATGTGTCATGAAAAAGCTTGCTTTGGCCAATGTCGTAGAGAGTGCTGCCTATGTTCTCCTCTAGGATTTTGATGGATTCCTGTCTCACATCGAGGACTTTCATCCATTTGGAGTTTATCTTTGTGTACAGTGTGAGAGAGTGGTCAAGTTTCATTCTTTTGCATGTAGCTGTCCAATTTTCCCAGCACCATTTATTGAAGAGACTGTATTTTTTCCCCCGGATGTTTTTTCCTGCTTTGTCAAAGATTAGTTGCCCAAAGAGCCAAGGGTCCATTTCTGGGTTCTCTATTCTATTCCATTGGTCTATGTGTCTGTTTTTGTGCCAGTACCATGCTGTCTTTGTGATCACAGCTTTGTAGTACAGCTCAAAATCCAGCATTGTGATGCCCCCAGCTTTGTTTTTCCTTTTCAACAGTTCCTTGGTGATTCGGGGCCTTTTCTGGTTCCATGCAAATTTAAGGACTATTTGTTCCAGTTCTTTGAAAAATGTCATTGGTATTTTGATCGGGATAGCATTGAAAGTGTAGATTGCTCTGGGTAGCATGGACATTTTAACTATGTTAATTCTACCGATCCATGAGCATGGAATATTTTCCATCTTTTTGTGTCTTCTTCAATGTCTTTCAAGAATGATTTCTAGTTTCTAGAATATAGGTCCTTTACATCTCTGGTTAAGTTAATTCCAAGGTAACGTATGGTTTTTGGTCCTATTGTAAATGGGATGGATTCCCTAATTTCTCTTTCTTCAGTCTCAATATTCGTATATAGAAATGCAACTGATTTCTGAGCATTGATTTTGTATCCCGCCACATTACTGAATTACTCTATAACTTCTAATATTTTGGGTGTGGATTTTTTGGGTTTTCCATATAGAGTATCATGTCATCTGTGAAGAGAGACATTTGACTTCTTTTTGCTGATTTGAATACGTTTTATCCCTTTTTGTTGTCTGATTGCTGTTGCAAGGACTTCTAATACTATGTTGAATAATAGTGGCGAGAGTGGGCATCCTTGTCGTGTTCCTGATCTTAAGGGAAATGCTTCCACCTTTTCCCCATTGAGAATGATATTTGCTGTACGCTTTTCATAGATGGTCTTTATGAGATTGAGGAATGTACCCTCTATCCTTACACTCTGAAGGGTTTTAATCAGGAAAGGATGCTGTATTTTGTCAAATGCTTTTTCTGCATCTATTGAGAGAATCATATGATTTCTGAATTTCTCTTTCTGGATAAAATATAAGACCCCGATCGATTTGTGAATGGTGAACCACCCTTGCATCCCAGGGATGATTCCCACTTGGTCATGATGGATAATCCTTTTAATGTACTGTTGGATTCTATTAGCCAGGATCTTGTTGAGGATTTTGGCGTCTAATTTCATTAGGGAATTTGGTCTGTAATTCTCCTTTTTGATGGAGTCTTTTCCTGGTTTGGGGATCAAGGTAATATTGGCCTCATAGAATGAGTTTGGTAGCTTTCCTTCTATTTCTATTTTTTGAAATAGCTTTAGGAGAATAGGTATTATTTCTTCTTTGAATGTTTGGTAGAATTCCCCAGGAAAACCATCCGAGCCTGGAGTTTTGTTTTATGGAAGGTTGTTTATCACTGATTCAACCTCTTCATAATTACTTGGCCTGTTTAAAAAAATCAATTTCTTCCTGTTTCAGTCTTGGTAGTTTGTGGGTTTCCAGGAAGGCCTCCATCTCTTCCAGATTGCTTAATTTATTGGCATAAAGCTGTTGATAAAAGCTTCTAATAATGCTTCCAATTTCTTTGGTGTTGGTTGTGACCTCTCCTTTTTCATTCATAATTTTATTAATTTGGGACCTTTCTCTATTCTTTTGGATAAATCTTGCCAGTGGTCTGTCAAGTTTATTGATTCTCTCAAAGAACCAGCTTCTAGTTCTCTTGATCTGCTCTACTGTACTCCTGGTTTCTAATTCATTGATTTCTGCTGTAATCTTGGTCAACTGCTTCCTCCTGTGCGGATTAGGCCTGTCCCTCTGCTGCTGTTCCAGCTTCTTGAAGTGAGAATATAAAAACTGCATTTTAGATTTTTCTATTCTTTTGAGTGAGCTTGGATGGCTCTGTATATCCCCCTTAGGACTGCTTTCGCCGTACCCATAGGTTTTGGACCGTTGTGTTTTCATTCTCATTGGTCTCCATAAATTGTTTAAGTTGATTTTTGATTTCCTGGTTTATCAAGTCATTCCTGAGCACGAAGGTTCTTAGTCTCCAAGTGTTTGAGTTTCTTCCAAATTTTTCCTTGTGGTTGAGTTCCAATTTCAGAGCATTGTGGTCTGAGAATATGCAGGAAATAATTTCAGTCTTTTGGTATCAGTTGAGACTGTTTTGTGTTCCAGAACATGGTCTATTCTTGAGAATGTTCCATGGGCATTAGAATAGAATGAGTATTCTTTGGTTCTGGGGTGTAGTGTTCTATATATATCTATGAGGTCCAACTCGTCGAGTATGGCATTCAAAGCACTTGTTTCTTTCTCAATTTTTTGCATGGGTGTTCTGTCTATTTCTGATAGTGGAGTGTTGAAGTCCCCTACTATTAATGTATTTTTATCTATATGTCTCTTTATTCTGGTTAAGAGTTGGCTTGTGTATCTTGCTGCTCCCTTGTTGGGGGCATATATATTTATAATTGTCATATCCACTTGTTGGATACATCCTTCAAGAATAATATAGTGCCCTTCTGTGTCTCTAACTATAGTCTTTAGTTTAAAATCCAATCTATCTGATATGAGAATTGCTACCCCAGCTTTCTTTTGAGGTCCATTTGCGTGAAAGATGGTACTCCATCCCTTTACTTTCAGTCTGAATGTATCTTTAGGTTCAAAATGAGTCTCTTGTAGACAGCAAATGGATGGGTCATTTCTTTTTATCCAATATGCAATCCTGTGGCATTTTATAGGAGCATTTAGGCCATTTACATTGAGACTGAATATTGAGAGATATGTTTTAATGATGCCATGTTGTCAGTAAAGTCTTTGTTTCTATAGATTTTAACTTTCTGTTCTGTATCACTGTTGGGGCCTTTTTACTTTTATAGAACCCCCCTTAATATCTCTTGTAGGGCCGGTTTGGTGGTTATGAAATTGGTCAATGACTGGCGATTCTGGATGGTCTTTATTTCTCCATCAATTCTGAATGACAGCCTTGCTGGATAAAGGATCCTTGGCTGCATGTTTTTCTCTGAAAGAGCTTTAAAAATGCCCCCCAACCCTTTCTCTCATTCCAGGTCTGTGTAGACACGTCTGATGTAATTCTGATACCTTTGCCTTGGTATGTGAGAAATTTTTTTGCCCTGGCCACTTTCGATTACTGTATCCTTGGATCTAGTATTTGCGAATTGCACTATGACGTGACGTGGCGTAGGTTTGTCGTGGTTGAGCTTGGGAGGGGTCCTCTCTGCTTCTTGGACACAAATGTTTGTTTCCCTTTCTCAATTAGGGAAGTTTTCAGCTACAATTTGTTCAAATATCTCTTCTGGACCTCTGTTTTTCTCCACCCCCTCGGGGATGTCGATGATTCTGATATTGGAACGTTTCATTGAGTCAGTAATCTCCCATAACCTACATTCCTGAGAGTGAATTTTTCTGAGTCCAGATTCTATTTTAGCTTTTTCTTCTACTAACCCATCCTCCAATTTGCTGATATGTTCTTCTGCCTCATTCACCCTGGCTGTCAGAGCCTCTAGTTTTGACTGCATTTGGCTCATAGAATTTTTAATTTCTGCCAGGTTCGCTCTCATTTCCGCCCTTAGGGATTCTATATTCTCATTAACATTTTCGTTAATACTGTTTTCAAGTCTACACATCATCTTGACCATTGTTACTCTGAATTCCATTTCTGATAATTTGGTTATATCCATATCCATTAGTTCTGTGGCAGAGACCACAGACTTGCCTTTTCTTTGCTGGGGGGCATCTCTCCTTCTCATCATTCTGATGAGGAGAGGTTGAGGGGATGCCCAGAGCCCAAATTATTGACCGGAACCCAGGCAGTGCGCCCTTGTTTTATAGGGATCTTAGGGATGTGGGCTGCTTGATTTTCCAGCCTGCCTTCTGGGAGAGGGGCCTGCCATGCCAATACTCAGGCAACCCTGTGTGGGTAGAGTCTCCATGTCCCCTGCGAGGGCGGATGGGGATGGGCACACTGTGAGCCGGTATTTCCAGGCTTTTGTTCTCTGACGGCTTTCCCTGGCGGTTTGCTGTGCCTCTTCTGAGAGTCAGAGCAGCAATGGCCAAATATCAGCCTCTGTCTCAGAACAGAGGGGTTGCCGACCATTGTCCATTGATGTCCTGGCCATTTTAACTCTGTTTCTGTTGATGCTGCTCTACCCTGCAGCGTCCCAGGGTGTGTGCCCCACACCCGGTGTCCCAGCCCTCACTTCCAGGGCCGGTGCATCTCTGTCCTTTGTGTTTCTAACACCGCCAGCCACCAGCTGCCCCCACGTGCTCCTGGAGCTCCCGGTCTCAGTCTGGTTCCAGTGAGCGCACCGGAGCTCTAGTTTTCAGTCTGGTGGCACGCGTTCCCTGGCTCAAGGTCTCAGTCTGCTCTCTTGCGGGTGCCGGTCTGGGAGTCCGCCCGCTCCCCCGTGCAGGTGGCTACTGCTTCCCACTGCCTGAACATGGTGGCTCCCTTCCCCTTCCATTTATCTTCTGATATCTGTGCCCGGTTTCACGTTTCCCTGCTTCATACCTCAATACTCAGAGCTGGAGATGTTCATTTGTAGAGATCCAGATGTATCTTCCTGCGTCTCAGGCTGATTCCATGGATGTTCATGCTGGTCTGGTACCTATCCAACTCGACTCAGGGGACCGGCTGAAAAAGGGGTCCCCTACTCCTCTGCCATCTTTACTTCCTCAGTCCAGTATTTCATTTTTTGTTTGTTTTTACTTGCAGAATAATTTTCCATTTTCTGGATTTACCACATTATACATTCTTCAGTTTTAGATATTTGAATTAGTTACACTTTTTGTCTATTATGAATAAATTTGCTATAAACATAAAAAATTTTTTAGGTAAACATATGCTTTTAATATCTTTAGTATATTCTCAGAAGTGAAATTGCTGCTTCATATGTGAATTATGTTTACTATTTTGAGGAGATGCCAAACTGTTAAACAAGTGGTTACACCATTTTATTTTCCCACCAGCAGCATATGAGAGTTCTGATTCCTTCACATCCTCACAAACACTCTTTATCATCCATCTTTTTATTATAACCATCGTAGTGTGTGCAAAGTGAGATCTGATTGTGGTTTTGATGTGCATTTCACTAGTGAATAATGCTATTGAGCATCTTTTCATCTGCTAATTGGTCATGTGTATATTTTCTTTGGAAAATGATTCAGATATTTGTCCATTTTAAAAATTCTGTTAACTGTGTCTTTATTGTTGAGGTACAAGTTCTTCATATATTCTTGAATATAGTCCCTTATTAATTGTATGATCTGAAAATAATTTCTGCCATTCTATGGACTCTTTTCACTTTTCTAACAATGTCTTTTGCAATGGAATATTGGTTACTTTGATGAAGTCCAATTTATTTTTTCTATGTACCTTACAATTTTGGTGTTATATCTAAGAAACCAGTGACTAACTGAAAAACACGGAAATTTATGCCTACGTTTTCTTCTAAGATTTTTATAGTTTTAGCTCTTATATTTAGGTCTCTGTTATGTTTTCAGTTAATCTTTTTATATGGTATATACTGAGGAGTCCAACTTCATTTTTTTGCATGTAAATATCCAAGTGTTACAGTACTGTTTTTTTTTAAAAGGCAATACAAAAATCAACTGACCATAAATTTAAGGCTATATTTGGAGGCCCTTTATTCTATTCATTGATATATGTGCTTATCCTTATGTTAATATGATACTGCTTTGATTATTGAAGCTTTGTAGTGAGCTTTGAAATTGAAAACTGTGAGTCCTTCAAATTGGTCTTTCTTTTTTATCAGATTATTCTATTCTTATTCCCTTTAATTTTTATACACATTTTGGGATCAATTTCCACACGCACGCACACACACACAAAAACATCTGTGGTTTTGATAAAATTTTATTGACTCTATAGCTTAATTTGAGGAGATTAACATCTTAACAATATTAAATCTTCCAATCCTTGAGCATGGGATGTCTTTCCATTTATGCAGATCTTTAAAAAATTTATTCCAATAATATTTTGCAGTTTTCGGTATAGAGATGTGGTGCAGCTTTCTTAAATTTATTCTTAAGTATTTTCATTTTTCTTGTTCTATTTTAAATGGAATTTTTTCTTAATTTTATTTTTGGATTGTTCATTGTTAGTATATACAAGGGCAACTTTTGTGTGTGTGTGTGTGTATCAAAATTGTATTTTGCAACCTTGCTTCACTCCTTCATTAGCTGTAGTAGGTTGTTTTTTTTGTTTTGTTTTGTTTTGTTTTTCAGATTCCTTAGGGTTTTCTATATATAAGATTATGTCATCTGTAAATAGAGGTAGTTGTTCATCTTTCTTTCCCATCTGAATGCCTTTATTTCTTTTTCTTGCCCAATTGGCCTGGCTAGGACCTCTTGCACAATGTTAAATAAAAGAGGTAGAGCAGATGTCTTTGTCTTGCTTCTCACCTTCGGAGGGATGTTTTCATCTTTTGCCACTCAGACTGTGGCACTTTTGTGCATGCCCTTTACTGGAAAATGGACTTTTCCTTTGATTCTTATTGAGAATTTTTATCATAAAAGAGTGTTAGAATTTCCAAATGTTTTTTTCTTTATCCATTGAAATGATTATGTAGTGTTTGTCCTTTATTTTATTACATGGTATACATATTGATTGATTTTTATATATTAAACTAATTTTGGTTCCTGGGATAAGGGCCACTTGGTCACAGTGTATAATCCTTTTTATATGTTGATTAATTTGGTTTGCTTGTTTTTGAAGGGAGTGTGTGTGTGTGCATGTGTATTATACACATTATCCAGTATACACCACATGTTAGGCCATTAGATGAGCTTAAATCCATTTAAAATAATTATGCATATTTAAGGGATATTGGCCTGAACTTTTTTTTCTCCCTAGTGATATCTTTTTTTTTTTCTTCTGCTTTTGGTATAAGGGTATACTGGCCTCATAGAATGAGTTATGAATAATTCCCACTGTTTACAATTTTTGGAAGCATTTGTGAAGAATTGTTATCAATTCTTTTTTAAACGTTTGGTAAAATTTACATTAGAGCCATCTGACTGTGGGCTATATGGGACTGTTTTCCTTTGCGGAATTGTTTATTACTAATTCAATCCCTCTATTTGTTATACCTCTGTTCATATTTTCTAGTTTTTCCATTGTCAGTTTTTATTTTCTGTGTCCCTTTAGAAGTTTGTTCTTATCTAGGTTCCCCATTTGTTGGCATGCAACTATTAGACTCTCTTATAGTTATTATAATAAGGTCAGTATTGATAACCCCCCTGCATTCCTTGAAATTAGTAATTTGAGTCTTCTCTCTTTTTCTTGGTCATGGTGGCTACAGTTTTGTCAATTTTGTTGATCCTTTCAAAGAAAACTTTTTACTTTTGTTGATATTTTCTCTTGTTTTTCTATTCTCTATTTTATTTTATTAATTTACCTTCTTCTGTTTGCTTTGGGTTGAGTTCTTTTTCTTTCTTTTTTTTTCTTTTTTCCCCCAGCATATTAAGGTGATTTGTTATATTACTAATTCAAGATTTTTTTTTTGCTGCTATAAATGTCACTTTATATATTGCTTTATTTGTATACCAGTAGTTTTGTCATGTTGTTTTGTTGTTGTTGTTGTTTTCATTCATTCAATGTATTTTCTGATTTCCCAATCTATTTTCCCTTCTGATTTCCTGTTTGATCAACTGGTAATTTAGAAATATGTTATTTAGTTTCCACAGATTTGTGAATTTCCTTCTCTTCATGATTTGTAGTTTCATTTCATTATTTTGGGATAGGTACTTTGTATGAATTTAATTATTTTAAATGGATTTAGGCTTGTCTAATGGCCTAACATGTGGTCTATACTGGATAATTTTTTATCTGGACTTGAGAAGAATGTGTTTTCTCTTGTTTTAGGTGGAATAGACCACAGATATCTGTTAGGACTAGTTGGATTATATGTTGTTCACGTCCTCTATTTCTTCATCTCTGTGTTTTTGTTAGATCCAGTTTAAAAATGAATTTTTAGTTTCCAATTCTTACGCTGAGTTGTCTATTTCTCCCTTTAATTCTTTTTTTTTTAATTTGATTTTTTTTAATTTTGAATTGGATTTTTTGAATTGATTTTTTTTAATTGAAAAATTTTTGAATTTTTTCATATACTTATATGTTTATAATTGTATGTGTTTCTGATTAATTGATACACCTTTCATTATAAAATAAACTTTTTTGGGTCTCTTTTAACAAGTTTTGACCTAAGTTGATTTTTACTCATATTAGTAGAAACACTTCATTTTCTTTTGATGATTATTTGCATAGTATATCTTTTTCCAGGTTTTCCACCCATTTGTGCTTTTAAGTCTTAAGTAGAGCTCTTGTAGACAACATATATTTAGATCATGTTTTCTGCATGTTTTGAGGCATGCCTTCAATGTTCTCCCGGGCAGTTTACAACTCTGTCTTGGCCTTAGATTTCTGATTGTGCAGAGCCTCAAGTAATACAGATGTGAGAGATTAGGATATTTCCTGGGCATGTGTAAAGCCCTGAACATGCGTGTGGTCTTCTTTATTCCTGGAAATATATAGGATGTTTTCTTATTGCCATTAGGTATGTAATTCTCCTCTGTTTTTTGTTTGTTTATTTGTTTGTTTTTGTCAGCTTTTTGTTATCCCTGGCCTTAGGTAGTGACAATGTTAAACGATTGTCATTAATTGTTTTCTAAATATGCCTTGAAGTTTCGAACCATTCTCTCTCTTCCAGGGAGAGCTCTGAGTCAGATCAAATAATAACAGTCTTAGAGAATGGAACTTTCTAAAGTCTTCCAGGTAAGTCAAATAGTAACAGTTATTTGGAGATAGGGCTTTTGCAGGGGACTTCAAATCCTTCAAGTGACTACTATAAGGCTGGTTTTCATAGCTATCATAATGGAATGGCTATAAGTTTTTACAGTTACTACTGAGCTAGGAAAAGGAGTCAGGACTAGGACAAGTTAAAATGCCCCCATCTCACTGTTCTTACCATGATCCAGCCTTTTTTGTGTTGAATAAACTCTTTTCAGATTGTTGTAAATCTTCAGGCAATTTTCAGAGTTCTGGAAAAAGTTGATTTTGGCAATTTTTGTCTTTGTTCTCATTACATTTATGGAGAGGATTTTCAGAAGTCCTCATTCTTCCATTCTGGAGGCACTTTTTCTACAGTGTATTCCTAAATACGCAAATAAAACAAAAGCCACTTTGTTGTATGTGATTTGGGTGATAACATTACTAAGTACTGGCATTCACACATGTAAATCACAAAGTTATATGAATATCATCAGTAATATTAATATTATTCTTTTAAATAAAACACTTTGAAGCAAAGGACATATCAATTTCCTAAACAACTTATATACTCAGTATAATTACCCAAAATAAACCAAGGATAAAAGGATTTTTCACTCAGTGTCACCTGAATATCCTCAAAATGGTATGATTTGCCTATAGGAAATATACAAACATACAAGAAATATATAATTTTGATCCAAATCTTACATTTGAATCTCAGCAAAGTCTTCCTAAAATAAATCCTTTGTATTCCTATTTTAAGTAGTGTCTATACATAGTCACTGGCAAACCCAGGTTTGGGTTCTCCCCCAACCCTCCAAAATATCCCAGAACTAATAAATTAATATGTACTATTTTGTGAGCAAATACTTTGAGCCAGGCACAGTTCTAAATTCTTCCCACATATAATTAACACAACCACCTTGGGATAATTACTCAAAGCTGTTAAATAACTTGGTAGAAATTTCAGAACTACTGAGGGTTAGATCCAAGATTTAAATCTATATCTCTGTGATTCAAACCTAGTGCTATTAATCTCTATGCTATTATGAATGCATATAAAATATGTTCCTGAGAGATCATACCTAGCAAAGAACATTGTCATTACATCCATTTTTCATAGCAAAATTATCATCAGTACTTTGTAATGAATGAACAACCCAAATGGGTGACAACTTTACAAAAGACAAAGTCCCAGAGTGAGACTTAAACTCATATGGGTAAATACCTGCAGGTAGATTGTGCTCTAAAGTCTTCAGTAACAGTGATTCACATTAGAAATATATGCAAGAGGAGAAATTTTAAGTTGGAAGGACACTGGTGTATTTTATTTATAAGCAACTGGTCTGGGCATTACTTTCTTAGCTACACATTGTATGCAATGCAATTGGTAGTCCTATTCCTTATAGAAGTAGTCTAGAAAAATGCCAGCAGCATGTGAATTAAATTCTCACCTGATTATATTATATCCACAGGAATCCCACAATAAATGTCAAGGGAAAACCCAAGTTTATCAACAAATGCTTAAGGTGGACATTTTCTTCAGAACACTGTGTCTCCTGTGCAGTCAAACCATAGGGGAGCAATTAAAACTATACCTGAAAAGGAGCAGCATGTTTTTCACACAGTGCTAGGGGTTGAAGTTTCCCACATGCTGTGTTTCAAGGGAATACAACCTGTCTGAATAAGAGAAGTCTTTAGGACATGTTCTCTGCACAGTCCTTCTTGCATTTTGCATTATTTGAATCACATTTGCTTGTCTGGGACAAACTCCCTCAAAAGCTTCTGAATCATAAATGTGCTACTTGATTTTCTAAAACACGCTCCGATGTAGTTCACACACCCAAGGGCACATGGGGTATTAAATCAATGTCAGGCTTTGTGTTTTTCATGAGGTTTGATTCTGCAGTAGAACTATTTAGCTTGAAGATATTTTTGTACTTTGAAGAGTAACTTTGAAACTCTGACAACCAAAGGGGGTCAATGAGAGAAGTATTACAGATTACACTTGTATGTGTATATATTGTGTATGTCTGTGTATACAGTGAGGAAAAGAAATTAATAGAATTTGTATGAATAATAGCTTCTTTCTTTTAATTGTCTATTACATTATAGGCACTCTTGCATTACAACATGTATAATATTTTTAATAAAAAAAAGAATGAATGACCTAACTAAGCTATAAACTACATGAGTATATGATCTTGTCTTTCTCATTTGTTCTTGTATTTCTAGCACAATGTCACAAGCATAATACACATTCAATCAATATTTTTAATGAAAAAAATAATTAGCAAATATTTTAAAATTTATCTTTATAATAGCCATATGGCAAATATTCCCAATTTAAAGATGAGTTAATGGAGTCTTTTTTGCTGTAAGAAAATTGATGTTAACCTTTTATACTGGTAGTAGAGGAAGATCTATCATTAAATGAGTTCTTATTTGTTAAACTAAATAGTGAGCATCCAAACTATTTTACAAAAGTTAATGTTGATAAGATAGGTATATGATCTTTCCTTTCAGACCATGTCTGGGTTTAACCTTAAATTAATCATATCTTTCAAAGCTAATAGATCTTTTCTGAAACTTACCCCAGACTCCTCAGATCAATCAGATGATACCCTTTGGGGTCCTGGGTAGTACCTAGGCTAAAATAGGTAACCCATCAAGGGAAGAGTTTCAGAATATTTTTATACCCTTAACATTATTAACACTCTATCCCACATGAGATATCCTTAGCTTTTATTTAGAAGGCCATCTGTACATGTCTTGAAATAACATTTCCTAACCTTTTAATTCTGAGTGCTATTTCTTTTCTATCAGTGCCATTTAGCATATATTTTTAATCCACAAATTTGATAAATTAACCAAATGTGTTCTTTTCTTTAACTTTTTGTATATTTATTAAGGTTTTGCCTCCTATAATGGTTAATTTTATGTGCCAACTTGGCTAGGCCACAGTACCAAGATATTTGATCAAACATTCTAGATATTTCTGCTAAGGTATTTTTAGATGCTATTAAAGTTTGAATCAGTAGACCCTGAATAATGAATATTCAGTCCTTCCTGTGAATGGGGCTCATCAAATCAGTTGAAGGCCTTAATAGAAAAATGAATGACCTTACTAGAAGAAGAAATTCTTCTAGCAGATGACCTTCAGACTGGAACTGCAGCTCTTCCCTGGGTCTCCAGCCTTCCCTGCCAATATAAGATTTACCAGTCTCCACAATCCTTAAAATAAATCTCTCTCACACATCCTATTGGTTCTATTTCTCTGGAGAACACTGACTAATACACCTCCTTAACTGGAATTTTTTTTTTTGTTTTTAATAGGAAGGTCTTGAGTATCGCATTTTTGTGTGTTTTTTCAAGACCCTTCCATTTTTGCATCCTTCTTCCTCAAGTATTTATAAAGCATATACTATGGAATCTCAAATAAAGGGTATCAGCACAGAACTATGCATATATGGTTATTTAGTGTATATTTTTTGAGTGAACATTGTTTTTACAGTTACTCCATTAATGGAGCTAACAATTGTTTTTGTTACTAAATTGCTAGTTACAAGTCTGAAACTTGTATTTTGAAGGTGTCTAACTTAGGACCAGGTAATAACTTCAGTACTAGAAGAATAGGATTCAACACATAGGAAGGAACTTTGTGTTCTCTCCTATCACTTAAAGTGATATTATTATGCCATTATTAAGTATACCTAACTGATTCAAAATAATTTCCATATAAATTGGAATAATTTCAGTCCTGATTGCTATCTTGGTTGCAAAAGAATTTCTTTTATATTAAGTGCTGTCGGTGTTCTTAAGAAGTCTTTTAATGATAAGATGAAGTTAGATAGTGGTTGTGTAACAGAATATAAAGGAAAGAAATGAATGCAAAATCTAGCCTTTTAATTCTTTCAAAGAAAGCATCTTCCAATCATAAATTCAAACATAAAAATTTGCAAGTCCTGATGAATAAGAAACAAATTGCATTGTCATTGAGGTAATAGGCATTTTAAATTATACCTCAGTGTCTGAAAAATATGCTAGATACACAAACATAAAGGAAAAAGAAAATTCTTTGGTGTCAAATAAAGTATAAGTACTAAATACCAATTACTGTTGGAAGAGTTACTCCATAAAGCTTTTACATGACAATTAGATATCTCAGAAATCCTAATGACTGTAGTTTGAAAGCAGTAAATCTTTAAGCAACTATATACCATCATTCTGTCCTTTATTTCATGATATGCTATAAAAGAAACTCATCTTGTCAAGAATAGTACATCTTAAAGTTAGAGAAAAGGTTATTTTCTCAACTGAACTTAAGGTGTACAAGTATATTCATCCAGTGGATTTTATCAACCTTCAAATACCAACTCTTCTGTGGGCATAGGTAAGGCTTGTGCTCAGTGGCATGCTGAAAAATATTTCATAATTGTGTATTACAACAAAACACGCCTAACTGTCACCATTTCCTTGGTGAAATGCTCCATCATGGGCAAGTTTAAGCTATCAGTATGAGAAATTGGAATTTGGAATTGGAAAGATATGAGCACAATTAGTTTTCAAGAATCACTATGAGCTGGAGCCAGGACTTCATTGCTTGTGCCCACTGGCCCTTTGCACAATGTCTTTAACTTATGTGATTAGTAGGGCTATACTAAGCTGTTTTGCTGTATAATCCAAGCATACCGTTTTGGCAGTTCAATTTCCTTCTTTCTTTTAGGCTTCACTCTGTAAATTGTATGATTTGACACATGCTAACATTCCCCAATTCTGATTAGTCTGCCTCTTTAGAAGATTTAAGCATTAAATATGATAATAGCAACACCATAGCAATATAATTGCATAATATTTTATATTTTATAAAGCTGTACACATAAATTATATCATTTAGGTCTCATAATTTCCCTGTAAATTACATATTATTATTCTCATAATGCAGATAAGCAAAATCAGCCTTGGAAAGAAGAAAAACTTGTACCTGATCACAGGATGAAGAAGGACAGGGTCTCATGAAATCAAAAGAGATAAAATACAAAAATAGAAGTAGGCAGGAGCACTGGCGGTTTTTTGTTTTGTTTTAAAGATTTTATTTATTTATTTGGCAGACAAGGGGAGGGAGTGGGAGAGGAAGAAGCAGGCTCCCAGCAGAGCAGGGAGTCTGATGTGGGGCCAATCCCAGGACTCTGGGATCACGCCCTGAGCTGAAGGCAGACGCTTAATGACGGAGCATCCCAGGCATCCCAGCAGGAGCACTGTTGATGGGAAGATCTAAGTTTCCAAATTTAATAGAATCCCAGGCTAGTGAAAGAGTTTACATTCCCTACTAAATACAACAAAATCCGATCCTGGCAATGTCTGAAAGATTAATTCCCAACAAACATGTTCACTGTAGCATTTTAAACATTTAGAGAGAAAGGAAGTGACTAAATACCAGGCATTATACTTGTGTCCTTACATGAAATAACTTGTTTAATTTCCCCAACACTATGTAAGTGACACATTTTCTCCATTTGATAGATAGGAAGACAAAAATTAGAGGGGGTAAGTAGCCTGTTACAAGAAACAAGTTTAGCAATAACTGATATAGGAATCATAAGTACATTTGTGTCCCTTCACATTCTATGAATCACTTTTCACCATGCATTATTAGCTCTTTCTCTTAGAATTAGAAACATTTTACCACAAGTTGTAAGTCAGTAAGAGGTATTCTTTCATCTCAGGGCAAAATCACTCTTAGCTCAAATACTTGCAGTCAGTATGTAGGAAACACCAAGGAATCAATAGGAATTAACAGATTTTTTTTTTTACTTTATGTTACACATTCAAGTTCAAAACACTCATCCTTTATTGCGATTTTTCTGAACATGCTTTTTTTTCCTTTCATGCTTGTAACTTAAAGCAAATTGGTGAAGCATGACCAAAGAAGAGACTTAAATGCTGTATCATTAACTTATTTGATGAGAAGAGAAATTTACTTCATCTGATTTCAGTTAATTTTAAATGCCATAATATTAATAAAATAGATCAAAGTAAATCAAACAATTTTGTGGAACATTGTTAAAAACTCAGTATGAGACATATAAACTAGAACACATACGTTGTAACAAAGGAGGTATCAAAAAGACAGCCATATTATCAGCAAAGCAGACAAATACAAAATGAGAATCTCTATGGTAATTCGGGTGCTGAGCAAGACAAAGGATGATGAACCACATACCATTTCACAAAGGCTAGGCACATCAATCTAGTTCATCACTTGTCCTGTCATGGCTTAGCTCACAAGAGGGGAAGCTGATAGTCAAATATCATATATCTTGGAATACTTTAAAGTCATTGAATTAAAGCTCTCTTGTATGATTATTCTTACCAATGTTGCTGTTTTCACTAGAATTCTGCAACTATTTACCTATAATAGGTTGAAATGTGTGTATTCATTTCACAAAACAATCAAGGTCTGAGTGAAAAAATCATGCATTCTATCAGTTACAGTTTGCTGATAATAATGTTAGAATGATGGAAATTTTTTTCAGTAATACTGTCAACATCAATAATAATAATTATCAAAAGTTTTCAAATATTTATGCTGATCTTAGACATGACTTAAGTGGGTAATATAAACTCAGTGCAAATATACAAACCAAAAAGCTTACAATATAAAAATGGTATAAAAATTTTGGTCTTGAAATAAGAAAGTCTTTTAGGGTATAGTCACTGGATTCTGCAAATGCCATTTTGACTAATGAATTGCAAGTCATAGCTTCTTATAAATATCTAAGTATTGAGTTTTTATATGTCAAATGCTACTCACAGAGAGTGGGAAAGTTTGTTCATATTTTTACTTCTTACCCTTTTTAAAACTTACAAATGTGATCAATGTACATTGAAGAAAATTTAGACAATTCAAGGATAAAGAAGTCTTAAAATAATCAATGATTCTACCACCAGAGAATCTTCTGTTAGATTTTGGTACCATATCTGAGGCTTTATATCTCTCAAAGTATATATCCATTATAACACAACTGAAAACCAGAACATAACGTTTGAACCCTGCTTTTTCCTTCAGCAATATTTTGCCAAAAATACATTCCTCAATTATAATTATCTACGATTCTATAGTAACTCATCTTGTAGATATATACAATAATCTATTTAACCAACCTACTATTTATTTTTTGATATCTCAGTTACTTTTAATGTTTTGTAAGCATGAATATATGGCAATTATATTCCTATATATCTTTGTGCACTTGTGCAATTATTTATTTTGCATAACATCTTAGAATTACTAAGGAAATAAATGGGCATTTTAAAAAATGACATATATTATTAAACTGTCCCCTTGAAAGGTTGTACAGTACTGCATTTAGGCAGTAAGACTAAATGAGGGAAATATCAAACATGAACTGCGTTTATGTGACATTTGTCCTGTTCATGTGTCTCCCACAAAACAAGTCCTTGGGCTTTTCTATTTGCCATATAAAAACCAAACACCATCCAAGTAATTGACACAGAAATCCTGAAAGAAAAGAAACTACTGGAAAGATTATTGAACTCCTCCTCCAAAGCCCATAAGACACAGTGAGCATGCCATGCATAACTAATGAAACCACATTTAATGAATCCCCAAGGTCTTCAGCAACAGCCTCTGCATTCTCCCAACATTATCTTCCTTTTTACTTCTTCAAGGAGCTGCCAATTTATTTTGAATCCTAAACACCATGAATGTTTTTCAATCCATTCTTCCCACTCCCTTGTCTTAGCTACACCTCAATTTGAAAGGAAAAAAAAAAGCCTCCTTAACAACCTCCACCCATTTGCTTTCATTTGTTTCTTGCATTCAGTCTCTTTCTGAGAACTCTCCCAAAGACTAAGTGCATACAGATTCCCTCTGTATTTGACTATGTGCTCATAAGCAAACTTGAGTTCCTTCACCTATGAATAATAATACTTTACTAACCAGGTTTTTATAAAGACTATTTAAAATAACATAAATGAAAACTGTTTACAAAACAGTCTGACAGCTCTTTTCCCAGTTCTTGCAGTCCTCCTACCCCTTTAGTAAATACTTGAAGACAAATATAAAATAATTGATTTTTCTAGATCCACAGACAATAAACCAAGAAGAATTTGACATTTTTAGAATCTTCATGGTCTTGTTAAATATACCAAACATCACCCTTTGTTTTTAAACCATTTTAAATAGGTATTTTTGATTGATTGAAACATCTTGATAATTTTCTGTTGACAATTTAAAAACAATGACTGTTTACTTTTATTTTAGTCATTGTATGCATACAATCAATACTTTGTCAATGTAATTTTTATGTTTATTTTTCTGGAGAAAGAATAATTTCTGGGGATGCCTGGTTGTCTCAGTCAGTAAAGTGCCTGCCTTTGTCTCAGGTCATGATCCCAGGTTCCTGGGATGGAGGCCAGAATTGAGCTCCTCACTCAGCAGGGAGTCTGCAGCTCCCCTGCTTGTGTGTGCTGTCTCTCTGACAAATAAATAAATAAAACTTAAAAAAAAAAAGAATTTCTGAACTCCAAATCTCTCATGGCTGTATATAATAACCTTTAAGTCTATCTTTCCCCCATCACTTATAAAAGTATCAACAACAAGAAAAGATTAGAATTAAATGATAATATTAGACAATCATATGACATATGAACAAAATTTAAAGAAGGATATCTACTGCTTTTTCATACCAGTCACTTGTCTGTCATATTTTAGATTTAAAATTTTAAGCTATCAACAAGGAGCTGTTCAGCTTCATATAAAAAGGAATACATTTCAAACTTTTTTTCCTAATGCTCAGAACTTAGGAAATATATTTACTTTAGTTGAAAATATTTACATGTCTCATTCTATGCTATTTAAAAAAAATCACAATTTAGTAAAAAAATAAATTGACTAGAGTCATTTCATTAATAGATTGGTTAAATGTGGTTTAATGCTTTTTATGTTTTTCTTAATATGCCTAGTATCCCTAATATCTTTGATCTCATTAAAACGTTTTAGAAATATTCCAACTAATGTTTATCTACATTCCTTAGGGTAACTCTTCCCTCTCTGTCCATGTGTTATGTTGAAAAAACAAAACAAAACAAAATTATATAGAACCCAGACAATGGCTAATGAGACTATGAAAGCATGAATTAATGACTACTCAACCAATTTACTCAGTTATGTTTCAGATAAGTCCTATTTTTTTTTTTACTTGCATGGTTTTCTTACAACAAAAAAGAGAAAGGATGTAAGTGGATACATGGAGACAATATGTCTTTAGATAGATTGCTTTGAAAAACCATCCCTCTTAACTACCTTTCATTAAAATACAAACACTAGAAAAAATAATTATTGACACATATTAGAAAATTGTTTTTCATTTATGTAAATATATAAATGCAGTCAGACTACAAATACAACGCTGAAAACAAATATATTGAAATAGATATCTGATTTCACTGGGGTAACAGATGCTTGACTAATTCAAGATATCAACATTGATGTGAAAACAGTAGGCTATAAAGTCACCCCATGATGTGTCAAAGCTTGGAATTTGTAAAAGATGCAGCTCACTGAATTGCTAGCTTAATTGTGTGAACTGCTGTTGCTATTAAAACTTGATTTTTAAAACTTTATTTGATTTCTCTATTGCATCACCACCCACAGCTTAAAGTATACTAATTATAGCTATAATCTAAAACACTATAAACTGAAAATCTAACAATTCTACTAATAAAATATGAAATTGAAAGGACATCTGTAAATTATAGAAAATAATTATTATGACTTTTGGGGAGTGGGGACAGGCATGGGGTGGTGGTAGTTTGTGTTTCTTTTTTTCCAGATATATTCTTACTGTTTTCATGTTTCAAACTGCCAAAGCTGGTTACATAAATATGTTAATCTAGGTAATCTAACCGTCTCAGGCTAAACTGATCTCAATTAAATTACTTAGCAGGGATGTACCACCTGGAGTGTCCTGCCAGTAGGTTTAAAACCATAGATTATCAACATAAAGGACTTAATGTAATGGGAGGTCAAAGAGGATGGAGTAAGAACTGAAAGAAAAGAGAATTTACAATATCCAGTATTCTTCACTAAATGCCTGAGTGCTAGCACAGAAATTAATTCTGAAAACTCAAGAATTAAACCCCTGAGAAATGATATTAACGTAAAAGTCTTTTTCTTGATGCTCATGAACTCTCTCTTTGCTCATCAACTTCAGTCCTCTTCTGCTTCTTATTATACTATGTTAATTGTACCCCTTTTTGCCAGGGGTTTCCCCACCCACTGGATGGCAAGGTGTGTCCCTTGCACATCAGAAAGGGGTCCTCCAGCTGTGCAGCAGGTTACAGTTTATGGAAACACTCAGCAGAAAGCCAACATCTGGACTCACTGTTTTCACCCAGAGGTGACACATATCAACAATGTTTCCATGTGGTTAAGATGGCAGAGGAGCAGGGGACCCTAATTTCATCTAGATAGTTCAGCTAGATAGTTATCAAATCATTCTGAACACCAGCAAAATCAAACAGAGATCTGAGAACAGAATTGCTGCAAATCTACAAATAGAAAAGCAACCACTTTTTGCAAGGTAAGAGGTGCAGAGATGTGAATCCAAAGTGACATATCAGAAGATAAATCATGGGGGAGATAGCCTCCATAAACCAGGTACCAGAAAAGTCTATAAGCAGCAGAGCACAAAATCAGAACTATTAGAAGTCTGCTTGAAAGGTGTTCAGGAAGTGGGGTGGAATCTCAGGTGGAACAACATGGTCTCAGGATCCCTGAGGTCCCAAAAAGAATGGGGGTGCCTAAGTGCAGCAGAGATCCCAAGCATTGGAGCAGGGAAGCCCAGTGAAAACTAAGTCCAGGTGCTGGCTTTCTGCTGAGTGTTGCCATAAACTGATTTGCTGTACAGTTGGAGGACCACTCTCTGAGAGCAAGGGTCCAGCAAGAGGCAGAATCCTGGCGAGACCCCCCTACCTTCCCCAGGAAGGCACTGTGTGGGTGCACACCACAGGAGTCCATAAAGTTTAAAGACTCAAAACAGGGTTACATGCCTGGGATAAAAACACTCAATCACAGGCTGGGTGAATGTAGAATTAGAATAAAGGGAGAAAAGAGTGACTGACTGCTTTTCTGTGAGGGTACAGTAAAGAGCGAAGGACATGAACTTTCAGCTCCAGGGCTAGAGATTGAGATGCCACCATTTTCACTCTCCAAATCCATGCTGAAAGCCTTCAGGGAACAAAAGCACATAGAGCAATCTGCATCTGCTTACACTGAACCCAGCCCCCTGGTAAGGGTGGTACAATTCTGCCCAAGCAAGCACACCTGAGAATCAGTGCAACAGGCCCCTCCTACAGAAGACCAACAGGAACGTCCAGCTAATACCAGGAAGTGCAAAATTCTAGCTCTTGGGGAAAATAGTATATACCATTCATTTTTTTTTCTTATTATTCTTTAGTCTTTCAGTTCTAATTTTTTTCCTTTATCTGTTTTCTTATTTTAAAAATTCTTTTCTTAAGCCTTTTTTTAATTTTCACTGTTACACTTATGTTTTACATATATATGTATATATATATAATATTTATTTATTTATCTATTTATCTATTTATTTATTTTGGGCTTCCTTTCATTCTATTCAATTTTATTTTTGTACATATATGTTTTCTATTGTTTTGTTTTGGGGTTTTTTGGTTCTTTTTTCTTTTTTTTGGTTCCAATTTTGGGATCTAATTTCTTCTAACAAACAAACCAAAATACACCCAGGATCTGGTTTATTGTTCTGTTCACCATCTGTTTGATTTTATTCTCAATCTCTCTCTCTTTTTTTTTCTTTTTCTTTTTTTGGTTTGTTCCTGTAGTGTATATTTTTCTGGTGTCTTTGTTGCTTATTTTGTATTTTCTCTCTCGTTCATTTACTGTTTTCTGGACATAATGATAAAACAGAAGAACTGACACCAAAAGAGAGAAAAAGAGGAAGTACTCACTCCCAGGATTTAATCAATATGACATAAGTAAGATGTCAGAACTAGAATTCAAAACAAAAATTATAAAGATACTAGCTGGGCTTGGAAAAAGAAGACACTAGAGAATCCCTTACTGGGGAAATAAGAGAACTAAAATCTAATCAGCTCAAAAATCAAAAAGGCTATTATTGAGATGCAATAAAAAATGAAGGCTCCATATACTAAGATAAACAAAGCAGAAGAAAGAGTCAGTCATATAGAAGACAAAATGATGGAAAATAAAGAAACTGAGAAAAAGACAGATTAATAACTACTGAATCATGAAGGGAGAATTGTAGAGATCAGTGATCCCCTAAAGCAAAACAATATTAGAATAATTGGGGTCCCAGAGGAAGAGGAAAGAGGGGGGAGAGGGCAGAAGGTTTATTTGAACAAATTATAGCTGAGAACTTCCTTAATCTGAGGAAGGAAACAGACATTCAAGTCCAGGAAGCACAGGGAACCCCCATCAAAATCAATAAAAATAAGTCAACACCTCAAAATATAGTAGTGAAGCTTGAAAATTTCAGAGACAAAGAGAAAATCCTGAAAGCAGCTTGGGACAAGAGGTTCTTAAACTACAAGGGCAGAAACATAAGGCTGGCAGGAGAACTTTCCACAGAGACCTGGCAGGCCAAAAGGACTGGCATGATATATTCAAGATGCTAAATGAGAAAAATATGCAGACAAGAATACTTTACCCAACAAGGCTGTCATTCAGAATAGAAGGAGAGATAAAGAGCTTCCAGGACAAACAGAAACTAAAAGAATTTGTGATCACTAAACCAGCCCTGCAAGAAATATTAAAGGGGATTCCATAAGTGAAGAGAGAGCCCCAAAGTAGCAAAGACCAAGAAGGAACAGAGACAAAATATAGAAACAATGACTTTGCAGGTAATACAGCGGCACTAAATTCACATCTTTCAATAATTACTCTGAATGTAACTGGGCTAAATGCTCCAATCAAACACACAAGATATCAGATTGGACAAAAAAATAGATAATAATAACAAGAGCCCCATTGACACGCTGTCTACAAGAGACTCAATTTAGACCCCAAAACACCTCCAGATTGAAAGTGAAGGGGTAGAGAACCATTCATCATGCTAATAGATATCAAAACAAAGCTGGGGTAAAAATCCTATATCAGGTATATTAGATTTTAAAACAAAGACTGCAATAAGAGATGAGGAAGGACACTATATTATAATTTAAGGGTCTATCCAACAAGAAGACCTAACAATTGTAAATATTTATGCCCACAACATGGGAGCAGCCAATTATGTAAACCAATTCATAACAAAGTTTAAAAAAACACATTGATAATAACAAAATAATAGTAGAGGATTTTAACACCCCACTCATTGCAAAAGACACACCAACAAAACGGAAGATGAACAAGGAAACAAGGGCTTTGAATGACACACTGGACCAGATGGACTTCACAGATATATACAGAGTATTCCATCCTAAAGCAACGAAATACACATTCTTCTGCAGTGCACATGGAACATTCTCCAGAATAGATCATTTACTGGGTCACAAATAAGGTTTCAGCCTGTACCAAAAGATTGGGATCATTCCCTGCATATTTTTGGACCATAATGCTTTAAAATTTAAACTCAATCACAAGAGGAAATTTGGAAGAAACTCAAACACTTGCAGGTCAAAAGGCAACCTATTAAAGAATGAATGGCTCAAACAGGAAATTAGAGAAAAAAATAAAAAATTCATGGAAACAGATGAAAGTGAGAACACAACTCTTCAAAACTTTGGGATGCAGCAAAGACATTCCTAAGAGGGAAGTATGTAGCAATACAAGCCTGTCTCAAGAAAGAAGTAGTTCTCACATACAAAACCTAAACTTACACCTAAAGGAGGTGGAGAAGCAACAGAAAATAAAGCCTAAATACAACAGAAGAGACTTAATAAAGATTAGCACAGATGTAAATGAAATAGAAACAAAAAGAATAGTAGAACAGATAAATAAGACAAGGAACTGGTTCTTTGAAAAAAAATAATAAGATTGATAAACCCCTGGCCAGACTTATTAAAAAGATCCAGCTCAGTGGAGAACCCACTTCTCTCTCTACATCTCCCCCAGTTTGTGCTCTCTCTCTCAATCTCTCTCTCTCGCAAATAAATGGATAGAATCATATATATATGATAATATATAATATATAATATATATAATATATAATAATATATTAATAATATATAATAGTAATATAATATATTATTATATATTATTAATATTATATTAATATATTATTAATTGAAGCAGTAATCAAAAATCTCCCAATAAACAAGAGTCTCGGACTGAATGGTCTCCCAGGGGAATTCTACCAAACATTTAAAGAAGTACTAATACCTATTTTTCTGAAGCTGTTTTAAAAAAATGGAAATGGAAGGAAAACTTCCAAACTCATTCTATGAGGCCAGCATTATCTTGATCCCAAAACCAGACAGACAAAGACCCCACCAAAAAGAACTACAGACCAATACCCCAGATTAACACAGATGCAAAAATTCTCAACAAGATATTAGCCAGTGGGATCCATTAGTACATTAAAAGGATTATTCACTTCAGCTAAATGGGATTTATTCCTGGGCTGCAAGGTTGGTTCAACATTCCCAAATCAATCAACAAGATGCAACACATTAATAAAAGAAATAACAAGAACCATATGATCCTCTCAATAGTTGCAGAAAACACATTTGACAAAGCATTCTTTCTTGATTAAAACTCTCCACAGTGTAGGGATAGAGAGAACATACCTCAATATCATAAAATCCATCTACAAAAAGCCCACAGTGAATATAATTCTCAATGGGGAAAACCTGAGAGCTTTTCCTCTAAAATTAGGAACATGACAGTGATACCCACTCTCATCACTGTTGTTCAGCCTAGTACTAGAAATCCTAGCCTCAGCAGATAAAGAAATAAAAGACATCCAAATTGGCAAAGAAGAAGTCAAATTGTCACTCTTTGACGATAACATGATACTCTATGTGGAAATGACTTCACCCAAAAATTGCTGGAACTCATATAGGAAATCAGAAAAGTTGCAGGATATAAAATCGTTGCACAGAAATCTGTTGCATTTCTATACACTAACAATGAGACAGAAGAAAGAGAAATTAAGGAATCAATTTCATTTACAATTACACCAAAATTCCTAAGATACCTAGGAATAAACCTAACCAAAGGTATAAAGGATACATACCCTGAAAACAACAGAAAACTTAAGAAAAAAATTGAGAAAGACACACACACACAGAAAAACATTCCATGCTCATGGATTGGAAGAACAAATATTGTTAAAATGTCTTTGCTAGCCAGAGAAATCTACATATTTAATGTAATCTCTATCAAAATACCATTAACATTTTTCATAGAGCTGGAAAATTGTATGGAATCAGAAAAGACCCTGAATAGCCAAATGAATGTTGAGAAAGAAAACCAAACCTGGTAGTATCACAATGCCAGACTTCAAGCTATATTACAAAACTTTAATCATCAAGACAGTATGCTACTGGCACAAAACAGACACATAGATCAATGGAACAGAATAGAGAATCCAGAAATGAACCCTCAACTTTATGGTCAACTAATCTTTGACAAAGAAGGAAACAATATCCAATGGAAAAAAGACAGTCTCTTTAACAAATGGTGTTGGGAAAATTGGACAGCTACATGTGGAAGAATGAAACTGGACCATTTTATTACTCCATATACAAGTATAGACTCAAAATAATGAAAGAACTAAACGTGAGAGAGGAACCCATCAAAATCCTACAGGAGAACATAGGCAGCATCCTCTGTGACCTCAGCTGCAGCCATTTCTTGCTAGACATGTCTCCAAAGGCAAGGGAAACAAAGGCAAAAATGAAATATCGGGACTTCATCAAGATAAAACAATTTTGTCCACAAAGGAAACAGTCAACAAAACTAAAAGACAACGGACAGAATGGGAGAAGATATTTGCAAATGACATGTCAGATAAAGGACTAGTATCCAAGGTTCATAAAGAACTTATCAAACTCAACACCTGAAGAACAAATAATCTAATCAAGAAATGGCCAGAGGATATGAACAGACATTTCTCCAAAGAAGAGATATAAATAGCCAAGACACATGAAAAAATGCTCCACATCACTTGGCATCAGGAAAATACAAATCAAAACCACAATGAGTTACCACCTCACACCATTCAGAATGGCTAAAATTAAGATGTCAGGAAACAATAAATGTTGGTGAGGATGCAGAGAAAGAGGAACCCTCTTACACTGTTGGTGGGAATGCAAGCTGGTGCAGCCACTATGGAAAACAGTATGGAGGTTGCTCAACTTGTTAAAAATAGAGCTACCCTATGACCCAGCATTTGCACTATGAGGTATTTATCCAAACGATTCAAACATAGTGATCCAAAGGGGCACCTGCACCCCAGTGTTTATAGCAGCAATGTCCACAATAGCCATATTATGGAAAGAGCTCAGATGTCCATCGACAGATGAATGGATAAAGAAGATGTGGTGTATACATATACAATGGAATATTACTCAGCCATTAAAAAAAATCTCACCATTTGCAATGGCATGGATGGAACTAGAGGGCATTATGTTAAGCAAAATAAGTCAATTAGAGAAAGACATTTATTATTTCACTCATATATGGAATTTAAGAAACAAAACAAGGGATCATAAGGCAAGGGAGGGAGAAATAAAATGAGATGAAATTAGAGAGAGAGACAAACCATAAGAGACTCTTAATCATAGGAAACAAACTGAGGATTGCTGGATGAGAGAGAGTCGGGAGCTGGGGTAACTGGGTAATGGTTATTAAGGAGGGCATGTGATGTGATGAGCATTGGGTTTTATATGCAACTGATGAATCACTGAACTCTACCTCTGAAACTAATAATACACTATATGTTAATTAATTGAATTTAAGTAAAAAATTGTACATGTGTTTCCCTGCTTACAATGACCTATCCTCAAACCACACATAGGAAATTTTAAACACACATTCCAAATTCCCAGGAAGTCTGCAAAGGACCTCTAAAGGAGTTCTGACATGGATCAATGTCAAATTTACATCATGATTTTAGTTGTTGCCAAGGGTTGTAGTTTTTTGGAAAGATACCTAGAAATAGCAACCTGGCTTTCTTAGTAATTCACATTTCTGATTTCTTGGACTTTTTGCTGTTTTGGTATATCAATTTGGGGCCTTTTGGATCTTTTGGATCTATATTCCCCTCTATTTTATTTTTTAGAACTCTCTGACTAGTGTCTCCAGAGGGACTTGAGCTAAATTTAGATTATGGAAAGTGTGTCATCTTGGGAAAAGATTATGGAAAGTGTGTCATCTTGGAAAACCCAAGATTATAAGAATTGGATAAAAAGAGGCAGGAGATGGAACAGGCTGATTTTACTTGCCAGGTTAAAGGAGTTTGTCTAATCCAAATTTAACTCACCAAGGCATGAAATTTGGGACTAAAGCACAAAGAGTAATGCAATATTTAGTTGCCATATTTGTCAGATGGGTTCTCTGGACCTATTTGATGTAGGAGATGTTGGGGGCTCCGAACTGATGGCCAAGAAAGAATTCTTAAGAGATGTTTGGTGCAAAAAGGTGGTTTTATTAAAGCTTGGGGACAGGAACCATGGGCAGAAAGAGCAACACTTGGGTCATGAGGAGTGGCTGATTATATACTTTCAAGATGGGAGGGAGTTAGGGATAGCATAAATCTCTAAGGAATTTTGGAAGCAAGGTTTAAAGGACCTTAAGGGGGCTAGCTATTATCAGGAGAAGGTCATGTATTACTGTCTAGTAAAACCTTAGTCATGAGACCCTTCAGATGTATATCAGTGAGCCATATGTTTGGGGGATGATTGCTAAAATTTATCTTGGGGGTTAGAGATAAAGGAAGTTCCCAAAGATATTTTTGTATGTTAAAGTAGACTTACAGGATCCTGGGGGGTGAGGGTAGTCAGGCTAAGATTGCCCTTTGCCCTTACAAAGCATTAACATAAAGGTGACTTGTCAGTGGGCTGTAAGTAGTAAGGAAATTTAATAATTTTTCTTTTGCCTTTGTGTCCCACAACATAATGCCCTCAAATCCTGTGCCAGTGGTAGATGGCAGGTGTCTCTCTCCCTCTCCCTGTCTCTCTCCACTCACAAAAACAAATGGAAATGTTTGAGTATTTGATATTAGAGACAAAATTTAAGTTACAAATATGGCTTTGTCTGTTTGTTGAACTAGTAACTTGAAAAGTTAAAAAATATTACAGCTCTTTTATTCCAGGTTATGAGTTAGTGAGCACACAATTTGTCACCAGCTAAACCCCAAAACCTGACCTTTACTGCCCACCTGCTGTACTCACTAACCTTTGTCTTATATTTTTCCTTAAGCTCTTTCTTCTGGCTTACCTGCTAACTTAAGCAAATGAAAACCAAAACCATCCCTCAGGTGATAGTGACAAGACCTCTTGTCCGCCCAGATGACCCACATATGACCCACATCTTTTGAGCTAAATCCCTGACTCTTGCTTCTGCAGATGAACCATGGAGTGACCTCTGGAATGACCTACAATTACTTTTACCTAATAATACTAAAATCTCTACCCAAGAAAGAGCTACAGCCTCATTTATATAACATACAGTGTTTGTATAAGCATGTTTCCTTAAGGCTCGTCCGTGCCCTTATGTCCACCTCTGCATGTGATGACAAGGCTAATAACTAAATATTCATCCTAGCCCTAAACAAAAAGACCCCACTCGCACTCTCTCAGGGAATCATGGCTTTGGAAGCCATTCCTGGTGATCTCCTTATTTGCTGCAAGTAAGTTTTCTTTGTGAGACAACCCAACCTGGTGGAGTTTCTGACTTACAAAGGAGTGAACTCACATTGGATCAGTTACAAATTTGCTACACTCTATTTTCTGTCTACCAGTGTTACTATTGATATTCTAGATTGTGCCTACTGTTTATCTGTTAGTCTGGTCCCCAGTGTGAGGAAAACAACCACACACACACACACACACACACACACACACACACAAAGCCATTAGTCTGGTTACCAGAGGGGAGGTGGGTAGGGGGATGGGTGAAATAGGTAAAAGGGATTAAAGAGTGCACTTATGATAAGCACTGAGTAATGCATAGAATTGTTGGATCACAATAATGTACACCTGGAACTAACATAACATTGTTTCTTCACTATACTGGAATTAAATTTAAAATTTAAAGAAAAAAGAGACTGATATCAGCTAACCCATGATGTCCTTGCTGTTTCAAACAACTGGAATTTTGACTGCATTTTTTTTTTTTTACCATAGCACAACTTATCCTATCCAGAAAGTAGTATAGGCCTAAATTTACATTGCAAAGGAGAGCCTACAAAAGGAAGAGAAGTTTTAACAGAGACCGCCTTTACCAAAGGAACTCATCTACATAATAGGGCAAACTTGTTTTTCCCCAAACCTCTCCCTTCACCTTCTTGCTAATGAGTTCTCTCCTCTTTGTGTCCTTAGGCTCCTCCTCCTCTCCTCAGCTCATAGAAGTTTCACATTACCTTGGAGTCTTTGGAATTTCAGGTCTGTGTGGCTTCCCTGTGCCAAGTCTATTAAATTTGGTTTTCTCCTGTTAATCTGCCTCGTGTCAATTTGATTCTAAGTCCACCTAAAGGACCATAGGGCAGAGGAAGTTATTCCTACCTGACAATTACATACATGAAAAAGGTATGTTTGTACCTGAAATACAAATGCCAGTAGTTGAAAATGTGTATTCAACCTAATTTTTACAGACCAAATGCAAATTAGTAGAGAATGTATTAGGAGAGATAGGATGTTTGAGATGTATTAAAACTAAATTTGATTATTAGTGTCAAAGACGTGCATGTTAATCTTATGTATTACATCTATACTTTGTCAAATAAATGCATAAACTGGGGAATAGTGTTTTTCATGTAACAGATAAAAATATCATGTTTCATAACATTTCCAAATTAAATCACACAAGAAATATGATAAATGAAAACATCATTTTCTTACACAAGGGATATAACAACAAAGCACATGAGGGAAACCAAAATAACCTAAAAACGACATACTGTATGATACATCGAAGCAGTGAATTTTAAGTGGTTCGTGAAAACACCTTCTTCAAATTTCTCCCAAAATAAGTTCCCTTGAGTCCTATGTGTGAATGTGCTTTTAACAAATTCCTTTTTCCCCTTTAAAATGCCAAAGCTACTCTTCATCTTCAGGTACTTGGCTCAATATCTTCTTTGGCAACAATTGTTGGGACAGTTTCATTTCATTAGTTTTATACTGCAAATGTGCAATGAAAATATCAAGCCATGAGACAGTTTTATTAAAGTGCCTGCTGCATGATGCTTTCCTCCCAAATACTATTCTGGAATACATGGAAAGACCTATTTACTCAATACAGACAACAACATTTGTGTTATATTTGTTAAGCATAAAGTAACATACTAAAACTTAATAATGCAGTTATGGATAATAAAAGGATATAAGTTATTCATTATAAACTTTACACAAAATATTCTATAGACATTCAAAATACACGATTTGACCATTGGAAAAAATCTTGATAAGAGTTTGATGTAACATGGATGGAGTTTCTTACGCTTGGGAAAATTTCTCTAAACATGGAAACTCATATTTGGCATAAGCAAAAACATTTAGTTAAAAGAGGAATGTCGGAGGGAAAAAAGATGGCAGAGGAGTAGGGGACCCTATTTCAGCCAGTCCCCTGACTCATGTTGGATATCTACCAGACCATCCTGAACACCCACAAAATCAGCCTGAGACATAAGATGCATCTGAATCTCTACAAATGAACATCTCCAGCACTGGGTATCAAGGTACAAAGCAGGGAGCTGAGAGTCTGAGCACAGATATTGGAATATAAATGGAAGGGGGAGGGAGACATCACACTCGGGCTCCAGGAGGCAGAAGCCTCCTGCACTGGGAAGTGGGCCAGACTCACACACTGGTAGCCGCAGAAAAACCAGACTGAAACCAGGAGCTCAGGAGCATGCACGGGAACTGGGGGCAGCTGGCGGTTTTAGAAGCACAAAAGGCAGAGACATGCCAGCCCTGGGAGCTAGGAGTGGGAGAGCAGGGGGTGCACAACCCAGGATGCTGCAGGTTTTTAGCAGCACTGACAGAAAAGGAGTCAGTGTGGCTTGGAGAGCTCAGTGAAGAGAAGACTGCGATCTCTCTGTTATGAGACAGAGGTTTGGATATGGTCACTGTTGCTCTGACTCTCAGATGAGTCACAGAAAGCTGCCAGGGAAAGCTGCCAGAGAACAAAAGTCTAGAGAAAAAACAGTTCTCACTGTGCCCATCCCCCCCTCCCCACAGGGATAGGGCAACTCTGCCCAAACAGGGTTGCCTGAGTATCAGTGAGACAGGCCCCTCCCCCAGAGGCAGGCTGAAAGAACAAGAAGCCCACATCCCTAAGGTCCCTATAAAACAGATGTATCTTGCTTGGGTCCTGGTCAATAATTTGGACTCTGAACATTCCTGCAACCACACCTCATCAGAATGACAAGGAGGAGGAACCCCCATCAAAGGGAAGAAACAGAGACTGTGGCCTCTGCCACAGAACTAATGGATATGGATATAACCAAATAGTCAGAAATGGATTTCAGAGTAGCAATTATCAAGATGATGTGTAGGCTTGAAAAAAATATTAGTGAAAACATAGAATCTCTAAGGGCTGACATGAGAATGAATCCGGTGGAAATTAAGAATGCGATGAATCAAATGCAATCTAAACTGGATGCTCTGATGGCCAGGGTAAACGAGGCAGAAGAACAAAATATTGATTTAGAGGATGAGATGTTAGAAAAGAAGGAAAGAGAAGAAACATGGCTAAAAAAAACTCCACTTTCAAGAAAAAAGGCTATGGGAGATTACTGACTCAATGAAACGTTCCAATGTCAGAATCATCGGAATCCCCGAGGGGGTAGAGAAAGAGAGAGGTCTAGAAGAGATATTTGAACAAATTGTAGCAGAGAACTTCCCTAATCTGGTGAAGGAAATGAGCATAAATGTCCAAGAGGCAGAGAGGACCCCTCCCAAGATCAGTGAGAACAGACAAACACCACCATATAATTGTATAATTTGCAAATCGTAGATCCAAGGAAACGATCTTGAAATTGGCAAGGAGGAAGAGATTCCTCATGGACAGAGGGAGGAACATCAGAATAACGTCAGACCTGTCTACAGAGACCTGGCAAGCCAGAAAAAGCTGACAAGACATATTCAGAACACTAAGTTGAGAAGAACATGCAGCCAAGGATACTTTATCCAGCAAGGCTGTCATTCCAAATTGGTAGAGAGAAAGGAGCTTCCAATATCAGCAGAAATTGAAGGGGCGCCTGGGTAGTGCAGTCGTCAAGCGTCTGCCTTCGGCTCAGGGCGTGATCCCAGCGTTGTGGGATCGAGCCCCACATCAGGCTCCTCCGCTAGGAGCCTGCTTCTTCCTCTCCCACTCCCCCTGCTTGTGTTTCCTCTCTCGCTGGCTGTCTCTCTCTGTCAAATAAATAAATAAAATCTTAAAAATAAAAAAAAGAAATTGAAAGAATATGTGACCACCAAGCCAGCCCTACATGAGATATTAAGGGGGTTTCTATAAAAATAAAAAGACCCCAAGAGTGATACAGCACAGAAATTTACAGAGACAATCTATAGAAACAAGGAGTTCACAGGCAACATGACAACATTAAAATCGTATCTCTCAATAATCACTCTCAATGTGAATGACCTAAATGCTCCCATAAAATGCCACAGGGTTGCAGATTGTATAAAAAGACACGACCCATCCATTTTCTGTCTACAAGAGACTCATTTTGAACCTAAAGAAACATCCAGACTGAAAGTGAAGGGATGAATAACAATTTTTCATGCCAACGGACCTCAAAAGAAAGCTGGGGTAGCAATTCTCATATCAGACAGATTAGATTTTAAGCTAAAGACTGTAATAAGAGATACAGAGGGACACTATATTATTCTTAAAGGGTGTATCCAACAAGAGGACCTAACAATTATAAATATCTATGCCCCCAACAGGGGAGCAGCCAGTTACATAAGCCAACTCTTAATCAGAAAAAAGAGACATAATAGTAGGGGACCTCAACACTCCACTGTCAGCAATAGACAGATCAACTAAGCTGAAAATCAACAAAGAAAAAGAGTGTTGAATGGCACACTGGACCAGATGGACCTCATAGATATATATGGAACACTACACCCCAGAACAACAGAACATTCATTCTTTTCGAATGCACATGGAACTTTCTCCAGAAGAGACCGTTTACTGGGTCACAAAACAGGTTTCAACTGATACCAAAAGACTGAGACTATTCCCTGCATATTCTCAGACCACAATACTTTGAAACCGAAACTCAATCACAAGGAAAAATTTGGAAGAAACTCAAACACTTGGAAACTAAGAACCATCCTGCTTAAGAATGATTGGGTAAACCAGGAAATTAAAGAAGAACTTAAGCAATTTATGGAAACCAGTGAGAATAAAAACACATTGGTCCAAAACCTATGGGACACTGCAAAGGCAGTCCTAAGGGGAAAATACATAGCCATCCAAGCCTTACTCAAAAGAATAGAAAAATCTAAAATGCAGTTTTTATATTCTCACCTCAAGAAGCTGGAGCTGGAACAGAACAGGCCTAAGCCATGTATGAAAAGACAATTGATTAAGATTAGAGGGGAGATCAATGAAGTAGAAACCAGCAATACAGTAGAACGGATCAACAAAACTAGAAGCTGGTTCTTTGAAAGAATTAATAAGATCGATAAGCCACCGCCCAGACTTATTCAAAAGAATAGAGAAAGGACCCAAATTAATAAAATTATGAATGAAAGGGGAGAGATCACAACTAACACCAAGGAAATAGAAACAATCATTAGAAACTATTATCAACAACTATATGCCAATAAATTAAACAACCTGGAAGAAATGGATGTCTTTCTGGAAACCTATAAACTACCAAGACTGAAACAGGAAGAAATTGGTTATGTGAACAGACTGATAAATCATGAAGAGATTGAATTAGTGATTAAAAAACCTCGCAAAAAACAAGAGCCCAGTGCCTGATGGGTTCCCTGGAGAACTCTACCAAACATTCAAAGAAGAAATAATACCTATTCTCTTGAAGCTGTTTCAAAAAAATAGAAACAGAAAGAAAACTTCCAAACTCATTCTATGAGGCCAGTATTACCTTGATCCCCAAACCAGGCAAAGACCCCATCTAAAAGGAGAATTACAGACAGATATCCCTGATGAATATGGATGCCAAAATTCTCACAAGATCATAGCTAATAGGATCCAACAGTACACTAAAAGGATTATTCATCATGACCAAGTGGGATTCAACCGTGGGATGCAAGCGTGGTTCAACATTCACAAATCAATCAGTGTGATAGATCACATTAATAAGAGAGGAGACAAGAACCATATGATCCTCTCAATGGATGCAGAAAAAGCATTTGACAAAATACAGCATCCTTTCCTGATTAAAACCCTTCAGAGTGTAGGGATAGAGGGTATATTCCTCAATTTCATAAAAACCATCTATGAAAAGCCTACAGTGAATATCATTCTCAATGGGGAAAAACTGAGAGAGCCTTTCCCTTATGATAAGGAACATGACAAGGATGCCCACTCTTGCCATTATTGTTCAACATAGTACTAGAAGTCCTAGCAACAGCAATCAGACAACAAAAAAGAATAAAAGGTATTCAAATTGGCAAAGAAGCCAAACTCTTTCTTTTTGCAGATGACATGATATTTATATGGGAAACCCAAAGGACTCCACCCCCAAATTGCTAGAATTCATACAACAATTCAGTAATGTGGCAGGATACAAAATCAATCCTCAGAAATCAGTTGAATTCTATGCACTAACAATGACACTGAAGAAAGAGAAATTAGGGAATTGATTCCATTTACCATAGCACCAAAAACCATAAAATTTCTTGGAATAAACTTGACCAGAGAAGTAAAGGATCTATACTCTAGAAACTACAGAGAACTGATGAAAGACATTGAAGAAGACACAAAAAGATGGAAAAACATTCCATGCTCATGGATCAGAAGAATAAACATAGTTAAAATGTCTGTGCTACCCAGAGCAATCTACACTTTCAACACCATCTCGATCAAAATACCAATGACATTTTTCAAAGAGCTGGAACAAACAGCCCTTAAATTTGTGTGGAACCAGAAAAGTCCCTGAATAGCCAAGGAAATGTTGAAAAAGAAAAAAAAAAAAAAA
>NW_024424008.1:27294412-27342089 GCF_017311325.1 Ursus maritimus
AAAAAAAAAAAAAAGCTGGGGGCGTCAAGTAACCTGATTTCAAGCTATACTACAAATCTGTGATCACCAAGACAGTATGGTACAGGCACAAAAACAGGTACAAAGATCAATGGAACAAAATACAGACTCTAGAAATGGACTCTTGACTTTATGGTCAACTAATCTTTGACAAAGCAGGAAAAAACATCCAGTGGAAAAAAGACAGTCTTTTCAATAAATGGTGCTGGGAAAATTGGACAGCTGTATACAAAAGAATGAAACCTGACCACTCTCTCACACTGTACACAAAGATAAACTCCAAATGGATGAAAGACCTTGATGTGAGACAGGAATCCATCAAAATCCTAGAGGAGAACGTAGGCTGCAACCTCTTCGACATTGGCCACAGCAACTTCTTTCATGACATGTCTCCAAAGGCAAGGGAAACAAAAGAAAAAAATGAAGTTTTGGGACTTCATCAAGATAAAAAGCTTCTGCACAGCAAAGGAAACAGTCAACAAAACAAAGAGGCAACCCACAGAATGGGAGAAGATATTTGCAAATGACACTACAGATAAAAGGCTGGTATCCAAGACCTATAAAGAAATTCTCGAACTCAATACCCCAGAAACAAATAATCAAATAAAAAAATGGGCAGAAGATATGAACAAACACTTCCAATGAAGACATACAAATGGCTAATGACATATGAAAAAATGTTCAACATCATTAGCCATTAGGAAAATTCAAATCAAAACCACATTGAGATACCACCTTACGCCAGTTAGAATGGCAAAAATTTACAAGGCAGAAACAACAATTGCTGGAGAGGATGTGGAGAAAGGGGAACCCTCTTACACTGTTGGTGGGAATGCAAGTTGGTACAGCCACTTTGGAAAACAGTGTGGGGGTCCCTCAAAAAGTTAAAAATACAGCTGCCCTATGACCCAGCCATTGCACTACTGGGTATTTACCCCAAAGATATGGAAGTAGTGAAGAGAAAGGCCATATGCACCCCAATGTTCATAGCAGCATTATCCACAATAGCTAAACTGTGGAAGGAGCCAAGATGTCCTTCAACAGACGAATGGATAAAAAATATGTGGTCCATATATACAATAGAATATTACTCAGCCATCAGAAAGAATGATTACCCAATATTTGCATCAACATGGATGGGATTGGAGGAGATCATGCTAAGTGAAATAAGTCAAGCAGAGAAAGACAATTATCATATGTTTTCACTCATGTGTGGAACATAAGGAATAGCAGGGAGATCGGTAGGAGAAAGAAGGGAGTAATGAAGAGGGGATAAACAGAAGGGGAAATGAACCATGAGAACTATGGATTCTGGGAAACAAACTGAGGGTTTTAGAGGTGAGGGGCGTGGGGGGATGGGCTAGCCCAGTGATGGGTATTAAGGAGGGCATATATTGCATGGAACACTGGGTTTTATATACAAGCAATGAATCATGAAGCACTACATCAAAAACTAATGTTGTACTCTATGGTGACTAACATATCATAATAAAAAATTAAATAAATAAATAAATAAATGAATAAATAGGAATGCCTGAGTCATCTTTCTCATTTCTTTAGGGTTCTCTTGGTCATCTGGCTTTTTAAGGGGTTTTTGGTTTGTTTTTTTTTCCTCATTGTTAGGGTAAAAAGCATACAGAAAGAAAGTCAAATAATTGAACTACTATTGTTCTAGAAAATGACATGGCACTTATGAAAACTTTATTTTAAAGAAATCACTGTAAGACATCTTGCTATTTTTATCTACAAAATGAACAAGAGAATGTTTTCGCAGAATTGCTAAGTGACTCTGACGCTCCCCCCTTGTTAGCGATGCCTGTTTCTCTTTCATAGCTTTTTTATGGCAGAGTTTAAATGTTTCTTGATTTCAGTGTGCAATTGGATAGAGATAGGATAGTTTAATGGAGGTGATAAAATTAGGATCAGAAAGATTTGCTCTAGTTTGTAGCTTAACTAGTGAAAATTGACCAGATGGAAAGAAAAACCACCTCTACCCCATTTTACTCACAGGAGAAGAATCATACTCTTCCTTCTCGATTCCTGCTATAGATGTAGGAAAGATGTTAGGCTTTGAAGCCTACAGCCAAGAAAGAATTCTTGAGCTGTTTTTGGTACAAAAAAGTGGTTTTATTAAAACAGGGGTATAGAACCTGTGGGCAGAAAGTGCTGCACTGGGGTCATAAGAAGTGGCCCATTATATACCTTCCAGTTGGGAGGGGGTTAGGAGTAGCATTAGCCTCCCAGGTATTTTGGAAACAAGGTTTCTAGGATCCTGAAGGAGCTAGCTATTGTTAAGAAAAGGTCATTTATTATTGTTTAGTAAACCCTTGGTCATGAGATCCTTCAGATGTATGTAGGTGGGTCATATGCTTGGAGGATGACTGCCAACATGTATCTTGGGGGTGGGGGGATGTCAAGATAAAGGGAGTTTCCAAAGGAATTTTTATATGTTAAAGTAGACTTACAGCTTCCTGGGGGTCAGGCTTTTGCCCTTAGCAAAGTTCCTAGAAGAAATTCACTCTGTCTGTTTCAAGGACTTGTAAATGGGCTTTAAGTAGTGAGGAAATTTAATAATTTTTCTACTGCCTTTGTTTTCCAAATCACTAGAATGAAAACAAAATAAAACTAAACAAAATAAAACAGTTTTAACAAGTAAGTATGAGTTTCTCAGATGCAAATAAGGGAAGAGCAGAGGGAGGGGTTGGTTGGTCTCTTCTTGTTTTCTTTTTTTTTTTTTAAGATTTTATTTATTTATTTATTTATTTATTTATGAGAGAAAGAGAATGCAAAAGAGAATGAGTGGTGGAGGAGAAGAGGAAGAGGGACAAGTAGACTCCACGCTGAATGTGGACCCACATGTAGGGCTCAATCCCACCACCCTGAGATCATTACCTGAGCTGAAATCCCGTCAACCACTTAACTGTGGTTAAGGCACCCCTCCTTTTTGTTTTCTGTATCATTATTTCCTTAATTTGAGGGACAGTCAACTAGATTTCCATACCCAATCAAAGCACCAGCAAATTCGAAATTGTACTCACAAAGGCCAGCATCAGGTTTTCTTTTTTTTTTTTTTAATTTAAATTCAATTAGCCAACACATAGTACATCATTAGTTTTGGATGTAATGTTCAATGATTCATCAGTTGCGTATAACACCCAGGGCACATCACATCACTTGCCCTCCTTAATGCCTGTCACCCAGTTACCCCATCACCCCACCCACCTCCCTTTCTGCAGCCCTCAGTTTGTTTCCTAGAGTCAAGGGTCTCTCATGGTTTCTCTCTCTCTCTGATTTCTTCCCAGCAGAATCAGGTTTTCTCAGCCAGGACCTTAAGCTGAAGTCCAAGCAGAGTGTTATCCTGGGATCCATTATGATCTTTCTTTTCTTTAGCCAGTATGTTCGTCAAGGAATTTTGCATCACGACTCGTGGTGGATAAGCCAAGGGGAGAAATTGCTGTGGCAATTTTATCTCATGAATGCCATAGCAATTTGCCTTTGGCCAGGAGTCTCATACTTTAGTTTTAACTATGTGAGCCCTTGGTAGGGCTTAGAGAATGTGTTCTTGTTTCTCTTGGGTTTCACCCCTTGTGTGAATTCCCTTCTGTTTGCATATTATCTGTGTAACCATGCACCTTGTTAATTAAGGTGGTTAGAGTAAATTATCCTTAAAAGTTCTTTCTTACCTCTATTACTTAAAATGTTTATTGTGTTTTATCCCATATCTTACAGTATACTTAAAACTTAGAGTGTTAGAATACACAGGCATTGTTGTGTTGCATACTGTTCAATTTTTATTTTCTTTTTGCTTCATGTTTTGTATTTGGAATCATTTGTCTTCTGGACTGAAATGTGGAAAATTTTCCACAAAAAACAGAACAGATAGAGTTCATTACATGATCATCACTCTACCTGCACCATTTGTAGCCCTGTGTAGAAAAGCTATTGTCCCAATCTGCTGCTACAACTTAAAACAAAAAATATGTCAGTACTGCAGAAGGTACAGAAACATACTGAGTCAGTGAGGGTAACATCGATTAAGAAAACCTTTCCATGTACAGCAGAAGCACAGAGAACCAAAACAACCTTTCCAGCCATTTATCAAAGATCATGATCTATCATTTCCAGAAGAATGAAACAATAAGCACTAAAGCTAGAGTAGTGAACCAATATACAGCATTTTTCTCCCATTTGTTCAGCCTCTCCCTACATTTTTCTCAGGAAGAAAAAAAAAAGGCTTATCCTGCTTGATACCAAAAATGGATAGCTTACAAATGTAACATATAATCAACAAATGAAGCACAAAATATAAATCATTTTTTTTTTACTAATTTAATAACTGGAAAAATTTCCAATTTTACAGAATAGGTACATAATATGTGAGATTTACATAATTCAAAAAAAATCCTTCCCATTTCCTTTCCTGCATTTTTTATATATTCAACTTTATAAGGAGACATGGAAAACTTACACAACCATCACTAAATGCTTTAGTAATCCAAAAAATAATAGTATTATAACTGTGTAAATTTATTTAATAAATATAATGCCTTAGACTCATTCTGAGCTGAGCTGATATCTTTTATAAATGAATTGTTATTTTTTTCTATAACTTTTTGTTTCTTGAATATATTCTATGGTGATTACCTACATAGGATATCAAAAACAAGATATTGTATCAAGATAAACCATTTTTTGTTCTTTGTTTTTAATCTGTTTTAGTATTTCAATTTTATCCATTTAATCTGGTGACCCATATCCTATCATCTCTATATCTCTATCTCCACAAATTAATATCTATGTCTTGTCAATCATCACTCAATCTTCTTCCTCTATGAGACCAATGACATGCAAATTTTTATGATTTACAACCTTTATCTTATTCCATTAATTTTTGCATCTTCAATTTCAGTTCCTGGCTGCCTCCCAACTCTGTCTAACTAAATTGTTTTAAGATGACTATCGGATATCTAGGCACTCATTATTTCTGGAAGCTGTCTCCTACCTTTCAACCTTTATATGATATATACAGCTGTCAAAATCCTGGACATAATCCCAAGCACTGAATTTTCTACTAAGAAACATATTAAGGCCATCACTGGGATATTTCTTGAGAAAAGAACTAAGAGATGCTAAATAATGGTCACAGTCTTAATCAGACTCTATGTTTTGTTGCATTTATTAATAAGTAAGCCATATTTATGCTCTAAAGTCAATGAGAATAAATTGTTTTTTTCATGACCTACTAACAGATACACTACAGAAATTTTCACTCATGTTCATCTAGAGTACAATTTTAACTGATATTCCCGAAATGCATAAAAACTGAAAATTCTGAAGGGATTTTGAAACCTCTAAAGATATAAAAACAATTTTAAAAGGAAATGTCAAATTCATTTATGTTATTGAAGTTTTTTTTTCTCTTTTTTGAAATCTGGTAAGGGCAATGAGAGCCATATACACATAAAATGGCATGCTTATTCAGAGTTTGATTCTGTGTTCAATTTTAATGACTCTCATTTCAAATATCTAGCAATAATTGATTCACTTTTTAAAAAAGAGTTATTTGAATTTTAATTGCCTCTTTGATCCTTGATTTTTCAAGTTGTTTGAAATCTGATGGAAATTAAATAAGTCTAACTCCCTGGTAGACATCCATTTATATTCCCAACCATTTTATCCACTGGAGAGATTTTTTTTAATGAATCAAAAATGACCTAGCTTACGGAAACCCAGAAAACCTAAAATTATGTTTTGCATATCTTAAGTTAAATTCTAACAATATTTTTAAAAGTAGGTTTAGGTCATTTTCCCTAAAAGTTGACATAAGTTACACTAAATACCACCAATTTACAAAAGGGAGTTCTCAGCTATCAATAATGAAGTTATATTGATTTAAGGTATATTTTTCCAACCATTTTTACAATACCTGAGCATAATTTATCCTTATTTCCCAGTGATTTCTTCAAATGCTTTCAGGTTTATTTGAAAGTACCATCCGTAAAAATGTTAGTCCAATTCAGAAATGATCATAACACTGTGAAGCTTAAGAGAGAGACCTGACAGACCTAGTAGCCTTCTCCCCTAAGTTGCAGATAGGGAAAGTGACTCTGAAAAATGAGATTTCCTTAATATCTCAGAGCCATTTCAGATCAAAACTGGAACTAATACCCAAGTATTTTTATTCTTCATACCAGTGTTCTTCCTACAGCTACACCAACAAAAAAAACTAATAACTATAAAAAAGTCTTTACATACTGTACACTCATCTGTAACAAAGTGCTTTCTAAGGTGTGTATATTTGTTGATCTTTATATTATTTTATCAAGGTGCATATATGATATATATGGCATACAATATAATTGTGTAACATATAATTTGAAAACATTTATATGTATATTTATAAATGTATATGTTTTATATATTTATATAATATATATAATTTATATACTTATTTTTTGAAACAGCTTCAGAAGAATAGGTATTAGGTATTTCTTTAAATGTTTGGTAGAATTCTCCTGGGAGACCATTCAGTCCTGGACTCTTGTTTATTGGGAGATTCTTGATTACTGCTTCAATTTCCTTGCTGGTTATAGGTCTGTTCAGATTTTCTATTTCTTCCTGTTTCAGTCTTGGTAGTTTATAGGTTTCTAGAAATGAATCCATTTCTCCCAGATTGCCTAATTTGTTGGCCTATGGTTGCTCATAATATCTCTTATAATTGTTTGTATTTTTTTTGGTGTTGGTTGTGATTTCTCCCTTTCATTCATGATTTTATCTATTTGGGTCCTTTCATTTTTCTTTTTGATTAGTCTGTCTAGAGTTTATTGATCTTATTAATTCTTTAAAAAAAACAGCTTCTCATTTCATTGATCTGTTCTATTTTCTTTTGGGTTCTGTTTCATTGATTTCTGCCTTAATCTTTATTATTTCTTGTCTCCTCCTGTTTGGTGTAGGCTTTATTTGCTGTTCTTTCTCCAGTTCCTTTAGGTGTAAGGTTAGCTTGTGTATTTGAGACTTTTCTAGTTTCTTGAGAATGGCTTGTATTGCTATGTACTTCCCTCTAAGGAATGCCTTTGCTGCATCCCAAATGTCTTAAACAGTTGCGTTTCCATTTTCATTTGTTTCCATGATTTTTTAAAAATTCTTCTTTAATTTCCTGGTTGACCAGTTCTTTTTTTAGTAGGATGTCTTTTAACCTGCAAGTGTTTGAGTTCCTTCTAAATTTCCTCTTGTGATCGAGTTCCAGTTTCAAAGCATTGTAGTCTGAAAATATGCAGGGAATAATCCCAATCTCTTGGTATAGGTTGAGACCTGATTTATGACCCAGTAGGTGATCTATTCTGGAGAATGTTCCATGTGCACTTGAGAAGAACGTATATTCTGTTGCTTTAGGATGGACTACTCTGTACATATCTGTGAAGACCATCTGGCCCAATGTGTCATTCAAAGCCCTTGTTTCCTTGTTGATCTTCTGCTTAGATGAGTTGACTATTGTTGTGAGTAGGTTGTTAAAGTCCCTTAATATTATCATGTTATTATCAATGTGTTTCTTTAATCTTGTAACTAATTGGTTGCTATAATTGGCCCTTTCCATGTTAGGAGCATAAATATTTATAATTTTAGATCTTCTTGTTGGATAAACCCTTAAGTATGATATAGTGTCTTTCTTCATCCCTTATTACAGTCTTTGGTTTAATTCACACAATTATTGAAAGATATGAATTTAGTGCCATTGCATTACCTGTAAAGTCACTGTTTCTCCCCAGGGGAAGAAGGAAGGTTATCTTGGTTCTGCTGTTTTCTAGGTTCCTGTTTGGAGAACAGTCACTCATCCTGCAGTGGTTTCTGGTTTATGGCAACACCTCTCTGAGAACCCCCTCAGGGCTCACTAATTGTAGCCAGCTTCCTTGCTCCAATGCTTGGGAACTCTGCCACACTCAGGCACCCCATTTCTTTCTGTGATCCTGGGGATCCTGAAACCACACTATCCCACCTAGGATACTGCCCCCTTTGCCACCTGATCACCTTTCAGGCAGGGACATCCCTGAAGAGCAGACTTCTGACAGTTTCTGTTTTGCAATCCATTTTTATATCACTTTCAGGTAGCCACCTTACAAAGGCTCCCTCCACTCATGATTTATCTTCAGATATATCCCCTCAGATTCACTTGTCTGTACCTCCTACCTTGCAAAATTTGGTCGCTTTTCTCTTTGTAGAATTGTAGCAATTCTTAGATCTCAGGTTTATTTCACAAGTGTTCAGAATTATTTGATAGAGATCTAGCTTAATTCAAGTGACCAGATGAAACAAGGGTTCCCTACTCTTCTGCTCTCTTCCCTCCTCCCAGAGATTAGTAATTTTATTAGTGCAGGAAAACATCTCTGGAAGTGATTCTCTATAATAAGAAATTAATACCAAGCTGTAAGTAATTGGATAAAATGTTATAATATAAAGGTCTCTTCAAGTCATTTACCCATCTTTTCAATCAGCAGATACTTTGACGTGTCCATTTACCTATCGCTATTGCTAGACCATGTAAAAACAAAATAAAAAGAAAGCAATGCTGATACCAAGAATTATAGTAGGAATATTAAATATTAATCAAGTAGCCAGTGAAATATTTTCAAACTGGCAAATTCAATGAAGATAAAATACAATGTGCTAAAGGATAATATAACAGAGAGATCTGATCTTGTCTTGAGGATCAGAAAAACTTTTCCCAAGAAAGCACTGCTTAAGCTGACATCTGAAGGATGGGCATAAGAGGTGCATTTTAAGTAGAAGTAGGGAGCCACAGCACAGGAATATCCGATAGTGAGTTCCAGATAAGCAAATCAAATTGGAAAGTGCACTGGATTATAGGAGAGTTCACAGTTCATTCTAACCTGAATGAAGGTAGAGGAAGCCCCAAGATGAAGATGTAAATATGGCAGAGACCAGATTCTGAAGAGCCCCGTAGGCAAGTTAAGGACTTTTTCCTTTATTCTGGGGATAGGGGGGAGGGTGGTGGTAGTCAGGGAGGGGTTTTTAGTTGAAAAGTTTAATGACAAAATTTCTATTATGAGATCACCTCAGGTGTGGTGTGGTCAGCAGATTGAATGTAAAGACATCTGTTGGGGAGTTCTAATGGTTTACAAAAAAATTCAGTAGTGTTGATTTAGGCAGTGTCCAAAGAGATGATGTCGAATAGTCAGAATCGAGAGATACTTAGAAAGATAGTCATAATTTTTTAAAAAGATTTTAGTGATTTATTTGAGAAAGAGAGCAGGAGAAAGAGAGGATGGAGTGGCAGGCAGAGGAAGAAGCAAGCTCCCCGCTGAGCAAGAAGCCCAATGTGGGGCTTATCCCAGGACTCCAGGATCATGACCTGAGCCAATGGCAGACACTTAACTGGCTGAGCCACGTAGGTACCCCAGAAAGTCATAAATTTAATGAACAGAATTATGTGATGGATCAGACACTGAAGGTGAATCAAAGAAGAGGTTTAAGGATTATAGTTAAATTTTGACATGTTAAATGGAATGAAGTATGCTGTCCTTCGTTGGAATATGGAAAACCAGAGAATAACTGCTAAGATACAGGGGAGAGTGAGTATCTCGAGTTTGATTTTGGAAATATAGAGATAAAAAGGAATATTTCCTCTCTCTCTAGTGCCTTCCAGGCAACTTTTTATATGTGTTTCACCTTTGGAAGTACAAAGTCTTGAGAATGACAAGATATTTTTTAAAGTTTTTTCTCTACTTCTTGCATGTGTAAGACCTTAAGTAATCTTTCTGAACTGAGTTCTCATAAGTAAAATGGGGAAATAATGATAATCATATTACCTATATCATATGGTTATTAAAAGGTCAGAAAGATGTGGGTTGGAGAGTCACTTGTGAAACCATTATTGTTATAACATTACATATTTTTATATTTTTCTGCTTATCTGTAAGAGGTGGAGGTATGCTGCCTCTGAAAGGTGAACCAGTTACAACCCTGGATATTAATTTCTTAATGTGAATTTCTAGAATCAAAAGTTCATATGGCAATTTACCCAACATGAAGAAAATATAAACCATTAAAAAACAAACAAAACAAGAACACGTGTATTTATTCTCAGATCCTAAATATCCTTAGAGAGAAAATACCTAAAGGATGACTTTGGCATACCTTACATGAAAGATATTTTCTGTTTCCTCCTATGTTTGCTATTACTAGTAATTATTGAGGTATTTAAATGCAACAGGAGCAATTTTAATGAGTTTACATGCAATAATCCACTTAATCCTCAAAATAACTATAGTAAATTTGCTAATTTTACCACCTACTTATTGGGGAATACAAAGTTATATAACAGCTTTAAGGTTAAAGATCTATACATCAGAAATTGAACCTTGGCAGATGGTTCCAGAGGCAATATTTATATTCTTATGCTAAATCCTGAGTTATACTCCATTATAATACTTAGGGCAATGAATACTATATCGTTTCGTATAACTGAAACAAATAAAATCTGATTGGAATTCCTATTACTAACTTGTAAGAGAATAAATCACAATTTTTTAAAAAGATTTTATTTATTTATTTATTTGACAGAGAGAGAGAGAGAGCCAGTGAGAGAAGGAACACAGGCAGGGGGAGTGGGAGAGGAAGAAGCAGGCTCCCAGCATAGGAGCCTGATGTGGGGCTCCATCCCAGAATGCCGGGATCACGCCCTGAGCAGAAGGCAGACGCTTAGCAACTGAGCCACCCAGGCGCCCCATAAATCACAATTTTTAACCATGTTAAGGATTATAACTACCACAGGCATTAGTAAATCAGTCCTCTCTGCTTAAGAAAATGCTACAAAAAGGGGGAACTGAATATACTATGGAACTCATTTTCAGTACAAATATACTATTTTACTTTAAACAATGTTAAAGTTACAATTTTCTTCACATTGGCTATGGTTTTATTAAAAGTATTATGTATGGCAGATTTGAATAATAAAAAAAATTTCATTATTACTTTGAGATAGTTGAGTAATTTAATGAGTAGGAGAGGCTTATTTTTCTAATTATTTCATAACAGTAGTAACCCTGCTCTGTGAATCATGCATATAAAGAAACAGAAAGAACAGATTAATAAGAACTCAGTTACATTTGCTCAAGGAAGTCTTCAAAATGACACAAAAGAACCTAGTGTGGTACCCAACTGGCATGTAATTATACACAATTTATTAATTTATTATCTTGACCAATTACTCTTTACTCTGTCATAAATGTACTTCAACTTATAACTATTGGGATGGATGGCTGCTTGAACTTCTTAAAAGCAAAAGTTATTCTTAGCACTCAGTATTTTGAATGAACCACAGTTGAAATTCATGCACTTCTTGGTTAAAAAACAAAAACAAAAACAAAAAAACAAACAAAACTTGTGATACCTGAAAGACATTCAGCCAATTCCAGAATCACTATATTTGCTTGCTTTTCAGTTTCATCATATCAGATGAAAGATTTAAGAAGGTCAACGATGGAAGGTACTGGCAGACAAAATATATTAAACTCTTTTAGGAAAGAGTCACCAATACCTCTGTGAAGGTCAGATGAGTTATTATATTTTGACTTAGTTTTGTTTTAGAGGTAGAATAAAAATCTGATAAAATAGTCAAAGGCCAAAGTAAAAATAAAAGAAATCTCTGGCAGTCATGAAGATGGGAAAATAGAAGGGTGAAGGTGGGAAATGAATATATATAAATATAAGCTAGGAAAACGAGGGTTTTTTTGGAGGAGAGGGAAGGAAGGAAAAAAGAAAAAGAAATGAATTTACTATGTAATGTGTACCAATGGTATGTGTGTTCTGGTAGGATCAATAATTTGTGCTTATGGAACCATTGTAAATACTATACACAAACTAGAATATTTAATGATATGCTTGAAGGATTTACAAACTCAAAATTATATTAAACAAGTCAGTCATAATTCCAATCTTAATATTGCTGCATCATAAAAACATCTTGCAGTGTTTATAAACACATTCATAACAATCACAGGGCCACCCCAGTTATATGCTATTATTTACTGCCCATATGGTGCTTTTATTTATTTTATATTTTTTAAAATATTTTATTTATTTATTAGAGAGAGCACAAGCAGGGGGAACAGCAGGCAGAGGGGGAAGCAGACTTCCCACTGAGCAAGGAGCCAGAAGCAGGACTAGATCCCAAGACCTTGGGATCATGACCTGAGCCAAAGGCAGGCACTTAACTGACTGAGCCACACAGACATCCCCCCATATGGTGCTTTTAAAACAATTACAGGGTAAATGCTTTACATGTTCCAGTTAACGTCTAAGGTTGTTTTGGTATAAGCTTGTTTTGGGGCCATACCCCTTTCCTGCTACACACTGAATGACATAACCTGCTCTACTGAAGATCTCAGTTGCAAATATCACTGCATTGTATGATATCTAGCTGTAGGGGAGAAAATAAATGCTGTACATTAATCAAAATGTATTGGTACATTTTTAGTCACAGTATTTCAGGGATCCATGGCAACTCATTAAGAACCAGTATTCTAATTTCTTTTTAAAAATGTTGCATTTACTCCACCAACCTTTGAGGAATTATTATCTTCATATTTTTATGGATGGGGGAATGAGGTTTAGGGAAACTAAATAAAGTCCAGCATCATGGGAGATAACACAAATTATGTGGAAACAAGAGAGTAGAAGGCTTAGGTTTCATTTTCATTGTGTTTCCTCCCATACACCCCATAAAGAAATTAGGAAAATAGGGGCACCTGGGTGGCTCAGTCATTAAGTGTCTGCCTTCAGCTCAGGGCGTGATCCCAGGGTCCTGGGATCAAGCCCTGCATGGGGCTACCTCCTACCCTGGGAGCCTGCTTCTTCCTCTCCCACTCCCCCTGCTTGTGTTCCCTCTCTCGCTGTCTGTCTCTCTCTCTCTGTCAAATAAATAAATAAAATCTTTAAAAAAAGAAATTAGGAAAATAGACTAGGAACACACACACACACAGAGGCAGATGACTTGAAACAAACATATACAAAAACAAATCTAACAAAGGGTGATTATATATATTTTTTCCTTCCAGAAACATTTCACGGTTTTGCAGAAGAGGAAAGTGCTTTTGTTCCTTTTTTGCACTTACAGAAATTAACTTCAACCTGAAATATTTTTTTCCAATATACCAACAGATAGTTTAATAATTTCCAAGTATGATTTGGAAGTCTTCTTTTGTGTTGAAATATGAACATATAAGTACTGTCCCTTTGCATTACTAATAAAGTAGTTGGTCTCATATGGCTATCCCAGGGAGCATAAAATGAAATACATATTCATATATCCTCTATTTACTAATTTATAAGGCAGGCATTGAATATTTAATATCTGTATGAATTAATAGAAAAGCTATAATGCCAACAAAATGGATAAGCTATGCTTGAACTACTCTTCATGCTCCCATCTCTCTCTTAGCTATCTATCTGCAAGAGATGTAATAGATAAGGCCTGGGATTTTAAAAGGCCTTACATTTTCTTCAGCTTAACAGCCTCTAATAAAAAGCATCTGTCCAATATTCAAGATTTTCATGACATAACATTATCCAAAGTGTTGGATTACTTGCTAGGAAATCAGTGCAAAGAGGTGATACCATATTTTAAAATGAAATACCATTCGATTTCACCCTAAAATAAATTCTAGTATAAGTTCAGATGCCTCTCACAAATTTAATTAGAGTACCTCTTTTCATTAAATCGCTAACATGGCCTGCTGTACTGACAAATAATCGGGGCACATTCTTGGAGAGTTTAGCTTGCAGGAAGTGGGAAACAACCTTGGTTAAAGTTGCAAAGGACAAGTAGAGAACAGAAACCATATGCCTGATACACATTTCTGTAAATACCAAAGATTTAAACCAAAATGGGAAGACTGCAGCTGAATATTTCACTTTGTGCCTCCGAGTGTGGCATCTGTGTGCCTAAGGTTCCCACTCCAGACCACAGATTTATTTGCCATGTTTGAATCTCTAAAGATTCCACTCTGTGATTCATTTCCTCCTCAACCACTCTGCAGAAAACTAAATTCTCTTTCACTTGCTACAGAAAGTTTTTATCAACAATAACACCACAGTACAGAGATTATTGCTTTCAGCTGCATGGGCAGATGCAGGCACACTCATGTCTAACTTGCTAATTGAATAGATCTATAAATTATCTATGAGTCACAAATAGACATCCTGCAAAAGAAGTAAATGGAGTGCTTGAATTAGCTTTTCTATTCTCCTCAATCTCTTATATTTTTAAACTTTTCTTCACATCTTAGCAGCATATCATGTTGCTGTTACTTGTTTTCCTTTTTTTTTAACTTTTTCTCTCATTAAAAAAATATATTTCTCTTGATTTTGTAGTTTTATTTTTAAAGTTGAAACTACTGTATTTTTCTTTTAAATCAATGTTACAGAAAATATTTACTGAATATGTGCTTCATTTCACTTCTGTGTTGGCCATCCTATTATTGCTTGTAAGTAATTTTAAAATATTCTGTAAGGCAAATACCTTGCCCTCATGAGGACTGAATCTACATTTTTACTACATAGTCAAATCTCCTTTGATGTTTTGAGTTCCTTTCTTAGGTAAATCCCAATATTGTTTGAAATGCAGGGGGCATATTCGAATTTTACCTTCGGGGAAACTGAGGTATGGAAACTGATTTTGTCTACAATCTCAAGCTTTTATATGGTTAAATAGAAATGTATAGACAAGGCATATAAATTTCCTTCAATGCCCCCATCTTTGAACCTGTTGCCAATGGCATATAATCTGATAGGTTTAAAAAAAGAGAAGGTGGAGGGATGTTGACTGGTTCATTTATCTGCCACTAAACTCCAATCTTGATTCACTGCATTATGGAATTTTATCACCTAATATCAAATGTCCTTAAAATTCTATTACTATATCTCACTTTAGGAAAAATAATAATATGTACAGAAGTAAGAGCATCGCAGTTAAAACATTTATATTTGAGACACATATTTTATTCAGTTATTGGCAAGCAAGTTCAAATGAATCACTTAACCTCCCTGAACTTCACTTTTTGTTTCTATAAAAAGGCAAAAGTTATAGTGTCTGGTTCAATTACTGTGATTTAGTATGCATTTCAGAAATGTTTTCCCACAAATTTCCTTCACAGAAACATTGTGACATACTATACATTAATGTATTTGGTACAGTATGAGGCATGGGAATACAGCAATTTTGGAAACTATATAAATATATGATAGTTTGATACAATATTTGACTATTAAATAGAATAGGATTCTTTTGGTGGGAGAAGACTTACCTGATCATTTTCTCTACAATATCAAATATAATCCTCAAATAAACCTTTAGTGAATAAAATATTATTTTCTACATTTTATAAGTGAGAAAAAAGGTCACTCATGCAAGGTTGCATAGTTACAAAATAGTTGTAAGATTTAGATTTAAAATGGAGGTCTGTTTGATTTTAAAACCTTTGTTTTTATCCACTACACCGTAATGGAGTATGGGGTCAACAATGGGGAAAACAAACACCCAACTGTGATGTTCCAAAGAAGGTATCTTCAAGGGTATATGGCTCTTGGAGAAAGTTATATATACAAGAGCACAATGTCATGGTAGAGAGATGGAACTGGAGGAAGGGAGCAAGCAAAAATTGGGAGAAAGTAGGAACAAAAATGCAGAGACCATGAAGACACAACAAACAAGTTCCAGGGAATATGCAACTCTGAAATAAAGATACAAAAAAAAAAAATCTATATAGTAAAGAACTGCTTCAGTCAGAATGGTTCAATTATAATAAACTCTGTGTTCTAATGGCTTAAAACAACAAAGCATGGTTCTCATTTATATTTCATGCTTATTATGGGTTGGCTTGGTGTTAGGGTTTTTCTCTATGTTATCCTCTTTCTGTGGCATAAAGGTGATAGAATATCATTAATTTGAGCATTGCTGATTGTCTTAGTTCTATATGCTATAACAAAATACTACAGAATTGGTACCTTACAAATGATAGAAACATGTTTCTCATAGCTCTGGAGGCTGGGAGGTCCAAGGTCAAGGTGCCAGTCACATTCTGGTGAGAGCCTGCTTCCTACTTCATAGGCACTGTGCCTTCCTGCTGTGTTCTCAATATGATGGAGTGGGTGGGAAACCTCCGTGAGGCTGCTTATATAAGAACACTGATCCCATTCATGTAGGCTCCACACTTAACTACCTCCAGAGGCCTCACCTCCTAATGACATCATTTTTGGGAGTTAGGATTTCAACTATGAGTTTCAGGGGTCACAAACAACCCATACAATAGCACTAGTTGCCGTGGTGGAAGAAATAGTGTCCTGCCTTAAAATTTCTTCCCAGTAATATCATGTCTCACTTATGCCTAAAAATTTTCATTGCCCAAAAAAGGAGATGAAGAATAAGGTCCTATCATGTACCTAAGAGGAAACCAACAATATTTAGTAAACATATTTGGAACTTCCCAAGTTACCTCCACTACTAGGGAATAAATGAAAGGGGGGAGAGATTCAGTTAAATGGAGTGTAATTTACGGGATATCTGATTCAGTGCCAAACCACTGGAATCCACTCAAGGTCTAAAAAGGAAGATTGGAAGCAGAAGCACAATTTTGGGGAAGGCTGGCAGAAACCCAAGCTGAACATAAATCAGGACTCACTATCAGTGCTTGAGTCTAACAAAAAGAAAACCTCAGGAACTCAAGGAAACAAGACAGAAAGCTATCAGACAGGCTGGTTTTGCTATCAAAACATGCAGGTGAGGTATGATGATTATAAAAGGTGAAATCAAATTATAATGCTTAACACTCCAGCTATAACAGTTCGTTCTTTCTAAAGTCAGCATGATATTGAGAGAAGAGCTACTACTGATATTCTTTAACAATGGACTTTGGGGCCCCTGGGTGGCTCAGTCGTTAAGTGTCTGCCTTTGGTTCGGGGCGTGACCCTGGAGTCCTGTGATCGAGCCCCACATCAGGCTCCTCCGCTGGAACCTGCTTCTTCCTCTCCCACTCCCCCTGCTTGTGTTCCCTCTCTCACTGGCTGTCTCTCTCTCTGTCAAATAAATAAATAAAATCTTAAAAAAAAATGGACTTTGGATAAACCTAGTTGAAGATTGGGGTACCTGGGTGTCTCAGTCTGTTAAGAGGCTGTGTTAGGCTCAGTTTAGGATCCCAGGGTCCTGGGATGGATGCCCGCATCGTGTCAAGCTCCCTGTTCAGCAGGGAGCCTGCTTCTCTCTCTCCCTCTACTGCTCCTTCTGCTTCTGCTCTCTCTCTCAAATAAATAAATAAAATCTTAAAAAAAAATCCTAGTGGAAGATGATCTAGAAATAGTTCCTGTGGACAATAGAGAGGTCTGAGGAAAGAGAGATGGGATTGACAGGAATGAAGAAATTCAGTAAACACACATATGGGCTACCTAACATTTTTGTGTTTCTTGGCATTCCAACAGCAACAGTGAAAGGCAGGACACATGATTCCTAAAGATGTAAAGAAATGTGCTTCTGTTTACGGTGGCATGTATTAATGAAAGAGTGAGGACTTTTAATATGCTTAATTCAAGGCCATTTATATCCTGGCAGGGTGAGGAGGAGAAGAGAGAAGCATGTTTGACTCTAATACAAGGAAGACCAAATTCACAGCAACAATTTTCCTTAGCTTCTTCTTTACTTCTCCAACCCAAAGAAAAGTTTTCCTTTGTTTCTTATTATAATTACACATGAGTTATATAGCATGATTATGGCTGAGATTTTAGACTGAATTAAGGTAACTAAGGTTTCTAGAATCTGTTAAGTTTTTCATAGGCACTGGATGCAACTAGTTAGAGAACTTCCTATAGAGAAATATATATAGAGAGATATTAGAGATCATTTTAGGCCAAGACATATTTAACCTAGAAAGCTATAATTATACTTAAAAAAGGCCTCAAAGATCAAAGCCAGAAAAGTGATTATAAGTGTTGAGGATAAAAGTGAAGTGAAGACACAAATGGGAAAATAAATTATGAGAGCAGAGGTCATGTTAGGTAAGTAGGGTTGTTTTGGCAAAAAGCTCAAGAATGAATCAATGATTATCTGAAGTATGACTAATGTGGTAGACCATATAGAAGTTACAGAAATTATGCATGTCCTAATGGCAATTACTGAATACCTCTTGTGCCATGAACTAAAGCTTCACAGGGATTGGCAGGAGGATACCTGGGACATTTTACATGGTAGTCAGTGTGCCCAGGATGATACCTCCAGCCCATCCTCATAATAATAGACCAGGCACTAGAGTAATCTATGGAGACCCAGATCTCCCATAAACTACAGTCTTAATATAGGTCATTGAATACTGCCACCTATTGCTTTAAGGATACTATAAAAGACCAAACCAAGACTAAGTAAGTTGCATATTATGTTCAGTTGTGTCCTCCAAAAAGTAGATGCCAGCATGGAGTTAGAAATACAAGGAATATCTGACATAATGCCTGTAGAAGATAAAGGAGAGAAGAAAAAGGAGTAGGTAGGGTAAAGCTGCAGATGACAACGCTGGTCTGACATATATGAATGGAGAGGGGCATGGAAAGAGGATTGGGAAGGAAGTGTCTCACCCTATGGTGCAACTGAGAAAGTCTCATCCAGCCCAACAGGGAACTCAGGTGTAGAGATTGCTTAAAAAGTCCTGCATTGGGCAGAAATGACCAGTACGCAATACTTTACCAAGGTCAGTTACTAGATATGGCTGAAGACAACTCAGCTCAAATTCTTCAGTGTGTCTTGAACTTGTGGCAGGTGTAACTGCAGCTGTCAATTAAATTTACTCTTTACACCTGATCAGTTGGATCTCTCTTTAAAAGAGAGCCAAGTAATCAACTACCACGGCATCCACATATGCCTATGATGTTCCGTAGTGCTGGATCAAATTGTGAGCACTACATTTTACATCAGGTATAAGCAAATTACAGTGGCTACATAAAACTGGAATCAAATAAAAAAGAAATGAAGAATTAGAAGATATTTAATCAAGATAAAAAATAATGAAGAAATGTCTGATAGTGCCCTGAAGTATAATAGGTAGGAGAAAAAAGAACATATTCATCATAAATTATAAGCAAGATCCATTCCACCAAAGAGTGAACTTTGTAACTATGAGTGTTGTACAGCAATGACAGTCTAAAAAGTAGTGTGTTCCTCTTCCTTAGGAATACTCAAACTGAGGTTAATCTACTACCTGCCAGGGATGCCATATATGAGTTAGGAGCACCAGAAGAGGCTGCTGTAGGAACCATCCTCTCTTACCATTCAATGTCATTCTGTGAGTTTTCTAGACTTACCTATTGTAGAATTTAGAGAAATCCTCTTCATTTCCCACATTATTATTTTATTTATAAGAACTGAACAATACAAAGCAGAGAAGATTTTGGTACATTGTCAGTGAACACTTAAAGCTGTAGTGTAATGCCACATTATAGTCATGAATTACATCTCATGAGATTAATAGGAAGAAATCCTTGATGTCATCCTTTGTGTTCCAAGTGCTTTTATAAATGTGATCTCAGTTCTCAGGGCATTCCTGTAAGGAAAATTGGAAGTCAGATATTCTCCCTTACCCTCTTTATGAAGACAGCAAAATGAGAAGAGAAGAGATGACTAGCTCAGAGTTCTCTGTAATTCAGGGGCATGGCTAGAAATAGAAATTTGGCTTTCTGTTCCAAGATATTAAAAATGAATAGTTTTAAAGCTATTCCTCAAAATGTGTAACTTTAAACACAAACAAACACAATCCAAGAATGACATGAAAAAGTAGTATTCACCCTGTGGGCCCCAATCCACTCTCAGGATGAACTTCCATTAGCTTCTTTGTGAGGTCTAACAGCACAGAGGCTGATGTTGTGATGTGACTCCAGGGTTTTAATAGGTGATGCTCACTAGGTCCCAGAATGTAAAGCAATAAAATCGTAATCTGTCCTCTGAGTCAGCATGGCAGTATTAATTAAATGGTGAGCCACAGAAATAACTTGCCATATAACTCAGCCTGGCAAAACGCAGATGCCATTATTATCACTAATTAATATGTAATTACCTGCCACATATTAGGTGTTGCTTTGTTCAACCAAATATAAAAGAATAGAACTGAGCAGATAGAAGACAGCAGGCCTTAGTAGGGGGATAAGAGAAGAAAAGAAAATGAAAACAGGAGAGTAATAAAAGCACTTAATCAGATGTGGGAAGACCTGGATTTTGTTGTGGCTTTGCCACTAACATTCTCTATGACCTTGAGCAGTTTATTTAATATTCTTGAAGATAAATTTCTTATTTTGTAAAATAAAGTGAATTAATAAATAATTCTGAGTCCCATCTAGTTCTATGATCCTATTAATGATAACTCATATCCTTACTTTTATACTTTATAGACTCATATCCTGAACTACTTCACATTGACTGACAGGCTACTAAGGATGTCATTTACAATATCATTCCTACTTAAGCTCCTTCCATAGTATAGTAATCCTTTATTCTAGTTAACAGAGAAGATCTTTAAGCTCAGTTTAAAACAAAGAGATTATTTTCTAAGGTATACGTTGGTACAGATTGTTCTTGTTTAACAGATGTTATTTAAGTGACACAATCATATGAAGAGACTAGTGAAAAATTAGGCATTAAGCAGAAATGGAGCAAGATAAAGCAATTTGAGACTGGAAGATGCACTCATTTCTCCTTATAAATATGTTTCAGGAACTGAAAGTCAGAATCAAAGCCAAATTCTAGTGCAATATCACAGAAATATAAATAACTATGATATTTATGATAGTAAATAATGCAAAAATAATCTATTGTTATGTATTATTACAGAAACAGTACATCAAGAGAAATAGGTTTCAGTCTCAGAACTGTCACTTACTCTTGAGGCATTGGACAAAACTTTATTCATCTTTTCATACATGCTGTAAAATTATTGAGTACCTACTATGAGCCAAGAGATTTTGGAGGATACTGTATGAGTGAACAACAATGAAAGAGGGCTTTGTTTAATGTTTAGAAAAGCAGGTCTTGGTTTCTTTGGCTTTTAAAAGTAAAGACAGATTTTGATTTCCTCTCTAACTGTATGATTCATTATATATGACCTTGGAACTTGTTACTCCTCTCCTAAAAAGAATAAAGCTGAACAAACTAAAAATAATAATTCTTAGATTCATTGGAGAACTGAGGTCACAGGGCAAGCTACAACCCTCAAAACTGGAAACAGAGGTGGATACAGAGAACCAAAACTTACCTGGGGCCTGTGAACTGAAACCTGCTACTGGAGTCAGTACCAGCAGGAATATTTTATAATTGACAAATTATTGGAGGCTCAGTGTAGACCAGCTTGAAAGTTAAAAATATCACTGTGACGAATAAATTATTGCTAAGAGAGAGTAGGAATTTCATGATTGTTGCATAAGATGGTCCTCATTTTTGTCTCCTATACCTCAAAAACAAAAATTTAGCATCCATTCACACACAAAAAGCCTCTGTGAGAGTTGTGGCTGGGTACTGGTTATGGACTCTACGGTAGCCTTCGACAATTTCCAGTTCCTCTCAGCGGCAGTCTGGGAGCATCTAGAGGAAACTGACTTGGGCAGTTACCCACAGATAAGAAAGTCTTTGTGGAAGTCCAGGTTCACAGACGGGATGTTTGAGCACTCCACTGGATGAAAAATGAACAAGTTTAGACACATTGGAATGGGTAAGAGGACAGTTGACTTTGTCTCTTTCACCTGTCCCTCAAGGCAGTACAGCTGAGGGCTAAGTGAGACCTTCTGGGTGTGATTTCTTGTGCAGAGAAAGAGAGCAGATGAGTGCCCAACTTCTGCAGCTATACTGGATGATGCCAAAGAGACTCATTTTTCTCTCACAGTATCTAGAATACTAAATCATGATCTCCATGACTAGGAGGAGGGAGGAGATTGGGAGAGCAAAGATAAGATTCTCTAAGAGCATTCAGGGGATGTGGATCCTGCTGACTGCATTGTGGGCTTCATTAGGAAGCCCTACCACAAGGCAATGGGAAAGCCTCATTCACCTGTGGTTCCTCCCAACTGGCCTACAGCCACCCATTGACCCCACACATCTCACTCACACGTAACTTACTTTGTAGCATGCTCCCTGTGCACATTCCTAAAGGCAGCAGCAAGATTGAACTTTGTAGATGGCTAGAGAGCATGTGCAGAAAGTATGTCAGGGTCTGTAGGCAAGGAAGAAACTACAAATTTTAGCTGTTGCACTACCTTTGAGAAAACAAAAGAGAAGCTATCAGCAGTGGTCTGGTATAACGTAGGACTAAGAGAAGACATACAAGCTTAAGAATTCTGCCAAAAGAGAGGGCAAGAAGTGTGGAGCAGGTATATCTATAGAAGGTCTGAGAAAGCTTCAGAATCACCAGCAGGACTGACAGAGGTATTTCTCCCTTGAAGGAAGTTAGTAAAGATTGAAGGAGGTGACTGCAACTTTAAATGTAAAGACAGCAATGCAAAACTCCAAAGAACATAAAATACCAAGAATACATGACACCATTAGAGGATCAAAATAATCTTCTAATAACCAAACCCAGACATGGAGATCTATAATTTATAATAAATAATTCAAAATGGCCAAATTAAGAAAACAGATATAACTCAAAAACACAATTCTATGAAATCAGGAAAATCATACACAAACAAAGTGAGAAATTTAACAAAGAGATAGAATTGATAGAAAAAAAACAGGAACTCTGGAGCTGAAGAATTCAGTGAATAAAATGAAAAAATACAAAAGTGAGCATCAACAGCAGAATAGCTCAAACAGAAAAAAGAGTCTGTAAGTTGGAAGATAGAAACTTTGAGATTACCCAGAAGAGAAGAAAGAAAAAAATGAAAAAGAGTGAAGAAAGCTTAGATTTATAGGATGTCATCAAAAGAACCAATAAGCAAACTAACAGAGTTCCAGAAGGAGAAGAGAGGGAGAAGGGGGTAGAAAGCTAATTTAAAGAAATAATGGCCAAGAACTTCCTAAACCTGGGGAGAGATTGGACATCCAAGTTCATAAAGCTAATAGATCACTCCATAATTTCAATCCAAAAAGATCTCCTTTAAGACACATTGTAATTAAACTGCAAAAATCAAATACAAAGAAAAAATCTTAAGCAGCCAGAGAAAAGAAAATTGAACTTACAAAGGAACCCCCATTAGTCTATCAGTGGATTTATCAGGAAAAAAAATGTATAGACCAGGAGAGAGTGAGATGATATATTCAAAGTGTTGAAAGAATTAACTGCCAGCTAAGAATACTCCATCTTGCAAAGTTATTCTTCAGAAATGAAGGAGAAATAAAGCATTTTTTAAAAAGATTTATTTATTTATTAAAGAAAGAGGGAGTGCAAGCAGAGGGTGCAGCAGAGAGAGAGGGAGAGAATCTCAAGTAAACTCCAAATTGAGCAGGCAGCCCCACATGGGAATTGCTCTCACGACCCTGAGATCATGACCTAAGCCTAAATCAAGAGCCAGATGCTTAACCGACTGAGCCACCCAGATGCCCCAAGAAATAAAGAATTTTTAAGACAAATTCATAATTACTGGAACTGCCTTCCAAGGAATTCTGAAAGGAGTTGTTCAAAGCCAAAATGAAAGGACACTTAGTGACATAAAAAGATATGAAAATATATAACACATTAATATATGTAAATTTAGAATATTCTACTGTAATATGGTGATGTGCTAACTACTTAACTACAGTACATAGTTAAAGGAAAAGAGTATTAAAAATATCTATAGCTACTATAATTTATTAATTAATACACAGTATATAGGGATAAATTGTGGTATTAAAAACATAAAAGAAGAATAGAAAGGTAGAGTTTTTGTATGTGATCAAAGTTAAGTTGTTATCAGCATAAAACAGACTATTGGATCTCTAAGATGCTTTCTCTAAAGCTAATGTAACTACAAAGAAAATACCCGTAGTGAGTCTACAAAACGTAAAAGGAAGGGAATCAGAGCATACTACTATGGAAAATCAACAATTCACAAAGGAGGGCAGCAAGAGGTAGAAAGTAACAAGAGAGCTATAAAACAGCCACAAAATAAGTTAAAAGGTGGCTCTAGCAAGGAGTTTAGATCAGTACTATTTCCCAACAAAGAAAGGCCTAGGGCCATATGGTTTTACTGGTGAAGTACACCAAATATTTAAAGAAGAATTAACACCGATTCTGCTTTCATTTTTTCAAAAAGTGAAAGAGGAGGGATCACTTCTAAACTCATTTTAGCAAGCCAACATTGCCCTGGTGTCAAAGCCGGATAAGGACACTGCAAGAAAACTATAGATTAACATTCCTAATGAATGCAAAAATTCTCAACAAAATATTAGCAAGCTGAATTCAACAACACATTAAAAGAATCATTTACCACGATCAAGTGAGATTTATCTCTGGGATGCAAGGATGATATAACATACAAAAATCAATAAATATGACATACCACATTAATAGAATGAAAGATAAAAATCATATGATCATCTCAATAGGTGTAGGAAAAGCATTGGACAAAATACAACATGCTTTCATTATAAAAAAAATCAACAAATCTGGTATAGAAGGAACACACCACAACATAATAAAAGCTATATATGACAAGCTCACAGCTAACATCATACTTAATGGTGAAAGATTGAAAGCTCTTTCTCTAAGATCAGGACAAAGATAAGGATGTCCATGCTCTTGTTTAATATAGCACTAGAAGTCATAGCCAGAGGAATCAGGTAAAATAAAGAAATAAAGGGCATCCAAATCAGAAAGGAATTAAAATTGTTTTTGTTTATAGGTGATATAGTATTATGTATAAAATCCTAAAGACTACCAAAAAACTTAGAATTAGTCAAAAATTCAGTAAAGTTGCAGAATATAAAATCAAGACACAGAAATCTGTTGCAAGTCTATATTCTAAGAATGAAATATCTGAAAAAGAAAAATTGCATTCACAATAACATCAAAAATAGTAAAATACTTAGGAATACATTTAACCAGGAGCTAAAAATCTGTACATAGAAAACTATAAAACTTTGCTGAAAAAATTGAAGAAGACACAAATGAAAAGATATCCCATGACCAGGGACCAGAAAAATATTTGCTAAAATATCCATACCATCTATATATTCAATGCAATTCCTACCAAAAACATTTTTCAAGAATTAGGAAAAAACATTCCTCAAATTTGTGTGGAAGCACAGACTGCTAATAGCCAAAGCAAACCTGAGAGTGAAAAACAAAACAGAAGGCATCATACTTCCTGATTTCAAAATACAATACAAACCTATAGTAATTCAAACAGTACAGTACTGGCATAGAAATAGACATATAGACCAATAGAACAGAATCAAGAGCTTAATAATAAACCCCTGCATGTGTAATTAATATTTGACAAGGGAGTCAAGAATACTCAATGGGGAAAGGATAGTTTCTTTAATAAATTATGTTGGGAAAACTGCATAACCAGATGTGGAAAAATTAAATTGAACCCTTACACCACTCACAAACTTAAAATGAATTAAAGACTTAACCATAAGACCTGAAACCATTAAAGTTCTAGAAGAAAACAGGGAGAAATATCGTTGGCATTGGTCTTGGCAACAATCTTTTTTAATATAACACCAAACACAAGCAATAAAAGTGAAGATCAGTAAGCAGGATTACATCAACTAAAAGGCTTCTGTACTATAAACAATTCACAAAATGAGAAGGTTATCTACAGAATGGGAAAACATAGAGGAACTGAGTAGACATTTTGCCAAAGAAGACATAAATGGCCAAAAGTTCCATGAAAGATGTTCAGCATCGCTGCTTATCAGGGAAATGCTAATCAAAACCACAATGAGATATCATGCCACACCTGTTAGAATGTCAATCATCAAAAAGACAAAAGATGGTAACAAGTGTTGCAAGGATGTAGAGAAATGGGAATATTTGTGTACTTTCGGTGGAAATGTAAATTGTTACAGCTGCTATGGAAAATATGAAATTTCCTCAAAAAAATAAAATGTTACATATGATGTAACAATCTCACTTCTGTATATATATCTAAAATAAATGGAAGCAGGATATCAAGGAGATGTCCATACTCTCAGGTTTATTGCAGCCTTATTCACAATAGCCAAGATGTGAAAACAACCTGTTTCCATCAATGGATGAATGGTTAAAGAAGGTGTGGTATATATATATATATATATATATATATATATATATATATATATATATATATACACACACACACACACACACACACACACACACACATACACACACAGAAATATTATTCAGCCATGAGAAAGAAGGACATCCTGCTGTTTGTGACAACATGGATGAATCTTGAGAGTATTATGCTAAGTGAAATAAGTCAGACAGGAAAAGATGTACTGTGTGATCTTGCTTATATGTGTAATCTAAAAAAGCCAAACTCATAGAAACAGTAGAATGAGGCTGAGCAGAGGGTGTTGGGGGTGGAAATATTGGTCAGTGGGTACAAACTTCCAGTTTGATGATGAATATGTTTTGGGGACCTAATGTATAGCATGGCGATACCATTATCAATACTATATTATATACTTGAAAGTTCCTAAGAGTTTAAATATTCTTATCACAAAAAAAAAGGTAATTCTGGGATATGATGGAGGTAGTAGGTAGTGCTATGGTGGTAATTACTTTGCAATATATAAGTGTATTTCAATCACACATTGTACCTCTTAAACTTACACAGTGTCATAGGTCAATTATATCTCAACAAAGCTGGAAAAAAAAAAAAGAGTGCCCAGCTATACACTAAGTGTCAAAGTTATGCTTTACAACTAAGCATATCTCATAGCTTTATACATCATTGTTTTTTAGCATACAGATATTGACAAAATAGAGGTCATACTGAGAATGGTGACTATGATACCGAGAGACTTGAAGCATATTATGAAGAAAAATCAAAGCTGTCAAGTATTAGAACATTGGATAAAAATTACATAGATTTCAGCTTAATATAAAGAACTTTATAATCATGATTGCCTGAGACAATATAGGTGTTTAGTAAACATTTTCATTTTCCTGATGGGTACATGGCTACGTTACATTTCCTAGCCCTTAAGATTGTGGTATTCTCAGATAGATCCTGTGCCTCTACTCTCCTGAAACCCATGATTAGGCTTAATTAAGTGATAAATAAACTCTCTATTTATTAAGCTATTGAGATCTGGAGTTTATCTGTTGCAGCAAACAGTACCACTTACACTAGGTACTCTAATATTCAAGGACTAATTATATTCCCATACACCAGATATTTGCCTGTTTTCTGTCACATTCATACTCTGCTGTTTCTGGATCTCACAGTCTCTAATCAGCATAATGTTCCATTGCCCAGCATTTCAGAATATTCCCTTCTTCTTGTTGTTCTGACGGAAACTTGATCTTCCTCTGAAGATACTACTTTTTCTACAGTCTACTCAAATAGTTAGTGCTTTTTCTGTAATACCCTCAGATGTGTTGACACATTCAATCATTTTTTTCTTTTCCTAAAAATCTCTATCGTAAATTACTTATCAATAGATTATCCTCTACTACCCATACTTATGGAAATCATTTAAAAAACTTAAATCATCTTGTCTTTGAAACATTCAATTCCTGAATTTTTGTCATTATCTTCAATATTTCTTTTTTTTTTTAAGATTTTGTTTATTTATTTAACAAAGAGAGACAGCGAGAGAGGGAACACAAGCAGGGGGAGTGGGAGAAGCAGGCCTCCTACTAAGCAGAGAGCCTGATTTGGGGCTCTATCGCAGGACCCTGGAATCATGACCTGAGCCAAACGCAGACACTTAGCAACTGAGCGATCCAGGCACCCTACTATTTCTGTCATATTTTGGGGTGATTTCACTATCCATGTAAATTATTATAGCACCACTGTTGACTATTCAAGTCCTTGGGATCTTCACTTCCACTTGTGTTGATTTTAGTTACTTCGACCATTCACTTCCTAGGCATACCCTAGATCCAGTCCTTACCAATAACTGTAACCCTATAATAATCTCAATTTCAAGCATCCTACACTCTAATGTCTCTTATATATCCAGTTCTTACCCTCTAGAACACTAGTAGCATCAACAGTCTATTCATATTTATCAAATCTTTATTTATTTTTAATCCCATAATGTCTTCTTTTTCCTTATCCTTGACAAGTCTCACTATCAAATCAAAATACTTTTATATTAAACTTCCTTTTCCTTCTTTTGCTTAATCTCTTTAATTTTTTAAATTCAACATTTTGCCAGTTCTGATTCTGTATTTGTATAATTGGATGGGACAGGAAACATACACATGATGCCTTGTATCATGATACATTTATCAGATCACACTTCAAGTATTCACTTAGTGCTGCAGAGAAATCATAGAATCTTTCCCCAGGTCAGTCACTCACTCTCCTGAATGACTATTTCAAGTTTTCTCATTTCTCTTGTAAATCTTAATGCCTTCTGTTTCATTTTCATTCTAACATTACTGACCATCTCATTGAGAATAATGCAAACATTAAAAATGTTCACCCCATATCAATGTGTCTTCCCACCTTTCTTTCCTCCCATAATTATGGGCATGGTCTGTACATATGAATGTCAATCCTTCCATTCTGTACTAGGTCTCATTGCCATCTGCCTATTCAAGGACTTTATAGCAGTTTGACACTCTCTCTCTCCTGCTTCATTCAAGATGACCTAAATTATAACCATCAGCATATATATTATTCTGCTGGCACATATATGATGTATATGCATTGATTTATACACATTATTTCTCTCATTAAAAGTTAACTTTCATTAGAAAGTTAATGACAGCTACTCTCCCCTTTGTCTGCCACAGAACCTTTCCCCTTTGGAGCAAAATTCCTTGAAAAGGTTTTTCATACTAGTTGCCTAAAATTCCCTCTATATATACTCTATTGAATTCATACCAAAAGACTGCTCCTAAATTTTTATTCAAATTCCTCTATTAAGTCATTTTCCAGTCCTCATTTTACTTGACCTATCAGTAGATATTTGACATAGGTATTCATCTTCCTTTCTTTAAGCACATGCTTCATTTGGATTTTAAAACAAAACACTATCTCGTATTATTTCTACCTTACTGGTTAATTCATTATTGTGATAGACCAAATAATTTGGTAGTTTTGAATATGTTTGCCTTCCATGGAAAAAGGAACTTTATAGATATAACTAAGTTTAGGATCTTGAAATGGGCATATATATTATCCTGGATTATCTACATGGATCCAGTGTAATTACATGGGTTCTCACAAGAAGAGGAGACTGGAGGGTCAAATCAGAAAAGAAGTGATGGCAGAAACACAGGTCAGAGTAATAGGATTTCTGGCTTTCATAATGGAGGAAAGTGTCATGAAAAAAGGAATGCATGGCCTCTAGAAGCTGGAAAAGGCAAAGAACTAATTCTCCCCTGATGGTCCAGAAGGAATATAAGCCTGACATTTTTATTTTAGTCCAGGCAAGACCATTTTTATCTTCTGACTTTCAGGACTCTAAGAAAATTTGTTGTTTTAGCCACAACGTTTGTGGTATCTTGTTTTAGCAGCAATAGGAAAATAATACAGGCATATTTGCCTTTATTGGTCTCCCTTCTTTTCTTAACTACATTCCAGGCATCAGTTCTTAATTTCTCTTTCCTTCACTTCTCTTCCTCTCTGCTCTCCTTTACTTTCTATCTCTTCCTTTTCTTTCTTCTCCCTTTCCTTGTCCTCTCTTATTTATCTTCATGTACTCTCTTGGTGATCTCTTTTAGGTTCATAGCTTTGAAAAATATCTAAATATTAATGATTCCTAAATTTTTATTTCCAGGCAGAATGTCACTTTTATTCTCCAGATTTCACTAATTATCATCTCCTCTTAGGGCTAATAAACATCTTGAAAGTCACAAATTCAATTAAAAAATAAAACTTATCCTCTACCACATATATACATGCAAAAAAATAAAATAAAATAAAATAAATAAAACAAGAAAAAGAAAAGAAAAGAAAGCAAAACAAAATGACCTTCCTGTGTTCATTAATCACAATTCTATTCTTTCAGGTCCTCAGTCCAAAAATTTTGTAGTCATGCTTGAGTCCTTTTTTTTCCCTCAAGCCTCACATTCAACTCATCAGTAAATCCCGTTTGGTCTACCTTTAAAATCTATCTAAAATTACACTATTTTTCACCAGCTACACTGCCACCATCTTCACCTAATTTACCATTATATTTCACCCCGATTATTGCAAAAACAATCTATATTGATCCTCCCATCAATGCCCTTCCTCATCTCCAGTCTAATTTCAATACACTAGCCAGAGTAATCCTATGAAAAAAAGCTTCCAAATGGCTTTCTCTTTCCCAAAGCAAACACCAATGTCTTCAAAATGATGTACATATCTAAGTATCTGACTTCCTATTTACTGTTCAGATGTCATCTTCTTCTACTCATGTACATGCTTTTATTACTAGAAAATTGGAACTCTTGCTGTTCCACGCTCACTGGAGGACTATTGCTGCATAAGTATACTCCATCTTGATTGCTCTTCTAACAAATATCTGTGTGATTCACTCCCTGATCTCCATTAGGTTTTTGTTCAAATATCTGTTTTCTCAGTAAGGCCTTTGCTTGCCACCTGGTTTAAGTCATAATACTTTCAAACTGTCATTCCCTATCTACCCATTTCCTGTTTTATTTTCTCCGATGACTCTTACCACCATCTCATATACTATATAGTTTGCTTATGTATTTGTCGTCTATTGCTATCCATTAGGATGTAAGCTCCATTAGACTAGAAATTTGTTTCACTTACTGCTGTATCCTTGGTGTCAAGAACAATGACTGGAACATACTAGGAGCTTGATAAATAATATTACTCATATTAAAATAAATATAATTTCTCCATATAGTCCTTAGAGGATAAACATAATGAGAATAAGAGCAGAGATTAGGTTCATTTATAGATCCATTTCATATCTTTCAATAATGAATATATTTATTCATTTTTTTATTCAAGAAATATTTATTCATTGTTTACTATGGTCAGGTTATTCTGACAGGCATGAGAGATGCAGCCAAGAAGATTGTTTTATTCAGATTTTTTCACCTAGGGAATTTGAAAAAAAAATCACAAAATGAAGATAATACAGGGAAGACTATGGTAAGACCCACAATAAAAGCAAAAGTGAGGAAGCTTTATATGCATAGTATGATGATTTATTGAACATATATTTTTATCATGGCAATTATAGAAAAAATAATGTTGGACATTTCTACTCTCTGAGCCTCTGTTCAATCAATCTCTAAGTCAGGGGTTATATTTACTCTCTGGTCCTTCCCAAGGACAGTCACTTAGATAATATATTAATTACTATTAGCTCAAGAAAAAATAGGTTGCTCATGATCTTAACATATAGAAGGCATGCCAATTTATTTACATTTAGCCACGATGCAGGTCAATCTTATTCCCCACAAAAAGCAAGATATATCAAACATTATACAACATAATTATATTGCTATATAGGTCTAAGAACACTTTTTTCTCCAAATAGATTAAATCACTTCCACATAATATTTTTTGATGTTCTCCTAAGATGGATAGAGGCTGCTAGCATCATAGATTTATCTTTTCTTAGACTCACCAGGGCCAAAAATAATACTGCTAACTTAGGCCATCCTTCTTGTAAATATTCATCATCATGCCACAAGTTAGATCCAGAGACAGAGAGTAGATGGACCAGGACCAATTCATCACTTTTACTTGAGGGAGCATATATCCTGTGGACTGCAAGTAGCAGCATTTTATTTAGATATGGAGGTTGGCATTAATATTATTGAAACTCTCAGTATTATTGGGAGCATAATTTAATGTGGTTTATGTAGATTTCCTTTATGGTTTTTATGCCCCAAACTTCTAAATATCACATAAAATATATGGATAATAAGAAAGCATGCATTCATTAAGTTAATAGTAAAAGCCTATAATTGCCAGTAAAAGCAAATCAGTTAGATTAAATGGTTACAATATAGTCATATAGAAAATTAATTCCAACAGTGATAATCATTATTATCTGAAATCCATCATCAGGAGAGATTATGTTGGAATATTTTAAAAAAAACAACTGTGCACAAGCTTAAAGTCATAGTCTTTTTTTTATTTTCACCTCCATTACCCTAGTCCACTTTTAAAGTGCCTCATCTCCTAGTGTGATAGAAGTAATTGTTATATTTCCTATAGTTAGATAAGTATGCAAAATAGGGAAAAAGTGTCTCATTTTAGACTACATCATAGAAACTGCACTGTGTTAGGAAAGTGACTCAGGTATTGGTTCCATTTCTGGCATTTACTAGCTCTATGATCTCAGGAAAATAATTAAATTTGATAGAGATTTTATTTCCTTAACTCTAAAATGGGACTAAATATATCTGTCCTCACCACCTTAAAAGATTATAAAAATTTGATGAAATAGTGTATTTGAAATTTTTGTTTTTACAACCATGAAACTATTGAGATATAAGCACTTTTTATTGCATCATTTTAGGCTTTGTTATTAATTGCTATTACTTTTCAGATTAATAAAATGCAATTTAAACCATACTGCCAAAACCAGCTTAACAAATGCTTCTGATTTGGGGTCATATCTGAGCACTTTCAGTATATCAAGTGCTTATAGCCTAATAGTTACCACAGTTACTTCTTCTTCATCTAGGCCCTTCATTAAGAATGCCACTTATATTTTGTCTTTTAATACTTGAATTTCTGTTCTTCGTTCTCTAATCCTCTTTCTGGTGATTTCTTCTGTGACTATACCTTCTACTGTCAACTCTTGTGGGCTAAGTAATCCTCACAGGGCAACATTCTGATTACCATGTTTCACTTGCACAAAGACAAATTCATTATTTCCCCCACACCTTAAACTTTTTGCTTTTTTTCAGGTTCAAGGTCATGGAGTCTCTTTTTAGCATCTCTTTCCTCCTCACCTCTTCAACCCAGTCAACCTCTTGTACCTATCACTTAGGTTTCAGGGGTGAACTTTATCAGTAAAATATATTACCCAATTCTATATTTAGGGCTTTACTTGCCTATCTATTGGACTCTACTTAACTGCAGGGACCTTTACATTTCCTGATTTTAATACAAGTATTAATTAATATATAAGTAACTATTTCCATCTAGATTCTTGTTTTAACTCTTTCATTCATCCTTCTTTATTGTTTTATTTTGTTTTGTTTTTGATTAAACCCTTTTTTTGCAGCCAAATTTTAATTTAACTTAAATCTAGTACAGCTGCATAATTATGTTCTCTCTGAATTGGTAAGTGTGCTTTGCTGGCATCAGGGCAGAAGGCATATATATCAAATGACGTGACCAAATCCACATAGTGAGCTGTGATCAGATTCATGTCCTCTGAAACACACCCAAAAGTTCCTTTCAAATGTCCACACACTGAAACTTTATTTTTAAGTAACTTTTGTTAGGATATCATTTATACAAAGTAAGATTCACACAACTTAGGTTAACTTAGGAGAACAGTTTCATGGGTTTTGACAACTTTATACACCCATGTAACCAACCCCAAAATGAAGACTTAGAACATTTTTATCATTCCATATTTGTCTCCTGCCACTTGGCAGTCAGTCTTATGCTATATTTATCATCAGGCAACCAGTGACCTGTGGCCCCTGCTTCCAACTCAGGCCCAAGTGGAAATTTTAGGAATCATAGGCTCCTGAAATGTCACTCCAGGACTCTCTATTGAGAAAGCTTAAATACTGTGCTTGCTTTAAAAGCAAAATATTTAATAGTATCTCATTGTATATTACAGAACATAAATTGAAAGGAGTATTCATAGTTTAGTGATAAAAAGCATGTATGATAAGTGTCTGTTTAAATTTATAAGAAGCTGCCAAATTGTTTTGAAAGTGGTTGTACCATTTTGGTCTCCTATCAGCAATACAGGAGAGAGGCATTTGCAACACATTCCTTTCAACTCTTGGTACTGGGGTCTTCATAATTGTAACCATCCTCATGGGTCTGTAGTAGTATCTTGTGTTTTTATATAAAGACTTTATTTTTAGTGCAGTTTTAGGATGCACAGAATTAAGAAGGTACAAAGATTTCCCGGGGCGCCTGGGTGGCACAGCGGTTAAGCGTCTGCCTTCGGCTCAGGGCGAGATCCCGGTGTTATGGGATCGAGCCCCACATCAGGCTCTTCCGCTATGAGCCTGCTTCTTCCTCTCCCACTCCCCCTGCTTGTGTTCCCTCTCTCGCTGGCTGTCTCTATCTCTGTCGAATAAATAAATAAAATCTTTAAAAAAAAAGGGTACAAAGATTTCCCATATAACCCATCTCCCCACATACATAGAGTCCCCCATTAACAATATCCCCCATGAGAATGGTACAATTGATAAATCCACACTGACACATCATAATCACCCAAGCCCATACTTTACATTAGAATTCTCTCTTGGTGTTGTATACTCCATGTGTTTGGACAAATGTATAAAGACATGTATCCATCATTATGGTATCATACTGAGCATATTCACTGCCCTAAAAATCCTTTGTGGTCTGACTATTCACCCCCCCAACTCCAACCCCTGTGAATATAGAAAATCACCCTCACCAATGTGGGTGGGTTTTGTTCAACCTACTGGGGACCTTAATAGAACAAAGTGGTAGAGGAAGTGTGAATTTGTTCTCTTTTCTTGAATTGAGACATCTATCTTTTCTTGCCCTGTGACATTAGCACTTCTGTTTCTTGGGCTTTTGGGCTCTGAGATGTCGATGCTATTGTCCAACAATTCTCAGTCTTTTGAATTTGGACTGAATTACACTACCGGCTTTCCTGGTTCTCTAGCTTGCAGATAACAAATTGTGGGACATCTCAGTCTTTATAATTGTGTGAACCAATTACATATATATCTGTATATCTATATCTAGATCTAGATATATAGATATATAGATATATAGATACATATATCTAGATATATATGATATGCATATATCTAGATATAGATATATAGATATATATATAGATATAGATAGATATAATTCTACCTATATTTAACTTTATATATAGAAAGAATTATATCTATATCTGTATACTTAGATATTTATAAGACATATGAACCATGTATTTATATATAATCACATAACAAAATATTAAATAATACACAATTGTGTAAACCAATTATATATATAATTATATCTAAATATCTATATCCAGTTATCTGTATATTCATATAGATGTAAGATATATAATCTATTGGTTCTGTTTCTCTGGAGAACCTTGACTAATATAATAGGGAATATTCATTTGACATATTTTGAGATGATTCAGAAGGTTGCAAGTTTAAGTACTTGCCAGAAAAAGAGCAAGTTTTTCAATGTTCCAGGTTATCATGAAAGCCGCCTTGCCTGTGAGCATGTAAACTAACAGATCCAAAAATGCAAGAGGTATCCATGGCATATAAGGATATTGTACAATCAATCTCTGCAATGCTCTTATAGGATGGATCCCTTGGTTAGAGAATAATACCATAGGTTCTACAGCAGAAAACTCAACCTTTGAAAATCAGCTCCTGGCAAACTATAGTCTCTAATAGAGACTAAAACTCTGACAATGAATCAAATTGTGACTGAAGCTGCCCTTCATAAGTTGTCACAACTATAGGCATGGCTACTATCATTTTATGCTTTAAGTGGCACATTTGAACTACAGAGAAAGTGGGTTAAAAAGGCATGAGTTAGTCACATTAAAGGTGACCCAAATAGCCATGTCACCTACATCAGTCTCTCTAACTCCTCTCCCTCAACTCATACTCATGGTTTCATGCAATGATCCAGACAACCATTTTTACAAGAAGGAAAAATTGTGAGCCTAATTCACAAATAAGATGGTGCTATCTGTAACAATACTGCACTGCCTTACTGTGCCACTCAGGAATAACATATAGCTCACTAATGTAAGCAGAGCCAGGAATGATATAGTCATCTACTTCATGGAGACAATTAAGTAGCTGAAGTACAGATACACATGAATTCCTGTGCAGTAAAATATACTCTGGTTGGTTAATCAGGAGCTAGCGATAAACTGAACTGGAGGATAATAGATAAGGATACATGGTAAGAAATATGTCAGTGCAATACTGTTTTTATTACTATAGCTTTGCAGTATAGATTGAAATCAATAAGTGTGATATGTCTGGCTTTGTTCTTTCTCTTCAGGATTTCTTTGACTATTCAGTGTCTTTTGTGGTTCCATAAAATTTTAGGATTTTTTCCCTACTTCTGTGAAGAATGTCATTGGTATTTTGATGGGGATTGTATTGAGTCCCTAGGTGGATTTGGGTAGTATAGATATTTCAACAATATTAATTCTTCTGCTCTATGAAAACAAGATGTCTTTCCACTTATTTATGTCTTCAATTTCTTTCAGCAGAGTCTAGTAGTATTCATTGTATTGATCTTTCACTTACTTGGTTAAATTTATTCCTAAGTATTCTACTGTTTTGATGCTATTGTGAATGGGATATTTTGTTAGTGTATAGAATTACAACCGATTTCTTTATGTTGATTTTGTATCCTGCAACTTTACTGAATTCGTTGATTAGTTCCAACAGTTTTTGGTTGAGTGTTTGGGGTTCTCTAGATACAAAATCATATCATCTGCAAATAGTGATAAGTTTACTTCTTTCTTCCCATGTTGGTATGCCTTTTATTTATTTATTTTTTGACTTGTCTTACTACTCTAACTAGGATCTCCAGTACTGCATTGAAAAAGAGTGATGAGAGTGTGAATCCTTGTCGTGTTCCTGATCTTAGATGAAAACCTTGAGTATAATGTTAGCTATGGGTTTGTATGGCCTTTATTATGTTGAGGTATGTTTCTTCTCTACTTCTCTATGCTATCAAGAGTTTTTATCATGAAAGCTTGTTGTATTTTGTCAAATGTTTTCTTTGCATCTATTGCAATGGTTATGTCATTTTTTCTTTCCTTCTATTAATGTGATGTATTACACTTATTGATTTGCATATGTTGAACCATCCTTCCATCCCAGGGACAAATTCCACTTAGTCAGTATGTATAATCCTTTTAATGTGTTCCTGAATTCAATTTGCTAATATTAGTTGAGAAATTTTGCATCTATATTCATTAGGAATATTGGTCTATAGTTTTCTTTTCTTGCAGTATACTTATCTGGCTTTGGTATTGGGGTAATACTGCCCTGGTAGAATGAGCTTGGAAGTGCTCCCTCCTCAATGTTTTTAGAACACAGGAGGAAGCTGTTGACTAAGATTAGAGCAGAAATCAATGAATTAGAAACTAGGAGTACAGTAGAGCAGATCAACAGAACTAGAATTTGGTTCTTCGAGAGAATTAATAAAATTGACAGACCACTGGCAAGACTTATCCAAAAGAATGGAGAAAGGACCCAAATTAATAAAATTATGAATGAAAAAGGAGAGGTCACAACCAACACCAATGAAATTGGAAGGATTATTAGAAACTTTTATCAACAGCTTTATGCCAATAAATTAAGCAATCTGGAAGAGATGGAGGACTTCCTGGAAACCTATAAACTACCAAGACTGAAACAGGAAGAAATCGATTTTTTAAACAGGTCAATTAATTATGAAGAGATTGAAACAGTGATAAACAACCTTTCAAAAAACAAAACTCCAGGCCCAGACGGTTTTCCTGGGGAATTCTACCAAACATTCATAGAAGAAATAACACCTATTCTCCTAAAGCTATTTCAAAAAATAGAAACGGAAGGAAAGCTACCAAACTCATTCTATGAGGCCAATATTACCTTGATCCCCAAACCAGGCAAAGACCCCATCAAAAAGGAGAATTACAGACCAGTTTCCCTAATGAATATGGATGCCAAAATTCTCAACAAGATCCTGGCTAATAGAATCCTACAGTACATTAAAAGGTTTATTCATCATGACCAAGTGGGATTCATCCCTGGGATGCAAGAGTGGTTCAACATTTGCAAATTGATCGGGGTCTTCGATTTTATCCAGAATGAAAAATTCAGAAATCATATGAGTCTCTCAATAGATGCAGAAAAAGCATTTGATAAAATGCTTTCCTGATTAAAACCCTTCAGAGTGTAGGGATAGAGGGTACATTCCTCAATCTCATAAAAAACCATCTATGAAAAGCCTATGGCAAATATTATTCTCAATGGGGAAAAGCTGGAAGCCTTTCCCTTAAGATCAGGAACACAAGGATGCCCACTCTTGCCACTATTATTCAACATAGTACTAGAAGTCCTTGCAACAGCAATCGGTCAACAAAAAGGGATAAAATGTATCCAAATCAGCAAAGAAGAAGTCAAAATGACTCTCTTTGCAGATGACATGATACTCTATATGGAAAACCCAAAAGAATCCACTCCCAAACTACTAGAAGTTATAGAGCAATTTAGTAATGTGGCGGGATACAAAATCAACGCTCAGAAATCAGTTGCATTTCTATACATGAATAATGAGACTGAAGAAAGAGAAATTAGGGAATCCATCCCATTTACAATAGCACCAAAAACCATATGTTATCTTGGAATTAACTTAACCCGAGACATAAAGGATCTATATTCTAGAAACTATAAATCACTCCTGAAAGTCATTGAAGAAGACACAAAAAGATGGAAAAATATTCCATGCTCATGGATCGGTAGAATTAACATAGTTAAAATGTCCATGCTACCCAGAACAATCTACACTTTCAATGCTATCCCGATCAAAATACCCTTTTGATCCATATGTTTTCTCAGATTGTCTTGAAATCAATGCATTTGATGAAATCACTGATGATTAGTACTGTCCTGAATTATGTATCCTTTTCATTTAAAAGGTTTAAATAGAATAAATTAAATTATAGACAGAAAAAGTGGCATAATGTTTTTCTTATTATAAAAGACTTCTCATTTAAGTTCCTCATTTTTATTTGTTTGTTTGTTAAATATATATTTATGGCATGCAGCATGGACCTGAGACTTGCTTCTTACAGTTAATGATAATTTCCCATGAATTATTAATGTCTTTAATTTTAATATATGGATTATTTCCCTGATGTGATGTAACATATATCCACCTTGTAAATTATAGATAATAATTTGCTAACTCTCTATACTTGTGCATTAAATAATAATGAGTAAACACATTCCTCTTAAAAGAAGAATGGGTGAGGATTCCAACACTTCTTGGGAGCACAGTCTATCACATTTTTTCCCCAAATGGAACGTTTCTTTTGGTCAATCAGGCACATCTGGCAAAATATTTTTATTGCATATAAGTATCTCAGTCTCCTCCTCAAACTAAAACTGGCTGATGCCTCAATATTCAAAATTGATATGTACAAACTAACTTGCCAAGAAAGTAGGGAAATTTTGGGGGGATGTGGCATCTGAAAAAATAATGTAAATTCTCATGAGCTCTTTGTTACATGATTAGTTTAAAAGTGCCTGTGTAGAATCTTATGCCAATAGAATAGAAACAAATTCTCTCAACTCATTGTGATTCAAAATAATCCTCAAATATTATATAGCCTTTAGATTTACTCAAGTAAGCTTTTGTGAGTTATGGACTTGATTTTTTTCCCCCAAAATAAGAAAGGAAAGAAGAGAGGAAGAAGAAAGGAATGAAGGTGAAAAATAGTTTCTGTGGTGATTTATTTCCCCCCTTCAGACAAAGTGAAGAACATACATGAAAAGTAGATAAGTAGATTATTTTAGCTTTTTGCTAGTCAAATAGAAAATAACAATAATATAGTCAACTGACTAATAGGTTTTGATGCTAATTTGCCTCTTTCAGATAGGAAGCACAGTTATAAAAGCAGTGCATTAGCAACAGAATAACATTAATGAGCGGATAGAGTCATCCAAGTACTGTAGGAGACTATATAGCTGTGCTCCCCAGTATAGTGCTGATATTTAACTTGCCATTAATAAAATGCAGGTGTTATTAGACAATATTATTATTTTAGTAATAAAATAAATATTGGTAGCAGAAGAAGACCTTGAAAGCTTTTACAAAGATATTTAAACCAAAGATATAATACTTGGGAGGCAATTTTCCTGGAGAGGTATAGTTGGCTTTAGAGAAAGTGCAAGCAGAACTTCTCTGACCAATCAGTGAGAAGATTATTAATTTTTACTTCTGTGAAGACTTACAATCTACTTCAAAAATGAGATAAATGCACTTGAAAAGGGAAAATAAATTTTAGAAGACATAGTATATGCCTGCTACTGCTAGGATTTCAGTATTCTCAGGATGGTACTTACTGTCAAAACCAGAGCTGGACAATAAGTAACGTGGTAAAAGAGATTTTATTCAGGACTTGTAGCAGTGAAAGAGATCTCTAGTATACAACTTGGCTCTATTCTGAATAGGAAAAGTGAAGATTAATAGTCAAGTGAGTGTGTGAAGGGGTGGTCAGCGAATGAAAAATGCTAAGGTGAATTCTTTACTATAGTGACCTCACAGAATTCTTTTGCCAAAAAGGCAAGCAGGGTAGTCAGACTCACCTGGGGATGGTGGGTGCGAAGAATTTGGTGAGATATCAAAGGTTACCAATATTGAGGGTGAGTTAATTTGTAAACTAACTTTAACAAGATTCTTGCTAAAGTGGAACAAAGAAGTTCAAAAGTCCAGACCCAGCTGGGGGAGAAGAGATTCAGAGGTGTCTGACTAAAGTTTGGTTGATGACCCTTTGTCAATGCTACTTACAAGATTTTAGGTTTTTTAAATTGGATTAACACAGTTAGGAAAAAAAAAAAAAATCCTGGAAGAAATTGACTTAGGCTGAACCATGATGGATGATCAGAGTCACATCTGAAGAGGGGTCATTTAAAGAACAGTTACCAAAAATACCATTAGAAATTAAAACATCCAGATAGTTAGGCTACGTGAAGTTGCTAGGAGTGACCAATGAAAGTATGAGACCAGCTATAATTAGATTAACAGAGAGTTGGTAACTAGATAATATTTCATTGGACCCTATGGAGCTATTTGTTTTGAACTATACTTTGGTATTATTAGTCTTATATATATATTAAACTTTATTGAAATTAATAAGCATCCAGTGAACTCATTGTTTGTTTTTAAGCATAATGTTCTGTGACAATTTTCTTATATCACATGGTTTCTTCATTGTAAAGACATCCAGGAGAAATTTTTGCCTGATTAATGTTCTAAGAATGATACTTCCCTTTGTATAATTTATTTAATTCTCTTTGATGGATTATGAATTTTATAATTGACTGTTTCTTTTTTTTTAAGATTTTATTTATTTATGTGACAGAGAGACAGCCAGCGAGAGAGGGAACACAGCAGGGGAGTGAGAGAGGAAGAAGCAGGCTCCCCAGCGGAGCCCGATGTGGGACTCCGATCCCGGAACGCCAGGATCACGCCCTGAGCCGAAGGCAGATGCTTAACAACTGCGGCTACCCAGGCGCCCCATATAATTGACTGTTTCTATGTTGGCTGTTAGAATTGTAGAATTTTATTTGGACAGACATTACCAGTGTATAGTGAGACAGAAGTACAGATAGTGGCGATAGAGCATATCAGTTCTTACAGTGGCTCTTGATCCTTTTCGGCCAATAATAGAACAGTGAGGTAGAGAAGTCTCAGCACCTCAGGCCCAAGAGAGTAAATAGAAATAAAAGGAAAAAGAAAGATGATGCCTGTAAATGCCAGGGAATTCACTCACCCCCTGCTCTCACTCCCAAGTCTTTGCAACACACACACACACGCACACAGGCTCATTTATGCATGCACACACTGCACACACGAGGGAGCCTTAGGGATGAATTTACTTGCTGTGAAGCATAAAAGTATATTTGTTAATTGTTTTCCTGACAATTTTTCCAGTCTAGTTGATACCAGTTATGAAGGTAAAATAAAAGCCTATACAAAGTTTAAGATGAGGAAAAAGTGCAGAGAATATCTGGGGTAGAGTGTAAACTACTTTTGGTTCAAAACACAAGGCTTAATTTAGAGTAGAAGTAAACAGTGAGTCTAGATAAAACGTTTAGGAACAGATGCAAAAAGTTAGGAACAGATGTTGGAAGGTTCTGACTATAACACAAAAGTTTAATTTTATTCTCCTAACTTAATAGAAAACTGTTTTAGACATTTCTGTATACTCAATGTTATGATAATGGTATTGAAGGAAAATTAATTTGGTAGTGTAACTTTTAGTTTATCCTAACAATTATTTATTGTATGGCCTACTATTTGCAAGATAGTCTGTTCAGTGTTTGAGGTGATATACATTGACTTCGTGTTTAAAAGCCATCGGATGTGTTTAATAGGTACTATATGTGCACAGGCATAGTGCCAAGTGCTCAGAGTCAAACCAGAGGAAATGGGAGGATAAGGAAGTCAAGAAAACAAATAATAGTGTGTAAATTTGTTTTATTTTTGGTTGTCATGAACAATACATAATCAAATGCCACAGCAATTTTAAAAATAGAAAAGGTTTATATCCAATTGGCTAGAGGAGAGCTAAGGCATGACTGATTTCAAAGGAAAAGTGGATGCTTGCCCTTATGAGCACATTCCTTAACACTTAGGATAAACAAAACATCTCCAGCCCCCCATGAAAATGCCCAGAGACCCTGGTATCTTTGTTGTTTGTTTGTTTGTTTCATATAGCCAGTTTATTTGGTGTCCTTCTTCCCATCTTCCGTGGTTAACCATGGAAATCTTGGCTTTCCATACCAATTTGATGAGGTTCATAGTCTTTTCCAACCTCCCATTAGTCATCCCAGAAGGGTGTTAGAATTGGTTCCCAGGACTTGTGGAAAGATACTAAATTGTGTCAGGGGAGATTTCCCCCATACTGACAAAAATTCCCCCTTTATCCAGCCGTATGTTTTGCCATTCTTATCCAGTACCCTCACGATTTACTCCCAGCAACTCTCCTACTTCTTGCTAGTATATACTAGTCAAACTCCTGTAGCACATTTGGGATGTAATCATCCTCCCACATTAGAAGTCTTGTAGTGCCCCCTGTGCACTTAAATTTGATGCTATTTATTTGTCTGGTGCTTGGTAGGAGATATAGGTGTAGATTCTAAGAGAGAAAAGCATTGTCTAATGAAGCATCTGCCCCATCTTCACTCAAATCAGGCCATGCATCATCTGACAAAAAGAAAGTGGACAACTCTGAAATCCCAGAGAGTTTACTGTAATTGAGACTTTACTGTTCTTGAGTCTACCTTAGATAACCTTAAGTACAGAATAGGCCCCGACTTTAGCATGGGAGGCTAATGCTGATTGAAAATTCATCCTCCCTCTCACATTCAGCCATTCTTGAATTAATTATGTGTCCAGTCTTCAGATCAATCTGTCATCTGGCTCCAAAAGATAAGTAAGAGGCTCTTCAAATTCTACCAAAGAGGATATTTGGTGTTCATACTTTGTATTATATATAGAACATGAATTGGTCCCGCTTTCAGTCACTTTCTCTCTCTTCAAAGCATAAATTATGCTGAGCATTGTAGGGGCACAGTCTTTATAATTACTTCTACTTCTCAAATGCCTGAGCTCTTGGACGGAATTGTGCATTCCCATTACCTGCATTTGCTTCCAATTCACTAAATGAGGAAATTTAGTAATTTGACTTCTTTTGGCATGCCAGGTGTCACTAATATTTCATCTTTCACAAATGATGAGGTCCTTATTATAATAATATGACCAGAGATTAAACCAACTCTAGAATCCTATAATCTATTTCCTAGGACCATTTGTAGCTAAACTGTTTTAGCCCAGGTCCCTGCGATCCTGAGATGATGTTCTTGTGCAATGGATTCATCAAATATGTGCTTTTTAACACAAAACCTTTAAGGAAGTGAGGGAAGTAGAATAACAAGTAGAGAAAGAAGTTAGGCAAAGATGGATTAAGCTAAATCTAACCTCAACTTGACCTCATGAGAATTATGAATGGTACCACAGTGTTGTCTCACCAAGAGGAAATGAGGCTGGCTTGTACCGACTTCATTCAGTCACTGGCTGGGAGATAGTTCAGGAAGGTGGCAGCCTTCAAGGCATTTCTAGCAAAGTAGCTTCCTCAAGTGTCAGCATTATAAAATGGAGTCAGACTCTTTAATTCACGTATCAACAGCCACTGCTAGAGAAGCCCAATCCAAATTTTACCTCTTAAGTCACAAACCTTTAAATTTCCCTTTACTCCTGGAGACATAGCACCATATTAGTTACCAGTGTGGCATATTTACCACACCTTGAAAGATAATATCCCTAACCTCTACTATGTTGCTGTCTCCAAGCCGACATCTTAACTAATAGATCATCATACCATATCATTCATCCTGCTTCTTGAATATGAGATATATGATAAGACACTTGTGCTCTATTGAAATGGGTCCTCCTTTGCCATGAAATGGTCCCTTGAGCTGAGGCAGTATTGCATGGGATCAGATGAATAATTATAGGAATCATATATTAGTATTCTTGAGGGAGGCAGACTCATTTCTTACACAGTAGGTATCATTTACGGGAAAGAGTAAATTGCTACATTTTTCTTCTAGGTTGGAAGACATCTGATTAACTATGTCTTCAAGTAAATAACAGGTATTTTGAAGGAATCCAAGCAATGTTTTGAGCTCAGTATTTGTCTCTGCTGCTGGCAGGAGCAGTAACTGATCAGCTTTGACAAGATGAACCCATACAATTGAACTGGATGTAGCCTCTATCTCTGCCACAATAGGAACTATGATCATTGGCCCAGTAACACAGCACTGATGTAGCCAAGAAGAGAGTCTGACTTGACATCCACAGAACTAATGATCCTGCCTACTCCACTTTGAAAATTATCTCTGAGGCAGATACTGAGGCATTAATGTTAAGTTAAAAACTTTATGCTTTCTGTCTAATTTTTATTAGTCCACCCACATACTTCTCTTTTTAAAATTGAAATATATTTGACATAACATTGTATAAATTTAAGGTGTACAACATGTTAATTTGACACATTATACATTGTAATATGATTGCCATTGTAGTGATGCACCTTACAATATTACATAATTATCATTTTTTAGTGGTTGTAATAGTTAAATTATACTCTTTAGCAAGTTTTTCAATTACAATACAATACTCTTGTCTATACTTACTGTAGATTTACTATGGAACAGATTTCTAAGGCATATTTCTATTAGTTGTATTCGCACTTTAAATAACATTTATCTGATCTCTATCACCTATCCTTTGGTAACTACCATTTTATTCTGTTTTCTTTTTCTTTTTATTTCCCCAAATTTGATTTTTTATTCCACATAAAAAGTGATATCATATAGCATTTGTCTATTTCTGCCTCGACTTACCTCACATAGCATAATCTGTTCAATGTCCATCTATGCTTCTGTAATTGGCAGATTGTCCTCCTTTTCAGGTAGTTTCCACATCTTGACTACTATGAATAATCCTGTAGTAAACATAGGGGTGCATATATTTCTTTTCAAAATGCTGTGTTTTTTTTTTTTTTTTCCAGAGGGGCAGGAGTATACACATAGAACTGGAAATAATGGATCATATGGAAGTTCTATTTTTAATCTTTTAGGAAATTTAATGTTTTCACAATGGGTGAGCCAATTTGCTTTCCCACTCTACTAGTGTTCAAGATTCCCTTCTCCACATCCTCACCAGCATTTGTTATCTCTTATCTTTTGATGACTGAGATTCTAACAGGTGTGAGGTTATACCATATTGCAATTTTGATTTGCAATTCCCTGATAATTAGTGATGCGTATCTCTTTATGTGCCTGTTGACCATTTGGATATCAGATTGTTTGTTATTGATTTTCATGAGTTCTTTATGTATTTTGGATATTAGCCTCTGATATATGCTTTGCAGAGATTTCTCTCATTCAGTAGTTTGCCTTTTGTATTTGGTTGTTTATTTTGCTGTGCCAAAGATTGCATTTTTTTTTATTTTTATTTTTTTAATGTTTTTTTTTTTTATATTAGTCACATACCAGTACATCCCTGGTATCTGATGTAAAGTTTGATGATTCATTAGTGGTGTATAACACCCAGTGCACTATGAAATGCCCTCCTTACTACCTTACCAGTCTATCCCATTCTCCCTCTACCCTCTCCCCTCTCCTGAAGCCCTCAGTTTGTTTCCTCAGAGTCCACAGTCTCTCAGTGCCTATCTCCCTTCTAATTACCCCTTCTTTATCCCTTTCTTCCCTACCGATCTTCCTAGTTCTTATATGTTTCATAGATGAGAGAAAACTCATATGATAATCTGTCTTTCTGCTTGACTTATTTCACTTAGTATTATCTCCTCCAGTGCTCCATGTTGCAGTCAAATGTTGAGAACTCGTTCTCTTTCTGATAGCTGACTAATATTCCATTCTATATGGACCACATCTTTTAATCAGTCATCTGTTGAAGGGCATCTCGCTCCTTCCCACGATATAGCTTATTGTGGACAATGCTGCCATGAACATTGGGGTGCATAGGGCCCTCTCTTCACTACATCTGTATCCTTTGGGGTAACATACCCAGTAGTGAAATGGTTGGGTCATAGGTAGCTCATCATTTTTAACCTTTTAAGGGACTGCCAGACCTGTTTTTCCAGAGTGGCTGTACTCAACTTCTGCATTCCCACACCAACAATGTAGGAGGGAACCCTTTCTCCACATCCTCTCCAGCAATTGTTGTTTCTTGCCTTGTCAATTTTTGCCATTCTAAGTGGCGTAAGGTGTTATCTTAGTGTGGTTTTGATTTGAATTTCCCTGATGGCTAATGATTTTGAACATTTTTTTCATGTGTCTGTTAGCCATTGTATGTCATCATTGGAAAAGTGTCTGTTCATATCTTCTGCCCATTTTATGATTTGTTTATTGTTTCTCATGTATTGAGTTTGAGAAGTTCTTGTAGATCTGGACACGTGCCTTTTTATCTGTAGCATCATTTGCAAATATCTCTCCCATTCGTGGGCTGCCTTTTAGTTTTTTTTTGACTGTTTCCTGGCTGTGCAGAAGCTTTTAATCTTGATGAAGTCCACAAGTTCATTTTATCTTTTGTTTCTCTTGCCTCTTGGAGATGTGTCATAAGAAAAAGCTTGCTTTGGCCAATGTCGTGAGAGTGCTGCCTATGTTCTCCTCTAGGATTTTGATGGATTCCTGTCTCACATCGAGGACTTCATCCATTTGGAGTTTATCTTGTGTACAGTGTGAGAGAGTGGTCAAGTTTCATTTTTGCATGTAGCTGTCCAACTTCCCAGCACCATTTATTGAAGAGACTGCATTTTTTTCCCGGATGTTTTTCCTGCTTTGTCAAAGATTAGTTGCCCAAAGAGCCAAGGGTCCAATTTCTGGGTTCTCTATTCTATTCCATTGGTCTATGTGTCTGTTTTGTGCTCAGTACCATGCTGTCTTTTGTGATCACAGCTTTGTAGTACAGCTCAAAATCCAGCATTGTGATGCCCAGCTTTGTTTTTCCTTTTCAACAGTTCCTTGGCGATTCGGGCCTTTTCTGGTTCCATACAAATTTAAGGACTATTTGTTTTAGTTCTTTGAAAAATGTCAGAGCT